>NC_069500.1:378378005-378710505 GCF_027579735.1 Bombina bombina
TCTTATAATTTACTATAAAAAACATTATAAAATATGACAAATCTAAAACCACCAAAAAACAACCATGCTAAATTGTTTCAAAATGTTGTCCTAAGTTTAGAAATACCCAATGTTTACATGTTCTTTGCTTTTTTTGCAAGTTACAGGGCAATAAGTACAAGTAGCACTTTGCTATTTCCAAACCATTTCTTTTCAAAATTAGCGATAGTTAAATTTTAACACTAATATCTGTCAGGAATCCCTGAATAACCCTTTTTTTGTAGTAGACAACCCAAAGTATTGATCTAGACCGATATATTTCGTGCCACCATTTCACCGCCAAATGTGATCAAAGAAAAAAAATTGTTAACTTTTTCACAAACTTTAGGTTTCTTATTGAAATTATTTACAAACAGCTTGTGCAATTAAGGCACACATGGTTTTATATGCTTCTCTGGGATCCCCTTTGTTCAGAAATAGCAGACATATATGGCTTTGGCATTGCTTTTTTGTAATTAGAAGCCCGCTAAATGCCACTGCGCACAACACTTGTATTATGCCCAGCAGTGAAGGGGTTAATTTGGTAGCTTGTAGTGAGCTTGTAGGGTTAATTTTAGCTTAAGTGTAGTGTAGTAGGCAACCCAAAGTATTGATCTAGGCCAATTTTGGTATATTTCATGCCACCATTTAACCACCAAATGCGATCAAATAAATTTCTTTTTCACTTTTTCACAATTTTAGGTTTCTCACTGAAATTATTTACAGACATATATGGCTTTGCCATTGCTTTTTGGTAATTAGAAGGCCGCTAAATGCCGCTGTGCACCACACTTGTATTATGCCCAGCAGTTAAGGAGTTAATTAGGTGGCTTGTATGGTTAATTTTAGCTTTAGTGTAGAGATCAGCCTCCCACCTAACACATCTCACCCCCTAATCCCTCCCTGACCCCCCTCAAACTTATCTCTTCCCTCCCCCACCTCACAATTGTCACCGCCATCTTAAGTACTGGCAGAAAGTCTACCAGTACTAAAATAAAAGGTATTTTTTTTAATATTTATTTTGTAGTGATGGATTCCTCCTTATCCCCCAACCTCCCTGATTCCCCCATACAGCTCTCTAACCCTCCCCCCTACCTATTTTCCACCATCTTGGATACTGGCAGCTGTCTGCCAGTACCCAGTTTCCTCAATAACAATGGCTTATTTTATAAAAAAAAATATCCTGATTTTCTGTAGTGTAGCTGCCCCCCTAACACCCTCCCTGATTCATTTATAAACATTAATTTCCCTCTTTTTCCCTCTCTCTCCATCTTCCTCAACCAGCTTAATGTAGCGTGCGTGCGCCCCCCACGCGTGCACTCCCCCTCCGCCCCCGCCGCTCCTGATAACTTGCGTGTCAGGCCAGTCCTTGGTCATTAATTGACACCCAATGGAGGACGTGCCTGACACGTCCTTAGTCGTTAAGGAGTTAAACACTTTGCAATGGTAATATAAAATGATAAACCATATATAAAAAAATAAAAAAATAAACACTTCAATATACTTTCATCATTTATTTTGTCCCCTTTTCCTGTAATTCCCTTCTGAAATTGTGAGATTTTTAGTTTATGGAAGTGCTGAACACTGTTATATTACACACAGTCATTGACTGCACACTAGTGACCTATTTTTAACTGTCCCTAATTGGCTACAGTGCAGAAGGTAACCTAAGTTACAACATGGCCGCTCCCATTGTTTTATAAATACTACAATTTTACACTTGTTTTGTCAATATTTAAACAGCTAATGAAAATAAAATATTCTCAGACTAATCTTTTCTTTGAATGCATCATTTTATCTAGCATTTATATTGGGCCAGATTACAAGTGGAGCGCTAATCAATGCTCCCACTTGAGTGTTAACTGCGCTAGAAGTTCAGATTTTTATGCTTGTCGGGTTGCACTTGTATTATGACTTTAAAGTAAACAGTTTTTGCTCACACGCTAACCCAACGAGCGCAAAAAGCTGAAATTAGAATATCACTTTCGTTTTCATGTATTCCCCCATAAAAGCCAAATGAGCAAAAAAAGTGGGGGGAAATCTAACACCCTGCTCGTGCGCACACCCGATCGCATATTCTCATGTGCGCTAACCCAACATGAAAATATGGATAATTTACATTCCAATGTTTTTTTGGTACATAAATATATATATATTACATACACGATTATATAGGTATAATATAATATCTATTTAGAAATACATAGAACATTCTGCTATGTAAAGGACATTGGAATGTAACATATTTACAGTTAATACATAGTTTAATCCTTTATTAAATATGAACATTGCATATATACAGTATGTTTTTTTCATGTTTTCATCTTCTTAACTGCAAAGGGCTCCAAAGTGCATGTATATATATATATATATATATATATATATATATATATATATATATATATATATATATATGTGTGTGTGTGTGTGTATACACACATGTATTTATGTATTAATATGTGTTTATATGTATTTACAGACATATGCAAGTGCATTGGAGCCCTTTGCAGTTAAGAAGATGAAAACATGTAAAAACATCTTTATGCAATATTCATCTTTGATAAAGTGTTATACTGTGAATTTACTGTAAATGTTTCCCATTCCAATGTTCTGCCCATAGCAGAATATGTTTTATGTATTTATAAATAAATAAATATATATATATATATATATATATATATATAAATGAATAAATACAATGGACCCAGCACCACTCTTCATCTGTGTATTTATTAGTGACGTTTTGGGGACCAACCTTCCCCTTCCTCAGAACAGGTATAGATACATATTTTTACCAGATATATGTAGAAATATGTATTTATGAATAAATAGAACACATTCTGTTATGTGAAGAACATTGGCATGTAAAATATTTATATTTTCATGTCGGGTTAGCGCAAATGTAAATATATGCAATCGAGTTTTGTGCGAGAGTGGATGTTTTTTCACACTTTTTTTTCTCCATTGACTTCTATGGGGGAATTCATGAACGCACACCCGATATCCTAACTTCAGCTTTTTGCGCTCGTCGGTTTAGCACAAGAGTGAAAACAGTTTATTTTCAACTCGTAATATGAGCGCAAACTGACAAGTGCAAGAAGCATACTTCTAGTGCAATTAATGCTTGAGCTGAGACCTCATATCTTTGAGCTTTTATAACTTTTGTGTACAATATTTTTTTAATATTTTTATTAGATGGTGTTATAATGAATGCAAGTTTACTTTGTAATGTATTTTTTATGCCTTTTGTGACACTTTTTAGTTTTGTAAAACAATTAACCAGAGCTCTGAGGACGCGGTAATCATTCCAGCGTAAATCGCGATTGCTGCATTTACTTTCAACTAGTAATACCAGCAGTAAACCCGATGAATGCAAACACCCACGATAAACCCTTTATCGCTCACGTGCAAACATTAGCGCTACACTCATAATCTACCCCTTAGTGTTTAATGTCCCTTTAAGGCATTTTGTAAATGTTACTGCCCACTAAAATCACAGTGTTACAAATTACCCATGTATCTTCTCAGGATTGGCTGAGGCTAAATCTGCAGCCATTTGTGAGACAATAATGAGAATACCTTTCCCACTATGCAGCTTTAATTTGACATACAAATGTGATTATGATTCACTCTACTTTTAACTAAGTAACTATTGTATAGGTATAAAATCTGATTGCATTAGATTGCATGCTTATTTTTATGCCATATCTTGAAATAGCTATTTTAAATATTTCTCTCTAGGACTTATATGGCATTTATTTTGCATATACTGCACTACACAGTCCCCTGAGCAGTGATTATGAATAAACAGTATTATTATAATGATGATGAACACACTATTTAGCCCAGCCAAGAACCTCTATGAGCTGAATACAAATTAACTGTGCTAATTCTTTTCACTGAGTGCTTATAAACATGAATCATAAATAAACTTTATTTTATAGTCCAACCGAGTAATGTTATTAATTTATTGTGCATATGTATTAAATTGTAGTTATAGTTCCACTTGACATTTTTATATACATATGGGTAGTACATAGAATTCTCACTCACTGTTTATTCGTAAGATAATCATTGGTGCTGTGGAGTAGACAGAATAATCCTTTCAAGGATTTAAATGACTTCTCTGATTACAGTGATCTCCCTGTAATATTTTCAATTAAGATTTAAACCTTTGGAATATCTATTTTTTGTATGTTTAAAGGACATGGAAGTTAACATTAAACTTTCATGATCCAGAGAGAGAATACGCTTCCCTTTCTCTTGGTCTCCATTGTTGAAATCAGTCACCTTTTTCATGAGGAAATACTGAAGTAGGCTCAGATGCGTGCATGTGTCTTAAGCACTAAATGTCAGGGGAGTGTGTAACATTGTTAGACAAGCAAATGGTAGAAGGAGTTTTACAGTGCAGTTGATTATTATATTGTAAATCTATGGTAAACTAATCAAGTGAACATGATAATTGTATAGCTTGAAGAACTAAAGAAGGTGGTTGAAATCCAGATTGACAGACATGTAAGGTCAGTGAGTTGCTATCACAATTCAGCTTGAGAATTTTGGAGGGCAGATTTTTTGTATAATGTTCTCATTCTCGTATTTGTTAATCTTTGAATGAGGATCTATTGATTGCATCATTATCAATCAATAATTTAGCAATTCCAACAACATAGTCATAGTACCCAAAGTCTAGAACTTGTGCCGAAGTGATACCTCCTTTAATTTTAATCTCAGGTGGAACCCTTTTAAAGAATGGCCAGTAACCATGGAAACTACTTTGTTTAGTATAGCCTTTATTTTGCATTCTCAACTAACATCTTTCTCAAATAATGGCAACACCCACAATTGTTTACCTTTATTATATAGTCTTCGTACATGAACGAAAGGTTATTAATTAAAATTGCTAGAATTTATGGTAGGCTCCTCCGAAACTTCTCTAAGGTTCTACTACCTATTGATTCCTAGATTACTATGAACTGAGGAGGCACAGAACGCTTTTGAAAACCTCAGTTTTTGTTCTCTACTGTTCTGGTCTGACTGGAACCATATTTTCTAAGTGGGTGCATTTAAAAATGCAGTTGAAACTGTTTTTGCTGTAGGGTTTCTAACCTTTTCTGCTTGTCTTTTGAAATTGTTTTTTGTAGTCTGTGTTTATCTACCTCACTTCAGTCCATCACTGTTGCTATGGATGTTATAGATGAAGTTGGTGTAGATTTCATTTTGAGTTTTGGAGACATACATGCATCCTAAATATTTAGCTAAATGGAAAGGCTTGGCATTATGACTTCTGATTTGCTATACCTCTCACCCAAACTACAGAGAGAAAAAGAGCCTCCATGTTGTGGGCAGTCAGGGATCTAATTAAACAAGAAGGTATGGGGGTTTACTATTGATGGACTATTAAATACAGTAGAATTTCATAATGAACAAATGCATTATAAAAAGATAGTGCAATAGCACTCTGAATTTCAAATGAGCAGTAGATTTTTCTCTAACAAATTTCAAAATTTCCTTCCATTTTCCTGCCCAATTATCACGTGACTGCTCTCAGCCTATCATAGACTCATATACATATATACTGTGAACTCTTGCTCATGCTCAGAAGGAGCTGGTACCTCAGAAAGTGTGGGTAGAAGACTGTGCCAAATGTGATAATGGAAATATAATGAAGATTTTTTGTTTAATTGTATGCTCAATCATGAAAGTTTAATTTTGTCTTTAGTGTCCCTTTAACAAAAGGAGTACACATTCAACTATCAGAAAATGACAGAAATGCTACTTATTAAGGTACCATTGCATACATTTTTGATGTGTATGGCATGACTTTTCTGAGCAGTATCACCTTACTTTTGATGCCACGTCATTTTTGCTTACATTCACCTAGATTACCAGTTTTGCGTTATGGCTGTGCGCAAATAGCACATGCGTAATGTTTATTGCGCACTCTTCATAACGTAGGTATTAAAAGTCTGAAAAGAACGTCATTACGCATCGCGTTAACACGAATACCGCATTTATTTCACTTGCGTATTCACGGCCGGGTAATGGATTCCCCCATAGAGATCAATGGAAATTGAAAAATAAACTGATTTTTTTATCTAACACTCGATACCGCGAGAACTACACATAGTCCTCACATTACACATACAATTTAATGGACACCAATAATAATCATGTCAAATGTACAAACAACAATCGCTCACACAACATAGCAGATTCACATTCAACAATCACAATTATTCACAACAAATACTACATAACATTTACCCAAAACGAGGATTAAAAAAAATACGTTGGGATCTGCATCACGGAAGAAAAGAACAAGAACAACACATTACACACTCAGAGGCCTATTTATCAAAGCATCAACTGAAAATATGCTAGAACTCTGTGTCATAATTGTCGCAAGATTGATCCGCCGTAGTTATCAAAGTGTCAAGATCGGCAAATGTTGAAATTTGTGACGTAACATACGATCCCGCGATCTCAATTCAACGCAGATCGATGCCAGTTGAAAACCCATGGAATTCGAGTGGAATCGTGTTCATTCGCCCTCCTATTCGACACTATTTGAAGCTCTCATGACGCTCGCATCTTTTCTGACTCAGCGTACCTAGTTTTCAATCCGCCACCCTTGAGGTCGCGGATGCCATTGAACTGAATGGGAGTCGGAAAACACAGAAAATTTATGTTAGATGCTGCAAGAGAATGAAGCATATGACACAACAAAATTAAATTAGAAACTTTATTAAAATCAAACTAAATTATTGCTACACATTTGGTGCACTAGTAGATATAGAGATGAAAATGAAAAATACATTACTACTGATGGATTATGCTACAAGTTTGTCTCTCATTACAAAGCAAGCGGACAATATCCAAATTTATTTAAAATGTTTGCACCAAACTTGTCACACTAATAGATATAGAGATAAAAATAAAATACAAAACATATACGTAGCTAACTTCATGTATCTATTTGCACCATGTTTAATGTTTTCTAGACGCAAAGACAAATGTTACCAACACAAAATTGCTAAATAGCATTCCCTTTCTGTCATGTTTTGCAATGGTAATACATTATTCTTCAATTCACTATGCAAATATTTTTTAACAAAGGATAGCAAGAGAACGATAACTGTGGCATGCAAAAAACTGAAATTATTTTAAAATGGCATTCAACTTCACACAAAGGATAGCAAGAGAATGAAAACAGTGGCATTAAAAATACATTGAAATTATTTTAAAATGGCATTCGAGTTCACACAAAAGATAGCAAGAGAATAAAAACAGTTGCATTAAAAATACATTGACATGATTTTAAAATGAATTTTGACTTCACACAAAGGATAGCAAGAGAATGAAAACAGTGGCATTAAAAATACATTGACATGATTTTAAAATGGCATTCAATTTTGTGCAGGTTCACCAGCTGTAATAAATGCAGGTGTAATAAATAAAGGTGCATTGTTTGTGCAATTCAATAAATTACTTATGCACAACACATGAGTATTTAGCTATGGATGAAATCAGAACTCTGATTTTCTATGTTTGGATGGCAGTGTCGTGGAAGCTTAAAAGGTCAGTGAAAAGTGATGTCGCGAACATAAAATTTTCCGTTCGCGAACGGCGAATGCAAACTTCTGCAAATATACGCGAACGTGCGAACCGGGCGAACCGCCATAGACTTCAATAGGCAGGCAAATTTTTAAACCCACAGGGACTCTTTCTGGCCACAATAGTGATGAAAAAGTTGTTTCACGGGGACTAACACCTGGACTGTGGCATGCCGGAGGGGGATCCATGGCAAAACTCCCATGGAAAATTACATAGTTGATGCAGAGTCTGGTTTTAATCCATAAAGGGCATAAATCACCTAACATTCCTAAATTGTTTGGAATAACGTGCTTTAAAACATCAGGTATGATGTTGTATTGATCAGGTAGTGTAAGGGTTACGCCCGCTTCACAGTGACAGACCAAACTCCCCTTTTAACGCACCGCAAACAACCGCAAACTCCCCATTTGCACAAGGTTGGATACCAAGCTAGCCATGTCCCGTTCCTTGTCCTCACTGATGTCATTGAAGGTCTCTTCCTCCACCCAGCCACGTACAACACCAAGGGTCCCCGAAAGGTGACAACAAGCCCCCTGGGACACCTGCTGTGTTTGGTCTTCCACCTCCTCAAAGCCACCTTCCTCCTCTGACTCCTCTTCTTCAGACTCCTCTCTCTGCGTTGCCTCTCTCTGCGTTATTATAAGGTATGTTAAGTAGTACTATTCCTATCAGTTTAATCCCTGTTACGTCCCCTATCAGGGGACGTGTATATGGCATCGATTTTAGGAACCGGGAGATGGAAAAAGATGTTTGGTCGGTCCTCCTACTTCAAATTTGGGGCACTGCGCGTGCAATCTAATGTGCCACCAGATAGGAGTGGTGTGTTAAGTAGTACTATTCTTATCAGTTTAATCCCTGTTACGTCCCCGTATGGTATTGATTTTAGGAACTGGGAGATGGAAAAAGATGCTTGGTCAGTCCTCCTACTTCAAATTTGGGGCACTGCGCATGCAATCTAATGTGCCACCAGATAGGGGTGGTGTGTTAAGTAGTTCTATTCTTATCAGTTTAATCCCTGCTACGTCCCCTATCAGGGGACGTGTATATGGCATAGATTTTAGGAACCGGGAGATGGAAAAAGATGCTTGGTCGGACCTCCTACTACAAATTTGGGGCACTGCGCGTGCAATCTAATGTGCCACAAGATAGGAGTGGTGTGTTAAGTAGTACTATTCCTATCAGTTTAATCCCTGTTATGTGCCTTTTTTTTTGTTTGGTTTTTGAAGCCACAGTGCAGCACCAGAGGCCAGAAAAATTAGGAATGTACACATGCCTGAAAATTAGGTATTGTTGCAGCCGCTGCTGTAGCAGCGGCCAGAAAAATTTATGTTTGTTTCCCAGGCAGAAAGTGCCCTAAAACATTTTGGCTTGAACCCTAGTTGGTGGCGGATAAGTCACACAATCATCCGGCATTCAGAGATAAAATACAGCAGCGTGTGGACCATTTTTAGCCCAAGGCAGCTCATCTCATTAGGCCTTTTTTAGTCGAATGTATCACCCACTGTCAGTCCCTTCGGGATCCATCCCTCATTCATCTTAATAAAGGTGAGGTAATCTAGACTTTTTTGACCTAGGCGACTTCTCTTCTCAGTGACAATACCTCCTGCTGCACTGAAGGTCCTTTCTGACAGGACACTTTAAGCGCGGCAGGCCAGAAGTTCTATCACAAATTGGGATAGCTCAGGCCACAGGTCAAGCCTGCACACCCAGTAGTCAAGGGGTTCATCGCTCCTCAGAGTGTCGATATCTGCAGTTAAGGCGAGGTAGTCTGCTACCTGTCGGTCAAGTTGTTCTCTGAGGGTGGACCCCGAAGGGCTGTGGTGATGCGTAGTACTTAAAAAGCTCCACATGTCCTCCATCAACAACACGTCTGTAAAGCGTCCTGTCCTTGCCGGCATGGTCGTGGGAGGAGGAGGATTACTTTCACCTCTTCCCCTGTTAGATTCCCGGTGTGCTGTGACATCACCCTTATACGCTGTGTAAAGCATACTTTTTAATTTATTTTGGAACTGCTGCATCCTTTCCGACTTGTGGTAATTCGGTAACATTTCAGGCACTTTATGCTTATACCGGGGGTCTAGTAGCATGGACACCCAGTACAAGTCGTTCTCCTTCAGCCTTTTTATACGAGGGTCCCTCAACAGGCACGACAGCATGAAAGACCCCATTTGCACAAGGTTGGATGCCGAGCTACTCATGTCCCGTTTCTCATCCTCAGTGATCTCACTGAAGGTATCTTCTTCCCCCCAGCCACGTACAACACCACGGGTACCAGATAGGTGACAACGAGCACCCTGGGATGCCTGTTGTGGTTGGTCTTCCTCCTCCTCCTCAAAGCCACATTCCTCCTCTGACTCCTCTTCCTCACAATCCTCTTCCAGCGTTGCCGCAGGTCCAGCAAGCGATGCTGATAAGGCTGTTTCTGGTGGTGATGGTGACCACAACTCTTCCTCTTCATGCTCATCTACTGCCTGATCCAGCACTTTTCGCAGGGCACGCTACAGGAAGAAAACAAATGGTATGATGTCGCTGATGGTGCCTTCGGTGCGACTGACTAGGTTTGTCACCTCCTCAAAAGGACGCATGAGCCTACAGGCATTGCGCATGAGTGTCCAGTAACGTGGCAAAAAATTCCCAGCTCCGCAGAGGCTGTCCTAGCACCCCGGTCATACAAATAGTCGTTAATGGCTTTTTCTTGTTGGAGCAGGTGGTCGAACATTAGGAGTGTTGAATTCCAATGTGTCGGGCTGTCGCAAATGAAGCGCCTCACTGGCATGTTGTTTTGCCGCTGGATATCTGAAAAGTGCACCATGGCCGTGTAGGAACGCCTGAAATGGCCACACACCTTCCTTGCCTGCTTCAGGACATCCTGTAAGCCTTGGTACTTATGCACAAAGCATTGTACGATCAGATTACACACATGTGCCATGCACGGCACATGTGTCAACTTGCCCAAATTCAATGCCGCCAACAAATTTCTTCCGTTGTCACAAACCACTTTGCCGATCTCCAGTTGGTGCAGAGTCAGCCACTGATCCACCTGTGCGTTCAGGGAGGACAGGAGTGCTGGTCCAGTGTGACTCTCTACTTTCAGGCAAGTCAACTCCAAGACGGCGTGACACTGCCGTATCCGGGATGTGGAATATTACCTGGGGAGCTGGGGGGGTGCCGTTGATGTGGAGCAAGATGCAGCAGCTGAAGAGGACTCAGCCGAGGAGGTTATGGAAGAGGATGGAGTAGGAGGAGTAGAGGAGGTGGCAGCAGGCCTGCCTTCAAATCGTGGCGGTGTCACCAACTCCTCTGCAGAGCCATGCATTCCATGCTTGGCAGCCGTCAGCAGGTTTACCCAATGTGCAGTGTAGGTGATAAACCTGCCCTGACCATGCTTTGTAGACCAGGTATCAGTGGTCAGATGGACCCTTGCCCCAACACTGTGTGCCAGACATGCCATTACTTCCTTTTGCACAATCGAGTACAGGTTGGGGATTGCCTTTTGTGCAAAGAAATTTCGGCCGGGTACCTTCCACTGCGGTGTCCCAATAGCTACAAATTTTTTAAATGCCTCAAACTCCACGAGCTTGTATGGTAAAAGCTGGCGGGCTAAGAGTTCAGACAAGCCAGCTGTCAGATGCCGGGCAAGGGGGTGACTTTGTGACATTGGCTTCTTACGCTCAAACATGTCCTTGACAGACACCTGACTGTGGGCAGATGAGCAGGAACTACTCAAGGCGAGAGACGGAGTGGCGGATGGTTGAGAGGGGGCAAGGAGGACAGCAGTGGTTGATGTGGCTGAAGATGCTGGACCAGGAGGAGGATGGCGGCTTTGAGTTTGTGTGCTGCTTGTACTCATGTGTTGATCCCATAGGCATTTGTGATGTGCGATCATGTGCCTTCGCAAAGCAGTTGTACCTAGGTGGGTGTTGGACTTCCCACGACTCAGTTTTGTTTGGCACAGGTTGCAAATGCCATCGCTGTTGTCAGAGGCAGACACACAAAAAAATGCCACACTGCTGAGCTCTGCAATGACGGCATTCTGGTGGTGGCAACAGCATGCGTTGATTGGCGTGCTGTCTGGCTGACCCCGGGTGCAGATGCATGCTGTCTGACTGTGCCACTAGCTCCTTGCGATGACCACGCCCTGCTTCCAACTCGTCTCCTCCTCCTCTCTGTCTCCCCATCTGAACTTTCCCCCTCTTCTTCTTCTCTTCTAGCAGGCACCCACGTGACATCCACGGACGCATCGTCATCATCAACCACTTCACTTGTATCTGACAACTCAGCAAAGGAAGCAGCAGGGGGTACAACATCATCATCATCACACCGTACGTCCATGTGTGTAATGCTGCCTGACTGAGACATATCCCTGTTATCTACATCCTCTGGCAATAATGGTTGCGCATCACTATCACTCATTTCTTCCAACTGATGTGTAAATAACTCCTCTGACAGATCAAGTGAAGTGGCTGTGGTGCTATTGTTGGTGGTGGCGGCAGGCAGGCGAGTGGTAACTTGAGAGGTGCCCGAAGCTAAGCTGGAGGAGGATGGTGCGTCAAGGTTCCGAGCAGAAGCTGTAGAAGATTCCTGTGTTAGCCAGTCAACTATGTCCTCAGAACTGTTGGAGTTTGGGGTACGTGGCCTCTGAACATTGGGCATTATTCTAGGGCCAAAGGGAATCACAGCACCACGACCATGATGGCCCCTGCGGGGTGGCCTGCCTCTGCCTGTCATTTTTTTTTGATTAGTGGTACTATGCGTGCAAGCTACTGTGACAACAGATATGAGTGGCACTGTGCACTGGGAGAAGTTGGCAGAGTAGACGCTGTAGGCCTGACATACACGCTTGCAGACAAATAACTGCTATTCAATCTATTACAGTCAAAATTGTATTTTTTTTTTTAAATGTACACTACTGTTACACCAGATATGAGTTGCACTGGTGTGACACTGTGTCCTGGCAGGCACTGAAACGTACACGTGTGAAGGAAACTGACTGCTATTATTTCATAGTCAAAAAAGTGTTGTTTTTTTTAAATGTACACTACTGTTACACCAGATATGAGTTGCACTGGGGTGACACTGTGCCCTGGCAGGCACTGAAACGCACACGTGTGAAGGAAACTGACTGCTATTACTTCACAGTCAAAAAGTGTTTTTTTTTTAAATGTACACTACTGTTACACCAGATATGAGTTGCACTGTGGTGACACTGTGCCCTGGCAGGCACTGAAACACACACGTGTGAAGGAAACTGACTGCTACTATTTCACAGTCAAAAAAGTGTTGTTTTTTTTAAATGTACACTACTGTTACACCAGATATGAGTGGTGGCACTGGGCAAGTGGGCACAGTATACGCTGTGAGCCTGACACACACGCTGGCAGGCAGGCAACTGCAATTAGATTACACAGGAAAAAAAAGCAGACTGATGTTCTAGCCCTAAAAAGGGCTTTTTGGGGTGCTGTCCTTACAGCAGAGATAGGATGAGTCCTTCAGGACTGTAGTGGACACTGAATACACTAGCCTAGCTATCGATTTCCCTATTAAATCACCAGCAGCTACACTGTCCCTCCTCTCACTAAGAATGCAGCTTCCGAATGAATCTAAAATGGATGCTGTCCAGGAGGTGGGAGGGTCTGGGAGGGAGGGTCTGCTGCTGATTGGCTGGAATGTGTCTGATGACTGTGAGTTACAGGGTCAAAGTTTACTCAATGATGACGAATAGGGGGCAGACCGAACATCGCATACGTTTGCCCACCGCGGCGAACGCGAACAAGCTATGTTCGCTGGGAACTATTCGCCGGCGAAATATTTGCAACATCACTACTCACTGGTACTTATTCTTGAACGTTTGATACATACATTAAAAAGCATATGTTGCAAAGTCCCCATTATGTGTTAATCTTTATGATTTTACAATATTACATTTCTCTTTTTGATAATATATATCAGTACACATGCATGCATTTGATATTGAAAAGCCATAGAGTTCCGTCTCTTATGTGATGAACTTGTCATTGGATCACATATAGAGTGCATTATTAAATGTGAACAACATAGAGTACTTTAGACACATGCCCGTGGATTGACTTATGAGAGTCCACTTAATGGATAATATGGAAGTGTTTCATATGAGCAAATATAAATGGCCACTCCACATTTGCTTCGAATCAAGGTAATCACTGATGACAAAATATATTAAGATGATTGTCTTGGTAATGTTAAATGTACACAGTAGACAGTATCTTTCCTATTATTTATTAAGAATAGAATGCTATCTAACATTACATTTTCATAGTATGTTTAAGAATATATATTTTACATTAGGATTAAATGTATGGCATCCCAATATTAATAGACACATTCAGACTTGAACATTTTAGGTTAGAGAAATATTAATGTTTGTCTTAGTGAAATGGACAGTCTACACATAAATCCTGTTAAAATCAAAGCTTAGATGAATATGCAAACATACTTGTGCACTCTTTACAGATCATGCATCATGAAATTAAATCAAGGAATTTTTACATAATTATGATTTATGTATACTTAAAAATGGCTGAGAAGCTCAGAACACGGATGACATAACAAGCTGGTCTGAATCTAGGCACTCAGATGAATAGCATTGACAGTCTGTACAATTATAAGATGATTTTTGTGGGATTGGATGTAATATGCATGTGACATCATAATGTCATTCATGTCAATTTATACCTAACTAAAAAACAAATTCTTAATTTCTATGTTCCTGCTGCATGATATAGAAAGGGGGCAGTAGTGTATTTGAAACTTAATGTGATAATAATTTTTAACAGGACCAAGGTGTAGACTTTATTTATTTCCAAATATATAATTTTTACAAAATACATGTTATATACATGTTGTTTTATATATATTTGACGTACCATCAGACACCAAGGGAACCACTTTCTCTTCCGTCACACATATAACATCCATATCTGTAAAACATATTATGTTGTGTACACATTAAAATCTAATATTTCAAACGTGTTTCTGGTGATCAAGTACACACATCAATGTTGCATTAAAGAGATACTGAACAAAATTAATGATTTTCATTTTTTAGATGGAGCATGCAATTTTAAGTAAATATATAATTGTCTAGGTTTAATATTTAAATGTACTTATCTGTATTTTGTAAATCAGGAACAAAAGAATAGTACACAGAACATTTAATGCTTATCATGTGTGTATCGCTTGATGATTGTTGTCTAAATTTATACAAAAATCAACATGTGCTATCCATGTTCTGAAGCACAGAAGTATAGATTAAGAAGCTTTAACATTTTAATATAAAACTACTAAAATAAATATATATAATTAGAGGAGTACATTACAAGGTTTATTCAAATTGAATGCTCTATCATAATCATGATCAAAAAATCTTTGTGTAATATACCTTTAATGATGTATGAATGAGTAAATGGAATTACTATAATCCTGCTCATACAGGGCTGGAATGGTACCGGATCCCTCAGGGATTGTCGAAGTAACTTCAACTATTAATAATATATATATAAATTATGTAACACTATTTGTACATATGCTTTAAAAATACATATTTTGCATGAATAAAAACTTATTGTAAAAAAGTAAAAATAATATATTTTGAAATGTGAAGACTAGACCACAAATATGAAAATTAAATGTATTACTTTATTAAGGTGAGTGAAAATGATGTCTTTCACAGATGTACTATTTGTTCATCCAATTCTTATCATAATTATCTATCGAACATTTTAAAATTTAGATTTGTCCCTGTTTCAAAATCAATGCAGACAGAGAATTAACACTTTGAATAGCAACTGGTGACAACTATAGTATAAAATATGTGGGACATATAGATAACTTTGTGCAATGTACAGTAATGTTGTTGATGACACAACACATATTGATCACAATGCAAGACATAAGATGTATTGAAAATAATGTCATAATGGTGCTGTTAGAATAAGCTTATATATAATATATGCAGTGGAATTGCCCGAAAGTAAAAACATTCTGGAATCAAATTGAATTTTGGATGAATAAATTATTGCAAAGGCATCTAAAAATCCAAGATAACTTTCGGCTAGATTACGAGTTTTGCGTTACGAGTAAAAAAGTAGCGTTAAGGCTCATAAAGCTGCTTTTTCACTACCGCTGCTATTAGGTACAGCTGTCCCACACACTTTTTTGGCCGTATCGAAAATTAACTTACGCAATTTGTGTAAAGTCTTTTTTCAATGGGACTTCCATAGCGCCGGTATTACATGCTTTTTTTTTGGAGGCCAAAAAGTGAGCGGTACAGCCTATCCCGTCAAGATTCATAACGCATTCTAAAGTCAGTAGTTAGTTTTACGCTACAAAGCCGTAGCATAAAACTCATAACTAAAGTGCTAAAAAGTACACTAACACCCATAAACTACCTATTAACCCCTAAACTGAGGCCCTCCCGCATCGCAAAAACTATAATAAAATTATTAACCCCTAATCTGCCACTCCGGACATAGCTGCCACTAGAATAAACATATTAACCCCTAAACCACCGCACTCGTAAACACTAGTTAAATATTATTAACCCCTAATCTGCTGCCCCTAACATTGCCGCCACCTACCTACATTTATTAACCCCTAATCTGCCCCCCAACGTCATCGCCACTATACTAAATTTATTAACCCCTAAATCTAAGTCTAACCTAAGCCTAACACCCCCTAACTTACATATAATTCAAATAAATCTAAATAAAAATTAATATTGTTAACTAAATAAATCCTATTTAAAACTAAATACTTACCTATAAAAAAAACCCTATGGCCTAGATTTGGAGTTTGGCGGTAGCCATGAAAACCAGCGTTAGAGGCTCCTAACGCTGGTTTTAGGCTACCTCCGGTATTTGGAGTCATTAAAAAAAGGGTCTAACGCTCACTTTTCAGCCGCGACTTTTCCATACCGCAGATCCCCTTACGTCAATTGCGTATCCTATCTTTTCAATGGGATTTTTCTAACTCGGGTATTTAGAGTCGTGTCTGAAGTGAGCGTTAGAAATCTAACGACAAAACTCCAGCCGCAGAAAAAAGTCAGTAGTTAAGAGCTTTCTGGGCTAACGCCGGTTCATAAAGCTCTTAACTACTGTACTCTAAAGTACACTAACACCCATAAACTACCTATGTACCCCTAAACCGAGGTCCCCCCACATCGCCTCCACTCGATTAAATTTTTTTAACCCCTAATCTGCCGACCGCCACCTACGTTATCCTTATGTACCCCTAATCTGCTGCCCCTAACACCGCCGACCCCTATATAATATTTATTAACGCCTAACCTGCCCCCCACAACGTCGCAGCCAGCTACCTACAATAATTAACCTCTAATCTGCCGACCGCAAAGCGCCGCCACCTACGTTATACTTATGTACCCCTAATCTGCTGCCCCTAACACCGCCAACCCCTATATTATATTTATTAACCCCTAATCTGCCCCCCTCAACGTCGCCTACACCTGCCTACACTTATTAACCCCTAATCTGCCGAGCGGACCGCACCTCTATTATTATAAAGTTATTAACCCCTAATCCACCTCACTAACCCTATAATAAATAGTATTAACCCCTAATCTGCCCTCCCTAACATCGCCAACACCTAACTTCAATTATTAACCCCTAATCTGCCGACTTGAGCTTACCGCTATTCTAATAAATGTATTAACCCCTAAAGCTAAGTCTAACTCTAACACTAACACTCCCCTAAATTAAATATAATTTTAATCTAACAAAATTAATTAACTCTTATTAAATAAATTATTCCTATTTAAAGCTAAATACTTACCTGTAAAATAAATCCTAATATAGCTACAATATAAATTATAATTATATTATAGCTATTTTAGGATTAATATTTATTTTACAGGTAACTTTGTATTTATTTTAACCAGGTACAATAGCTATTAAATAGTTAAGAACTATTTAATAGCTAAAATAGTTAAAATAATTACAAATTTACCTGTAAAATAAATCCTAACCTAAGTTACAATTAAACTTAACACTACACTATCAATAAATTAATTAAATAAAATACCTACAATTACCTACAATTAAACCTAACACTACACTATCAATAAATTAATTAAATACAATACCTACAAATAAATACAATAAAATAAACTAACTAAAGTACAAAAAATAAGAAAGAACTAAGTTACAAAAAATAAAAAAATATTTACAAACATAAGAAAAATATTACAACAATTTTAAACTAATTACACCTACTCTAAGCCCCCTAATAAAATAACAAAGCCCCCCAAAATAAAAAAATGCCCTACCCTATTCTAGATTACTAAAGTTCAAAGCTCTTTTACCTTACCAGTCCTGAACAGGGCCCTTTGCGGGGCATACCCCAAGAAGTTCAGCTCTTTTACCTGTAAAAAAAACCATACAATACCCCTCCCAACATTACAACCCACATACCCCTAATCTAACCCAAACCCCCTTAAATAAACCTAACACTAAGCCCCTGAAGATCTCCCTACCTTGAGTTGTCTTCACCCAGCCGAGCCAAATTCTTCATCCAAGCGGAGCAAGAAGAGGTCCTCCATCCGGTAGAAGTCTTCATCCAAGCGGGGCAGAAGAGGTCTTCCATCCGATTGAAGTCTTCATCCAAGCGGGATCTTCTATCGTCATCCATCCGGAGCGGAGCGGCAGGATCCTGAAGACCTCAGACGCGGAACATCCATCCTGGCCGACGACTGAACGACGAATGACGGTTCCTTTAAATGACGTCATCCAAGATGGCGTCCCTCGAATTCCGATTGGCTGATAGGATTCTATCAGCCAATCGGAATTAAGGTAGGAATATTCTGATTGGCTGATGGAATCAGCTAATCAGAATCAAGTTCAATCCGATTGGCTGATTGGATCAGCCAATCGGATTGAACTTGATTCTGATTGGCTGATTCCATCAGCCAATCAGAATATTCCTACCTTAATTCCGATTGGCTGATAGAATCCTATCAGCCAATCGGAATTCGAGGGACGCCATCTTGGATGACTTAATTTAAAGGAACCGTCATTCGGCTAGTAGGCGTCGGGAGAAGAGGATGTTCCGCGTCGGATGGAAGATGATGGCTCCCGAAGAAAAAAGATTGAAGATGCCGTTGATAGAAGACTTCATCCGGATCATGGACCTCTTCAGCTCCCGCTTGGATGAAGACTTCAGCCGGATCATGGACCTCTTCAGCTCCCGCTTGGATGATGACTTCAGCCGGATCATGGACCTCTTCAGCCCCCCGCTTGGGCTTGGATCAGGACATCGGAGGAGCTCTTCTGGATCGATCGGTGAACCTGGTGTGGTGAAGATAAGGTAGGAAGATCTTCAGGGGCTTAGTGTTAGGTTTATTTAAGGGGGGTTTGGGTTAGATTAGGGGTATGTGGGTGGTGGGTTGTAATGTTGGGGGGGGATTGTATGTTTTTTTTTACAGGCAAAAGAGCTGAACTTCTTGAGGCATGCCCCGCAAAAGGCCCTGTTCAGGGCTGGTAAGGTAAAAGAGCTTTGAACTTTAGTAATTTAGAATAGGGTAGGGCATTTTTTTATTTTGGGGGGCTTTGTTATTTTATTAGGGGGCTTAGAGTAGGTGTAATTAGTTTAAAATTGTAATATTTTTCTTATGTTTGTAAATATTTTTTTATTTTTTGTAACTTAGTTCTTTTTTATTTTTTGTACTTTAGATAGTTTATTTCATTGTAGTTATTTTTAGGTATTGTATTTAATTTATTTATTGATAGTGTAGTGTTAGGTTTAATTGTAGATAATTATAGGTATTTTATTTAATTAATTTATTGATAGTGTAGTGTTAGGTTTAATTGTAACTTAGGTTAGGATTTATTTTACAGGTAATTTTGTAATTATTTTAACTATTTTAGCTATTAAATAGTTCTTAACTATTTAATAGCTATTGTACCTGGTTAAAATAAATACAAAGTTACCTGTAAAATAAATATTAATCCTAAAATAGCTATAATATAATTATAATTTATATTGTAGCTATATTAGGATTTATTTTACAGGTAAGTATTTATCTTTAAATAGGAATAATTTATTTAATAAGAGTTAATTAATTTAGTTAGATTAAAACTATATTTAATTTAGGGGGGTGTTAGTGTTAGGGTTAGACTTAGCTTTAGGGGTTAATACATTTATTAGAATAGCGGTGAGCTCCAGTCGGCAGATTAGGGGTTAATAATTGAAGTTAGGTGTCGGCGATGTTAGGGAGGGCAGATTACGGGTTAATACTATTTATTATAGGGTTAGTGAAGCGGATTAGGGGTTAATAACTTTATAATAATAGCGGTGCGGTGCGGTCGGCAGATTAGGGGTTAATAAGTGGAGGCGACATTGTGGGGGGCAGATTAGGGGTTAATACATATAATATAGGGGTCGGCGATGTTAGGGCAGCAGATTAGGGGTACATAGGGATAATGTAAGTAGCGGCGGTTTACGGAGCGGCAGATTAGGGGTTAATAATAATATGCAGGGGTCAGCGATAGCGGGGCGGCAGATTAGGGGTTAATAAGTGTAAGGTTAGGGGTGTTTAGACTCGGGGTACATGTTAAAGTGTTAGGTGCAGACGTAGGAAGTGTTTCCCCATAGCAAACAATGGGGCTGCGTTAGGAGCTGAACGCGGCTTTTTTGCAGGTGTTAGGTTTTTTTTCAGCTCAAACAGCCCCATTGTTTCCTATGGAGGAATCGTGCACGAGCACGTTTTTGAGGCTGGCCGCGTCCGTATGCAACTCTGGTATCGAGAGTTGCAGTTGCGTTAAATATGCTCTACGCTCTTTTTTTGGAGCCTAACGCTGACATTCTGTGGACTCTCAATACCAGAGTTATTTTTATGGTGCGGCCAGAAAAAAGCCAGCGTTAGCTACGCGGGTACTTACCGACAAAACTCTAAATCTAGCCGTAAGATAGCTACAATATAACTAATAGTTACATTGTATCTAGATTAGGGTTTATTTTTATATTACAGGCAAGTTTATTTTAACTTGGTAGAATAGTTACTAAATAGTTATTAACTATTTACTAACTACCTAGCTAAAATAAATACAAATTTACCTGTAAAATAAAACCTAACCTAAGTTACAATAACACCTAACATTACACAACAATTAAATAAATTACATAAATTAAATACAAGTACCTAAATTAAATACAAATTACAAAAAAACAAAACACTAAATTACACAAAAAAAAACAAATTCCAAGATATTTAAACTAATTACACCTAATCTAATAGCCCTATCAAAATAAAAAGCCTCCCCAAAATAAAAAAAAAACCCTAGCCTAAACCAGATGGGAAGAAGTCTTCATCCAGATGGCATCTTCTATCTTCATCCATCCGGCGCGGAGTGGGTCCATCTTCAAGACATCCAGCGCAGAGCATCCTCTTCTTATGACGACTCTCAACTTATGAAGGTTCCTTTAAGTGACGTCATCCAAGATAGATAGAATTCTATCAGCCAATCGGAAATAAGGTTGAAAAAATCATATTGGCTGATGCCAATAGGATTGTGCTCACATTCTATTGGCTGTTCTGTGCCAGATGTCTTGAAGATGGACGCACTCCTGGCCGGATGGATGAAGATAGAAGATGCCATCTGGATGAAGACTTCTGCCCATCTGGAGGACCACTTCTCCCGGCTTGGATGAAGACTTCTCCCGGCTTCGTTGAGGACTTCTTGCTGCTTCGTTGAGGACTTCTCCCAGCTTCGTTGATGATGGATGTCCGATCTTCAAAACTGTAAGTGGATCTTCAGGGGTTAGTGTTAGGTTTTTTTAAGGGTTTATTGGGTGGGTTTTAGTTTTAGATTAGGGACTTTGGGCAGCAATAGAGCGAAATGCCCTTTTAAGGGCAATGCCCATCCAAATGCCCTTTTCAGGGCAATGGGGAGCTTAGGTTTTTTTAGTTAGGGTTTTATTTAGGGGGTTGGTTGTGTGGGTGGTGGGTTTTACTGTTGGGGGGGTAGTTTGTATTTTTTTACAGGTAAAAGAGCTGATTTCTTTGGGGCAATGCCCCGCAAAAGGTCGTTTTAAGGGTTATAGGTAGTTTAGTTTAGGCTAGGGTTTTTTATTTTTATTTTGGGGGGGCTTTTTTATTTTGATAGGGCTATTAGATTAGGTGCAATTAGTTTAAATATCTTGTAATTTGTTTTTTATTTTGTGTAATTTAGTGTTTGTTTTTTTGTAATTTAGGTATTTGTATTTAATTTAGTTAATTGTATGTATTTAATTTATGTAATTTATTTAATTGTAGTATAAGGTTAGGTTTTATTTTACAGGTAAATTTGTATTTATTTTAGCTAGGTAGTTAGTAAATAGTTGATAACTATTTAGTAACTATTCTACCTAGTTAAAATAAATACAAACTTGCCTGTAAAATAAAAATAAACCCTAAGTTAGATACAATGTAGCTTTTAGTTATATTGTAGCTAGCTTAGGGTTTATTTTACAGGTAAGTATTTTTACTTTTAAGTTTTAAATAGGAACTATTTAGTTATTAATAGTAGGTTTTATTTAGATTTATTTTATTTATATTTAAGTTAGGGGGTGTTAGGGTTAGACTTAGGTTTAGGGGTTAATAACTTTAGTATAGTGGCGGTGACATTGGGGGCAGCAGATTAGGGATTAATAAATGTAGGTAGGTGGCGGCGATGTTAGGGACGGCAGATTAGGGGTTAATAATATTTAACAAATGTTTGTGATGCGGGAGTGCTGTGTTTTAGGGGTTAATATGTTTATTATAGTGGCGGCAGATTAGGGGTTAATAAGTATAATGTAGGTGGCGGCGATGTTGGGGGCAACAGATTAGGGGTTAATAAGTATAATGTACGTGGCGGTGATGTTGGGGGCAGCAGATTAGGGGTTAATAAGTATAATGTAGGTGGTGGCGATGTCCGGAGCGGCAGATAAGGGGTTAATAATTATAATGTAGGTGTCGGCGATGTCGGCAGATTAGGGGTTAATAAGGGTAAGATTAGAGGTGTTTAGACTCGGGGTTCATGTTAGGGTGTTAGGTGTAAACATAAATTTAGTTTCCTCTTAGGAATCAATGGGGCTGCGTTACGGAGCTTTACACTGCTTTATTGCAGGTGTTAGGCTTTTTTTCAGCCGGCTCTTCCTATTGATGTCTATGGGGAAATCGTGTACAAGCACATACAACCAGCTCACACCTGACTTAAGCAGCGCTGGTATTGGAGTGCGGTATGGAGCACAAGTTTGCTCTATGCTCACTTTTTGTCTTTTTAACACCGGGTTTAGGAAAACCTGTAATACCAGCACTGTAGGTAAGTGAGCAGTGACAATAATGTGCAAGTTAGCACCACTCCCCTCTTACTTCAAAACTCGCAATCTAGCCGTATGTTTTTTTTTTTTTTTTTGGAGGAATCCAAAAAAACAATAAATAAAAGTTTTGTAAATACAGTTATACTTAATGGACAGACTCTAATATTAAAATATTGGAAATCTAAAAAAGTACCTAGACTAGCTGAACTTGCTCAGAAAATAAACAATCAATTAATCTTTGAACAATTTGATATAACTGTCGATAACAAAAGTAAAACTAAACGCTTTCTTAATAAATGGAGAAACTTGACCCAGTCATACCCCAGAGCAATGCAGATACAAGTGATATCCCCTGTTAAGGGTTTGATATTCCTAGAAACAGTAATAGAACTAAAAAAATTTCCTAGAGACTAGATTTTTGATTTTGTTTTTTTTTTTTTGTTTGTTTTTGTTTT
The DNA here is from genome assembly GCF_027579735.1 of Bombina bombina. Lineage (NCBI taxonomy): Eukaryota > Metazoa > Chordata > Amphibia > Anura > Bombinatoridae > Bombina > Bombina bombina. Next base: position 378,401,423 of record NC_069500.1, read on the forward strand.
GTTCTGCTGGTTCTTGTGTGCTATTTTTATTTTATGTTAAATAAATACCAAAAGTATAATGATGGAACATTGGGAGATTGATAGTACTCTAAGCAATGTTTAAAGAAAGCAATGAGACAATTGATATATTGATTATGGTTTATGTCTATTTGAGTTATATATGGAATCAGCTAAACACCCTGTAAGGTGAAATATTAGCGCAATGAGAGGCTGTATATTTCTTAAATTTTGTATGTAATCAGCAAATTTCCCTGCGTGGTGAAATGTAAGCCCAAATGAGGTTGTATATCTATACTTTTGGAGCCTAAATAAAGAAAGGAAAAACAAGAATATGCTAATATATAAAGGTAATCCTAGAGGGAAAGATGTTATTTAAATCACAGTATTGTTTCAGCAAAACAGTGTAATGTGTAATAAAGATATTTTGTATCTTTATATAAATACAATATTAATATTTGAGACTGTCCCTCTCAAGGAATATTATATTCCATATGTTAATGTAATGATTCAGATAGAGCATGCAATTTAAATCTAAGAGATAATTTACTCATATCATCATGAATATGTAATTGTCTTGCTATCTTAAGAATAAAGAATCTAAGCATATGAGAAGTGTATTTTTAGATTCAGCACCTGTGAACCAATTTCTGATTTTTGTCTAAATGTAGCCAACAACTGTCGTCAAGCACTACCCAGGTACTGAATCTAAAATGACCCAGCCCCTAAGTTTACATTCAACTAAAGATAGCAAGATTATGAGGAATATCTTAGAATACTAATAAATTCTGATTTTGCTTAGAATGGAATTCTATATCATAATCATGATTCTTCAATTCAAATACACTTTCCATTTAATTAGAGGATCCATGTTCATATAGATCAATATGAATGTATTAGGCAATGTTATGTACACATTTGTAAACCAAGAATGAAGTATAAAGAGACATACCAGACTGGGACAACCCCAAGCGTGAGGGTCCAGCACCAACATCCATATCTGTAAAATATTAAATCAAGATTGGATAACATAAGTAAAAATCATAACTTTGACACGAACAATCAGGCATATTTTATATTTTTGACAAGGTAAAACATATTCTTAAATATGCATGTGAGTTCATTGTTTTGTAAAATGTTTGTATAAATAAATGAGCAGAGATGATTTCCTAGTTTGTATTTGCCAATGCCATTAAGTGATAACCTAATCACAACTATTATGAAAATGGCATATATGTTTATGAATGATTGATGTTTACAATTTCATTCAATGTTTTAAATCTCTGTTTGACCCATTTATCAAGGCACTATCAAACTAGAAGGCTGAATCAATGACCCCATTTGTTAAATTGACAGTGAATCAAATAATACAATATTTTATTCAAATTCTTAGTTTGATTTCTATATTTTACTTCAGATGGAATTAGATTAAAAATATTTTTGTATTTATGTTGTTATCGTGAATTTTATCATAATCTTAGGTAGCCTCACATGTTATTTTATTGTAATTTGAAGTGTGCCTCAATGTTAAAGGGACAGTTTATTCAGAATCAAACCTTCATTAATTACAAAGGCCTAGATTTGGAGTTCGGCGGTAAAAGGGCTGTTAACGCTCCGCGGGCTTTTTTCTGGCCGCACCATAAATTTAACTCTGGTATCGAGAGTTAAAACAAATGCTGCGTTAGGCTCCAAAAAAGGAGCGTAGAGCATTTTTACTGCAAAAGCAACTCTCGATACCAGAGTTGCTTACGGACGCGGCCGGCCTCAAAAACGTGCTCGTGCACGATTCTCCCATAGGAAACAATGGGGCTGTTTGAGCTGAAAAAAAAACTAACACCTGCAAAAAAGCAGCGTTCAGCTCCTAACGCAGCCCCATTGTTTCCTATGGGGAAACACTTCCTACGTCTGCACCTAACACCCTAACATGTACCCCGAGTCTAAACACCCCTAATCTTACACTTATTAACCCCTAATCTGCCGCCCCCGCTATCGCTGACCCCTGCATATTTTTTTTAACCCCTAATCTGCCGCTCCGTAAAACGCCGCCACCTACGTTATCCCTATGTACCCCTAATCTGCTGCCCTAACATCGCCGACCCCTATGTTATATTTATTAACCCCTAATCTGCCCCCCACAACGTCGCCGACACCTACCTACACTTATTAACCCCTAATCTGCCGAGCGGACCTGAGCGCTACTATAATAAAGTTATTAACCCCTAATCCGCCTCACTAACCCTATCATAAATAGTATTAACCCCTAATCTGCCCTCCCTAACATCGCCGACACCTACCTTCAATTATTAACCCCTAAACTTCCGATCGGAGCTCACCGCTATTCTAATAAATGTATTAACCCCTAAAGCTAAGTCTAATCCTAACACTAACACCCCCCTAAGTTAAATATAATTTACATCTAACGAAATTAATTAACTCTTATTAAATAACTTATTCCTATTTAAAGCTAAATACTTACCTGTAAAATAAATCCTAATATAGCTACAATATAAATTATAATTATATTATAGCTATTTTAGGATTAATATTTATTTTACAGGCAACTTTGTAATTATTTTAACCAGGTACAATAGCTATTAAATAGTTATTAACTATTTAATAGTTACCTAGTTAAAATAATAACAAATTTACCTGTAAAATAAATCCTAACCTAAGTTATAATTAAACCTAACACTACCCTATCAATAAAATAATTAAATAAACTACCTACAATTACCTACAATTAACCTAACACTACACTATCAATAAATTAATTAAACACAATTGCTACAAATAAATACAATTAAATAAACTAACTAAAGTACAAAAAATAAAAAAGAACTAAGTTACAGAAAATAAAAAAATATTTACAAACATAAGAAAAATATTACAACAATTTTAAACTAATTACACCTACTCTAAGCCCCCTAATAAAATAACAAAGCCCCCCAAAATAAAAAATTCCCTACCCTATTCTAAATTAAAAAAGTTACAAGCTCTTTTACCTTACCAGCCCTGAACAGGGCCCTTTGCGGGGCATGCCCCAAGAATTTCAGCTCTTTTGCCTGTAAAAGAATAAATACAATACCCCCCCCCCCCAACATTACAACCCACCACCCACATACCCCTAATCTAACCCAAACCCCCCTTAAATAAACCTAACACTAAGCCCCTGAAGATCTTCCTACCTTGTCTTCACCATCCAGGTATCACCGATCCGTCCTGGCTCCAAGATCTTCATCCAACCCAAGCGGGGGTTGGCGATCCATAATCCGGTGCTCCAAAGTCTTCCTCCTATCCGGCAAGAAGAGGACATCCGGACCGGCAAACATCTTCTCCAAGCGGCATCTTCGATCTTCTTCCATCCGGTGCGGAGCGGGTCCATCTTGAAGCAGGCGACGCGGATCCATCCTCTTCTTCCGATGTCTCCCGACTAATGACGGTTCCTTTAAGGGACGTCATCCAAGATGGCGTCCCTCGAATTCCGATTGGCTGATAGGATTCTATCAGCCAATCGGAATTAAGGTAGGAATTTTCTGATTGGCTGATGGAATCAGCCAATCAGAATCAAGTTCAATCCGATTGGCCGATCCCATCAGCCAATCAGATTGAGCTCGCATTCTATTGGCTGATCGGAACAGCCAATAGAATGCGAGCTCAATCTGATTGGCTGATTGGATCAGCCAATCGGATTGAACTTGATTCTGATTGGCTGATTCCATCAGCCAATCAGAAAATTCCTACCTTAATTCCGATTGGCTGATAGAATCCTATCAGCCAATCGGAATTCGAGGGACGCCATCTTGGATGACGTCCCTTAAAGGAACCGTCATTAGTCGGGAGACATCGGAAGAAGAGGATGGATCCGCGTCGCCTGCTTCAAGATGGACCCGCTCCGCACCGGATGGAAGAAGATCGAAGATGCCGCTTGGAGAAGATGTTTGCCGGTCCGGATGTCCTCTTCTTGCCGGATAGGAGGAAGACTTTGGAGCCTCTTCTGGACCGGATTATGGATCGCCAACCCCCGCTTGGGTTGGATGAAGATCTTGGAGCCAGGACGGATCGGTGATACCTGGATGGTGAAGACAAGGTAGGAAGATCTTCAGGGGCTTAGTGTTAGGTTTATTTAAGGGGGGTTTGGGTTAGATTAGGGGTATGTGGGTGGTGGGTTGTAATGTTGGGGGGGGGGTATTGTATTTATTCTTTTACAGGCAAAAGAGCTGAAATTCTTGGGGCATGCCCCGCAAAGGGCCCTGTTCAGGGCTGGTAAGGTAAAAGAGCTTGTAACTTTTTAAATTTAGAATAGGGTAGGGAATTTTTTATTTTGGGGGGCTTTGTTATTTTATTAGGGGGCTTAGAGTAGGTGTAATTAGTTTAAAATTGTTGTAATATTTTTCTTATGTTTGTAAATATTTTTTTATTTTCTGTAACTTAGTTCTTTTTAATTTTTTGTACTTTAGCTAGTTTATTTAATTGTATTTATTTGTAGCAATTGTGTTTAATTAATGTATTGATAGTGTAGTGTTAGGTTAATTGTAGGTAATTGTAGGTAGTTTATTTAATTATTTTATTGATAGGGTAGTGTTAGGTTTAATTATAACTTAGGTTAGGATTTATTTTACAGGTAAATTTGTTATTATTTTAACTAGGTAACTATTAAATAGTTAATAACTATTTAATAGCTATTGTACCTGGTTAAAATAATTACAAAGTTGCCTGTAAAATAAATATTAATCCTAAAATAGCTATAATATAATTATAATTTATATTGTAGCTATATTAGGATTTATTTTACAGGTAAGTATTTAGATTTAAATAGGAATCATTTATTTAATAAGAGTTAATTAATTTCGTTAGATAAAAATTATATTTAACTTAGGGGGGTGTTAGTGTTAGGGTTAGACTTAGCTTTAGGGGTTAATCCATTTATTAGAATAGCGGTGAGCTCCGATCGGAAGTTTAGGGGTTAATAATTGAAGGTAGGTGTCGGCGATGTTAGGGAGGGCAGATTAGGGGTTAATACTATTTATGATCGGGTTAGTGAGGCGGATTAGGGGTTAATAACTTTATTATAGTAGCGCTCAGGTCCGCTCGGCAGATTAGGGGTTAATAAGTGTAGGCAGGTGTCGGCGACGTTGAGGGGGGCAGATTAGGGGTTAATAAATATAATATAGGGGTCGGCGGTGTTAGGGGCAGCAGATTAGGGGTACATAGGGATAACGTAGGTGGCGGCGATTTGCGGTCGGAAGATTAGGGGTTAATTATTGTAAGTAGCTGGCGGCGATGTTGTGGGGGGCAGGTTAGGGGTGAATAAATATAATACAGGGGTCGGCGGGGTTAGGGGCAGCAGATTAGGGGTACATAAGTATAACGTAGGTGGCGGTCGGCAGATTAGGGGTTAAAAATTTTAATCGAGTGGCGGCGGTGTGGGGGGAGCTCGGTTTAGGGGTACATAGGTAGTTTATGGGTGTTAGTGTACTTTAGGGTACAGTAGTTAAGAGCTTTATAAACCGGCGTTAGCCAGAAAGCTCTTAACTCCTGCTATTTTCAGGCGGCTGGAATTTTGTCGTTAGAGCTCTAACGCTCACTGCAGAAACGACTCTAAATACCAGCGTTAGAAAGATCCCATTGAAAAGATAGGATACGCAAATGGCGTAGGGGGATCTGCGGTATGGAAAAGTCGCGGCTGAAAAGTGAGCGTTAGACCCTTTAATCACTGACTCCAAATACCAGCGGGCGCCCAAAACCAGCGTTAGGAGCCTCTAACGCTGGTTTTGACGGCTACCGCTGAACTCCAAATCTAGGCCATAGGGAATGCAATTGTGACATAATGTTAAGTTCACTTGTAACATTAAATTGTGTTTGTTCTCTTGTTATTCTTTATTGAAAGTTAAAACAAATTCTGATCATATGCTATTATCAATATCCTTGAAATGGAAATATTATTTAAATGCGTTTTGCACCTTTCAACAGCTAGAGGGCGTAAGTTAAGGTGTGCCTTTCAGATAACATTGTGACCACGCCCATGGATTCACAAGGGGGAGGGCACTGATTGGCTAAATGCAAGCCTGTACAAAAGAAATAATTAAGGGGTCAGTCTGCAATTACTTAGATACAAGCTAATCACAGAGTTAAAAAGTATTTTATAATAAATGTTATTTTATAAATAAAACTGTATCCTATACTATAAAAGGCCAAGTGTGTTTGTCCGAAGCTGTCATGCGCAGTAGGACAAACATGCCTGGCCTTAGATTGACAGCTGGCACCAGACCTGGACCCTTACAGTGGGGCGTGAGTAGTTAGTGGCGCGTGAGGATCAGCTTACATTCACATCTGGCTCAGTAGTTTAGGCAGCAGCACATGAGTTATATTGACAGCTGGCGCCAGAACTGGACCCTTACAGTGGTGCGTGAGTAGTTTGTTGCGCGTGAGGATCAGTTAGAAGCATCTCTCTGCATCAACTGTTGAGGGGGGTGAAATGGGCGTGGCCGGGTGGGACGTGGGCGTGGCCATGCGGGATGTGGACATGGCTGGGCGGGAATGGGCGTGTCAGGGGCGGGGCTGGGCGTGCCGGTGGCGGGCCGGGCAGGGCCATGTGTACAATAGAGATAGCTCAAAAGAGGAGTGGGGGGAGAGATAGCTCAAAAGAGGAGGGGGAGGGAGGAGGGAGGGGGGAGAGATAGCTCAAAAGTGGAAGGGGGGAGGGGGGAGAGATAGCTCAAAAGAGGACGGGGGGAGAGATAGCTCAAAAGAGGAGGGGGGGGGAGATAGCTCAAAAGAGGAGGGGGGAGGGGGGAGAGATAGCTCAAAAGAGGAGGAGGGAGAGATAGCTCAAAAGAGGAGGAGGGGGAGGGAGATAGCTCAAAAGAGGAGGAGGGGGGAGGGGGAGAGATAGCTCAAAAGAGGAGGAGGGGGAGGGGGAGAGATAGCTCAAAAGAGGAGGGGGAAGGGGGGAGAGATAGCTCAAAAGAGGAGGGGGGAGGAGTGAGAGATAGCTCAAAAGAAGAGGGGGGTGGGGGGAGAGATAGCTCAAAAGAGGAGGGGGAGAGATAGCTCAAAAGAGGAGGGGGGAGAGATAGCTCAAAAGAGGAGGGGGGGTGGGGGGAGAGATAGCTCAAAAGAGGAGGGGGGGTGGGGGGAGAGATAGCTCAAAAGAGGAGGGGGGAGGGGGTAGAGATAGCTCAAAAGAGGAGGGGGGAGAGATAGCTCAAAAGAGGAGGGAGGGAGGGGGAATAGATAGCTCAAAAGAGGAGGGGGGAGCAAAAGAGAGGGTTGAGGGAGATGGCAAAAGAGAGGGGGGAGGGAGACAGCAAAAGAGGGGGGGAGACAGCAAAAGAGAGAGGGGAGGGAGACAGCAAAATATAGGGGAGGGAGACAGCAAAAGAAAGGAGAGAGAGAGCAAAAGAAAGGGGAGAGAAAAAGAGAGCAATAGAAAGGGGGAGAGAGGGAGAGCAAAAGAAAGGGGGGAGAGAGAGAGAGCAAAAGAAAGGGGGGAGAGAGAGAACAAAAGAAATGGGGGAGAAAGAGCGAGCAAAAGAAATGGGGGAGAGCAAGAGAAAGGGGGGGAGAGAGCAAGAGATAGAGGGGAGAGAGCAAAAGAGAGGGGGGAGAGAGCAAGGGGTGGAGCCGCTGTACTGCAAAAAATGGCCCGTGTACACGGGCTTTAGGACTAGTTTACAAATAAATGGATCATGTATTTTTTCAAGAAATAATTTATATTGTTGACTGTCCCTTTGAGTCATTTAATTTATTCTTGCAATGATATAAATTATCAATTGATATCTATAGACCGCTGATTGGAGCAGCCAATAGAATGCAAGCTCAATCCTATTGGCTGATTGGATCAGCCAATAGGATTTTTCCTACCTTAATTCCGATTGGCTGATAGAATCCTATCAGACAATCGGAATTCAAGGGATGCCATCTTGGATGACATCATTTAAAGGAACCTTCATTCGTCAGGAGTCGTCGGAAGAAGAGGATGCTCCGCGTCGGCTGGCTTGAAGATGGACCCGCTACGGGTGGATGAAGATAGAAGATGCCGCCTGGATGAAGACTTCTGCCCGTCTGGAGGTCCTCTTCTGCCGGATCGGATGAAGACTTCTGCTCCTCTGGAGGACCACTTGTGCCCGGCTGGGCGAAGACTTCTCAAGGTAGGGTGATCTTCAAGGGGTTAGTGTTAAGTTTTATTAAGGTGCGATTGGGTGGGTTTTAGAGTAGGGTTGGGTGTGTGGGTGGTGGGTTTTAATGTTGGGGGGGTATTGTATTTTTTTTTACAGGTAAAAGAGATGATTACTTTGAAGCAATGCCCCGCAAAAAACCCTTTTAAGGGCTATTTGTAATTTAGTATAGGGTAGGGATTTTTATTATTTTGGGGGGCTTTTTATTTTATTAGGGGGATTAGATTAGGTGTAATTAGTTTTAAATTCTTGTAATTATTTTATTATTTTCTGTAATTTAGTGGGGGGGGTTCGTACTTTAGTTTATTTAATTTAATTGTAGTTAATTGTAATTAAATTAGGAAATTATTTGAATTATAGTGTAGTGTTAGGTCTAATTGTAATTTAGGCTAGGTTTTATTTTACAGGTAAATTTGTTTTTATTTTAACTAGGAAGTTATTAAATAGTTAATAACTTTTTAATAACTATTGTACCTAGTTAAAAAAAATACAAAGTTGCCTGTAAAATAAAAATAAACCCTGAGATAGCTACAATATAACTATTAGTCATATTGTAGCTATCTTAGGGTTTATTTTATAGGTAAGTATTTAGTTTTAAATAGGAATAATTTATTTCATTGTAGTTATTTTATTTAGATTTATTTAAATTATATTTAAGTTAGGGGGGGTGTTAGGGTTAGGGTTAGACTTAGGTTTAGGGGTTAATAACTTTATTATAGTGGCTGCGACGTTGGCCGCGGCAGATTAGGGGTTAATACATTTAATATAGTTGCGGCGAAGTTGGGGGGGGGGGGCAGATTAGGGGTTAATAACTATAATGTAGGTGGCGGCAATGTTGGGGGAAGTAGATTAGGGGATCATAAGTATAATGTAGGTGGCGTCGGTGTCCGGAGCGGCAGATTAGGGGTTAATAATATAATGCAGGTGGCGGCAATGTCGGGGCAGCAGATTAGGGGTTAATAAGTGTAAGATTAGGGGTGTTTAGACTCGGGGTTCATGTTAGGGTGTTAGGTGTAGACATAAAAATTATTTCCCCATAGGAATCAATGGGGCTGCGTTAGGAGCTGAACGCTGCTTTTTTGCAGGTGTTAGGTTTTTTTTCAGCCGATTCTGCCCCATTGTTTCCTATGGGGAAATCGTGCATGAGCACGTTTAGCCAGCTCACCGCTACTGTAAGCAGCGCTGGTATTGAAGTGAGATGTGGAGCTAAATTTTGCTCTTCGCTCACTTTTTAGAGGCTAATGCCGGGTGGAAAAAAACCTGTAATACCAGTGTTGTTTGTAGGTGAGCGGTGAGCTGAAACTGAGCGTTAGCACCGCACGGCTTTACCGACAAAACTCATAATCTAGGTGTGTCTGTCCTCAAACTTTTACCAGAGTGAGGACTGCCTGAGGATACGGGCGTCATGACTGGCGCCCCCGAAATTCGCAAACACTTTCATAATTTTCATCCGTGCGTTGCAAATGAACTGCACATTCAAACTATGAAAGTGTTTGCGATTTCAGAAAAGACCCTCTTCTGCTGGAGCCCACAGAGCAACATGGGTGCAATCTATTGCTCCCAAAACATTTGGCATTTCAGCTATTTGATAGAATTCCCTCTTGAGGGGTCTCCAATTGTCCTTATTTTGAGGGAATCCTATGAAAAGCCTACAATTTTTTTTTAATAGCGTTTAGAAAACTTTCAAAAACCACAGAAAAGGTGCCTTGAGACATACCGGACAAGTAACCCTCTGTGGATTGAATGCCTCCAGAGGCCAGAACATGTATGCAGCAAAGCATCTTGGACATGCCAGGAATAGCAGTGCGCATACGTCTGCGTGGCTCCAGATAAATTCTTAGTACATCGTAAAGGCAGACAAACAGATATAAACTCAGCGCTAGGCCTAAAAGTTACAACCTGCCACTCCCAGACCACCTCCCTAAAAGTGGACTCAGTATAAACAATAAAACAAGGGAATTAGAGAGGGCGCTAAAAAGCTGGAAGTAACAAACACATTTAGTCAAATACCTATAGTTATACTAAAGGATAATGAAATCCTCATATAAGAATAGCTAAACAAATAATATAAAAATGAGGGACATCTCCCTAAAAACCCATACAATTGAAGTTTAATATAAATGTTAAAATGAGTGATGTTAGCAAATAAATACAATAAAAAATATATATTTTCTATGTACCCCCTTATAAAGATTCTTAAAAAATAAACCCTATACTGCACTGGAAACGGAGATAATAGAACAATGCTCTTAGTTCCAGATATGAGAGTCCATGTATGTGACACAATGTTGACAGTATAATAGTCACCAAATTGTTACTGTGACCACATAGTAACAGTGATAAACTGTATGAGAAGTGTCCATTCCTCCTAATAGAAATAAGTTACTCCGGCAATATGATCATGTCCTTTAAAACAAATAGTGAACAGCCAACCTGATCGGGGTTTTCTCAGGGTCTGCATCTGCTGTAATAGAAAACAATGCTTGCCTTCAGGGGATAATAGGAGCAGTCTCACTCACCCCTCTTCTTACAAAGTGATGACTTCTGTTTCCAAATTTAAACTCACAGTTCCGGTAACTGCAGTGTTCATATCCAAAGTTGTAGACGTATGAGTGCTACCAGCATTTCTGCAGGGGTGGGGGGGTCAGCCTGTCAGTGCTCAGACCATACGCCGCACACTGCATCAAATTGGTCTGCATGGTTGTTGTCCCAGAAGGAAGCCTCTTCTAAAGATGATGAACAAGAAAGCCCACAAACAGTTTGCTGAAGACAAGCAGACTAACGACATGGATTACTGGAACCATGCCCTGTGGTCCGATGAGACCAAGATAAATTTATTTAGTTCAGATGGTGTCAAGAGTGTGTGGTGGCAACCAGGTGAGGAGTACAAAGACAAGTGTGTCTTGCCTACAGTCAAGCATGGTGGTGGGGGTGTCATGGTCTGGGCCTGCATGAGTGCTCCTGGCGCTGGGGAGGTAAAGTACATTGAGGGAACCATGAATGTCAACATGTACTGTGACATACTGAAGCAGAGCATGATCCCCTCCGGAGAGTTTTCTAACATGATAATGACCCCAAACACACCTCCAAGACGACCACTGCTTTTCTAAAGACGCTGAGTGTAAATGTGATGGACTGGCCAAGCATGTCTCCAGACCTAAACCCTATTGTGTATTTGTAGGGCATCCTCAAACGGAAGGTGGGGGAGCTCAAGGTCTCTAACATCCACCAGCTCCGTGATGTTGTCATGGAGGAGTGGAAGAGGACTGCAGTGGCATCCTGTAAAGCTCTGGTGAACTCCATGCCCAAGAGGGTTAAGGCAGTAATGGAAAATAATGGTGGCCACACAAAATATTGACACTTTGGGCCCAATTTGGACATTTCCACTTAGGGGTGTAAAATTGTTGTCCCTTTAAGGAACCGTCATTCGTCGGGAAGTCGTCGGTGAAGATGGATGTTCCACGTCGGCGGGATGAACTACATGGTTCCGGAAGAAAGAAGATTGAAGATGCCGCTTGATAGAAGACTTCAGTCGGATCATGGACCTCTTCAGCTCCCGCTTGGATGAAGACTTCAGCCGGATCATGGACATCTTCAGCCCCCCGCTTGGGCTTGGATCAAGACATCGGAGGCTTTTCTGGATCGATCGGTGAACCCGGCGTGGTGAAGACAAGGTAGGGAGATCTTCAGGGGCTTAGTGTTAGGTTTATTTAAGGGGGGTTTGGGTTAGATTAGGGGTATGTGGGTGGTGGGTTGTAATGTTGGGGGGGGTATTGTATGTTTTTTTTTACAGGCAAAAGAGCTGAATTCTTTGGGGCATGCCCCGCAAAGGGCCCTTTTCAGGGCTGGTAAGGTAAAAGAGCTTTTCTATTTTAATTTTAGAATAGGGTAGGGCATTTTTTTTATTTTGGGGGTCTTTGTTATTTTATTAGGGGGCTTAGACTAGGTGTAATTAGTTTAAAATTGTTGTAATATTTTTCTAATGTTTGTAAATATTTTTTTATTTTTTGTAACTTACTTCTTTTTTATTTTTTGTACTTTAGTATTTAGTATTTAGTATTGTATTTATTTGTAGGTATTGTATTTAATTAATTTATTGATAGTGTAGTGTTAGGTATAATTGTAACTTAGGTTAGGATTTATTTTACAGGTAATTTTGTAATTATTTTAACTAGGTAGCTATTAAATAGTTATTAACTATTTAATAGCTATTGTACCTAGTTAAAATAAATACAAAGTTGCCTGTAAAATAAATATTAATCCTAAAATAGCTACAATATAATTATAATTTATATTGTAGCTATATTAGGATTTATTTTACAGGTAAGTATTTAGCTTTAAATAGGAATAATTTATTTAATAAGAGTTAATTTATTTCGTTAGATTTAAATTATATTTAACTTAGGGGGGTGTTAGTGTTAGGGTTAGACTTAGCTTTAGGGGTTAATACATTTATTAGAGTAGCGGTGAGGTCCGGTCGGCAGATTAGGGGTTAATTATTGTAGGTAGGTGGAGGCGACGTTGGGGGCGGCAGATTAGGGGTTAATAAATATAATATAGGGGTCGGCGGTGTTAGGGGCAGCAGATTAGGGGTACATAGGGATAACGTAGGTTGCGGCGGTGTACGGAGCGGCAGATTAGGGGTTAATAATAATATGCAGGGGTCAGCGATAGCGGGGGCGGCAGATTAGAGGTTAATAAGTGTAAGGTTAGGGGTGTTTAGACTCAGGGTACATGTTAGAGTGTTAGGTGCAGACTTAGGAAGTGTTTCCCCATAGGAAACAATGGGGCTGCGTTAGGAGCTTAACGCTGCTTTTTTGCAGGTGTTAGGTTTTTTTTCAGCTCAAACAGCCCCATTGTTTCCTATGGGGGAATCGTGCACGAGCACGTTTTTTGAAGCTGGCCGCATCCGTAAACACCGCTGGTATCGAGAGTTGCAGTGGCGGTAAATTACGCTCTACGCTCCCTTTTCGGAGCCTAACGCACTGAAAACGCAGCCATTCTGTGAACTCTAAATACCAGCGGTATTTAAAAGGTGCGGCCAAAAAAAAGCATGCGTTAGCTACGCGGGTCGTTACCGACAAAACTCTAAATCTAGCCGTAAATGATTTTGACCTTGTAGTGATGTTCACACATGTAAAATATATTACTACCGTGCCTAATAGTATATTTCCTAATCTATTTGTCACTGCGGGAGCTGCACAAGATTTTATAAATTAGCGCAAACCGTAGGCCGCTCGTATTATGAGTTTAAAAAGAGAAAATTATAATGTGCGTTACGGAAAGAGGCCAGTCAATGGAGGAGAGAAATAGGAGGAAAAAAAAAAGCTTCAAACACTCCTGTTGTGCGCAAAGTGAGTGACGTCATGTCACTCTGTGAAATAGTACATGAAATCATGATAATTTCATATTAAAAAAATGTTTTATGTACGTAATCTGCTTTATATTGTTTGTATGTAGACAATTATGTATGTATGTGATGATATTTGTACAGAGATATAGCTAAATGACTGTATGTTCATGTATGTCTATGTGAGTCAATGTAAAATTTTAACCGTTATAAAAACATTTTTAAACATTTTATTAAAAATTCATTTATTGTACAGTGTTTGTATGAGTCTAACTGTACTTTGTATAATATTTTTGAAGTGTTTTTGGTTGCGATATATCAATAACTACTGGTCTGGGATAGCGTTATGGATTTGTACGAAAATGGGGATTTTGTTGCGGTATGGAGGTTTTTTCAAACTTGTAATGGCTGCGTTATGGAAATTGATGCATAATGCTACAATTTAAGGCATAACGCACAACTTGTAATCTAGCTGATTGTTTGGCTTGCCATTTCCCAGATATTTAAGCATGTTAGTCATGGGCATCTTGACCAATTTATTGGACAGAATACCTGTTTGGGTAGTTTTTGTATTGTCTGTTGTTTGCATCTGATCCTGTCTGATATTTGACTTGTCTTCTGACTACCTTATCATGACTACCTTATCATGCATATTTTCCAATATTTTTAAACAATTTGCAGGGATACTTTGCAGCAGAGCCACACCCATGTATGGTTTGCATAGCTCCACCCACTCCAATCCACAGCAAAGCTAGAACATAAAATACTGCTAATATAATTTACCTATATTGATTGCTTAAAGGGACACTGAACCCAAATTTTTTATTTTTTGATTCAGATAGAGCATGCAATTTTAAGCAACTTTCTAATTTACTCCAATTATCAATTTATCTTTTTTCTCTTGCTATCTTTATTTGAAAAAGAAGGCATCTAAGCTTTTTTTTTATTCAGGACTCTGGACAGCACGTTTTTATTGGTGGATGAATTTATCAACCAATCAACAAGGACAACCCAAGTTGTTCACAAAAAATGAGCCGGCATCTAAACTAAAATTCTTGCATTTCAAATAAAGATACCAAGAGAATAAATAAAATTTGATAATAGGAGTAAATTAGAAAGTTGCTTAAAATGTCATGTTCTGTCTGAATAACAAAAGAAAAAATTTGTGTTCAGTGTCCCCTTAAAGGAGAAAAAGAAGTCAAATTAAATTTTCTTGATTCATTTTTAAATTCCCTTCTGTTATCAAATGTACTTTGTTTTCTTGGATACTTTTGTTTAAAAGAATATGTGCATAACCTCAGCAGCAGCAATACACTACTGGGAGCTGGCTGTTAATTTGTAATTACAGACATTTGTCTTTTGTAACTGGTTCACAAGATGTGTTCAGCTAGCTCACAGTAGTGCATTGCTGCTCTTGAACTGACTTTAATTATGTGTTTAATTCATTTGCGCAGGTTTATATGCAACCAACAGTGCTCTTTTATAGTCATTTAATGCAGGTTAAATAATCAAGCTCCTTGTATCCTCCCTTATATACAGTATATTAGGTTTTTACACAGTGGCAGCCTGTAATAAGACTGTGATATTACCCCAATATGTTTCACCTGCTAACTACTGTGTTTGGGCTATTGGAATATAAATCAATATATGTAGCTATACTGAGGATTTGTTTTACATGTTTTAGTTTTTCTAAAACATTATTTAAAGTTTTTCACTAATAGGTGGCATTTTATTAGGTAAATATTTATTTTTGATGTTTGCTGATGCAGTGAGGGTGGTTGGTTATTAGACCCAGAAATTCTCCAATATTTTTTTGTATGTTCTCTGAATTCCAGCGCCTGCATATTAAGAGGCTGATGTCTTAAACCTCTGCTAAAACAATACCTCAGTAAATAAATGGGGCAATTAAACATGATCCAAACTGTACAGCTCTATTGAGATACCTTGCTTCCTACCTTTCATTATAGATCTCATCCTATGGTTTCCCCTTACCTGACACCTGTCTACATTTCAATGTAACAGAATGTGTACAGAAAAAACATACTGACAATAGAGTAAAATCAAAAGCCACAGCAACCTCTGTGGTGGGAATACTGCACTGCACACAATATTATTAGACTTAATACAGACTAAAATGAACAAGGAAAGGCAGGGACTGGAAGCCAAATGGTTGGCTACTATGGCCCATGTGTTTCTGACTCCTGTACCTTACCCTTCATGTATATTAGTATGATATGGTTTTGCCAACCTGTTGTTGACCCATCCTGGGTCCCATCCAGGGCCGGCTCAACCATTGGACAAAGTGGGTCCAATGGCCCCTTGGAGCACTTGACAAGGGGCAGCACAGTTGGAACAATTGCACCTCTTCCCTATCTTCCTTCCCAGTTATAGAGCAATTGTGCATAATCAGCGGCTTGTCTAGTAGGTTGATATGCTAATCAGTAATATTACTACTGCTGGGAGTCATTGCATTCTCGGACCCAAGCAGCAGAATATCTTGAGCTGGCCCTGGTTCCATCCAGTGTTTTAATATTTGGTTTATTTCTCAGCCACTGCGTCCTAACCTAAACAGCTATTAACTATGAGTCTGATGACTATGAGCTGAAACAGCAGACTGCGTCACTGTAGGGTTATATTGATAATAAGCTAGCTGCTACCGTATGGAGCTTGATGCCCCTTTTTCTACATGAGCCTTCAGGCTTGCCGAAACCAGAAGTTATGAAGCAGCGGTCCAAAGACCGCTGCTTCATAACTTGTCCGCCTGCTCTGAGGCCGCGGACAGAAATCAACCCGATCAAATACGATCGGGTTGATTGACACCCCCGTGCTAGCGGGATTGCACCAGCAGTTCACAAGAACTGCTGGTGCAATGATAAATGCCGTCAGCGTATGCTGTTGGCATTTATCAATGTGCAGCGGATATGATACGCTACATTGTATCATGTCCGCTCGCACTATGATAAATCTTCCCCATAATCTTTTTTTTTCTTTCACTTATTCCACAATATAGACTCTTCCCATAAAATGTTTTGAATACATCTAAGAACAAAGAGTACAGAGAAAGTAAATAAAATAATGGTTTAATTATTTTACTAAACAAAAGATTTGATATGCTGCAAAAAATGCAGAAACAATCTGATATACTGAAGTAATATCTGATAGCTAGCACGTCTTTATAAAAGTCCTGGAAAGAATAAAAGTCACTTTCTTTAGAGAAAAAGACATTGTAATTTTTTTTTAATCCCTTCCAGGAGCACCATAACTGTTTAAGTTCACTGATATAGGCCAACAATAAAGAATTAAGGGAAAAACTGGAATCGTTGGAAGTAGTAAAATAGAAAACATCCACTTTGGAATCTAAAATTACTTTCCAGAAAAAATAAGAGTAAAGATGTAGACAATACAATAAAAGATCCCATGGAACTCCTTAGACATTTAAAGATAATGACGTGGCTAAGTTTCTTATATTATTACATTATTATTATTATTATCATTGTTGTTAAATTATTATATAATACAATCAATTGAGTAGCAAGGTAATACAAGTGATGTGAAAAATGTCAATGTGGTCCTGCTTCCTGACATTTAACAGCAAATAAGGATTTTATTATTATTATTCTTTATTGATAAAGCGCTGACATATTCCACAGCTTAAAGTGAATATAAATTTATATGAAAAAGTGCTCGGTTTTTAAAAATACTATTAAAAACAGGGGCACTTTCATTAATTCAAATTTACATTTAAGCATTTTTTTTTGTTTTTTTTTAAATACTTACTCCTCCGCACACTTCTCCTGCTGTACTTAGCATATTAATGATGAAACCGTCTTCGTCTAATCGTTGCATAGCCTTACGAGCTGGACACCTTAGGGTGCTAGCAACGATTGGAGGAAGCCGGTTTCGTCATTGCTGAGGTAACTACAAAGGAGCTGCGGGCAGAGGATTGCCGGTCTGGGCATCGATCCGATATAAATCGTCGCCCGCAAAAGCCGGTGACGCCAAATTTTGCGCTGGTTTGGTATCACATATACAGCGTAACATAGAAGTTACGCTTGTATATTTCTGCCTTCAGCCGTAGTTTTTGGCCCATAGACAGGTATACCAAACCAGCGCAGTTTGGTATCCAATATACAGCGTAAGGACTTACGTGGCAAAAATTGAGAAATCTTACTTCATTTTCACCTTGCCACAAATTGCAGGCATAGTAAGCCTTACGCTGTTTATTGGAGCCCCGTAACTCCCTAAACTGCCTGCAAAATAAAACCTAACACCTAACGCATGCACAATGTCTATCTACCTGTCAACCGCGATCCCCCGCCGCATTCCCTAATAAAGTGTTTAACCCCTAAACCGCCACTCCCGGACCCCGCCGCCACCTACATTAAATGTCTAACCCCCTAATGTGATCCCCCTACACCGCCGCCACCTACATAAAAATTATTAACCACTAATGTAATCCCCCTACACCTCCGCCACCTATATTAAATATATTAACCCCCTAATCTGATCCCCCTACACCGCCGCCACCTATATTAAAATTATTAACCCCTAATCTAATCCCCCTATACCGCCGCCACCTATATTAAATTTATTAAGCCCTAAAATACAAAATTTTCCCTACCACTAAACCTAAATCTAACCCTACAACTAGCCCTGAAAAGGGCCTTTTGCGTGACATTGCCCCAAAATAACCAGCTCTATTACCAGCCCTTAAAAGGGCCTTTTGCGAGGCATTGCCCCAAAGTAACCCGCTCTTTTACCAGCCCTTAAAAGGGCTTTTTGCGGGGCATTGTCACAAAGTAATCAGCTCTTTTGCCTGTAATCTAATCCCCCTACACCGCTGCCACCTATATTAAATATATTAACCCCTAATCTAATCCCCCTACACCGCCGCAACCTATATTAAATATATTAACCCCTAATCTGACCCCCCTACACCACCGCCACCTATATTAACTATAGTAACCCTAATTATATTAGGGTTAATATAGTTAATATAGTTATTATATTATATATATTAACTATATTAACCCTATCTAACTCTAACACCCCTAACTTAATTATTATTAAAATAAATCTAAATAATATTAATAATATTAATGAAATTATTCCTATTTAAAACTAAATACTTACCTATAAAATAAACCCTAAGATAGCTACAATATAATTAATAATTACATTGTAGCTATTTTAGGGTTTATATTTATTTTACAGGTAACTTGGTATTTATTTTAACTAGGTACAATAGCTATTAAATAGTTAATAACTATTTAATAGCTACCTAGTTAAAATAATTACCAATTTACCTGTAAAATAAATCTTAACCTAAATTACAAATACACCTACACTATCAATAAATTAATTAAATAAACTAGAAATATCTAAACTAAAATACAATTAAATACACTAAACTAAATTACATAAAATAACAAACACTAAATTACAAAAAATATTTTTTAAGCTAATTACACCTATTCTAAGCCCCCTAATAAAATAACAAAGCCCCCCAAAATAAAAAAAAATCCCTACCCTAATCTAAATTACAAAAGTAATCAGCTCTATTACCAGCCCTTAAAGGGGCCTTTTGTGGGGCATTGCCCCAAAGTAATCAGCTCTTTTACCTGTAAAAAAAACAACAACCCCCCCATTACAACCCACCACCCTCATACCCCTACTCTAACCCACCCAATCCCCCCTTAAAAAAACCTAAGTCTAACCCCCAAGTGCTCCTTACCTGTCCTGAAGACCAGCGGAGAAGGTCCTGTTCCAGGCGGCGACCTCTTCTTCTTCCAGGATCCAGCTGGCGCGGAGCGGAGGAGTTGAAGACCGATGACCGCGGAGCTGAAGACCGTCCATCTGGAACTGAAGACCGGCAACGCTGGAACTGAAGACCGGAGCCGGAGCGTGGAGGATCCTTTTCATATGATCACCGCCATACACTGAATAGGAATTCAAGGTACGCGATTAAAAATGGCGTCCCTTGAATTCCTATTGGCTGATTAGAGCCTTCAAATTCAAATCAGCCAATCGGATGCAAGCTACTTTAATTCTATTGGCTGATTTGAAAAGCCAATAGAATAAGAGCTACTTTAATTCTATTGGCTATTCTAATCAGCCAATAGAATTACAGTAGCTCTTATTCTATTGGCTATTCAAATAAGTTTTAAATAGGAATAATTTAGTTAATATTATTAATATTATTTAGATTTATTTTAATAATAATTAAGTTAGGGGTGTTAGAGTTAGATAGGGTTAATATAGTTAATATATATAATATAATAACTATATTAACTATATTAACCCTAATATAATTAGGGTTAATATAGTTAATATAGGTGGCGGTGGTGTAGGGGGTCAGATTAGGGTTTAATATATTTAATATAGGTGTTGGCGGTGTAGGGGGGTCAGATTAGGGGTTAATATATTTAATATAGGTGGCGGTGGTGTAGGGGGATTAGATTACAGGCAAAAGAGCTGATTACTTTGTGACAATGCCCCACAAAAAGCCCTTTTAAGGGCTGGTAATAGAGCTGGTTACTTTGGGGCAATGCCCCGCAAAAGGCCATTTTAAGGGCTGGTAATAGAGCTGGTTACTTTGGGGCAATGCCACGCAAAAGGCCCTCTTCAGGTCTATTTGTAGGGTTAGACTTTTTAGTATTTTAGGGGTTAATAAATTTAATATAGGTGGCGGCGGTATAGGGGGATTAGATTAGGGGTTAATAATTTTAATATAGGTGGCGGCAGTGTAGGGGGATCATATTAGGGGGTAATATAGTTTAAATAGGTGGCGGCGGTGTAGGAGGCTCAAATTAGGGGTTAATATACAGGGAGTGCAGAATTATTAGGCAAATGAGTATTTTGACCACATCACCCTCTTTATGCATGTTGTCTTACTCCAAGCTGTATAGGCTCGAAAGCCTACTACCAATTAAGCATATTAGGTGATGTGCATCTCTGTAATGAGAAGGGGTGTGGTCTAATGACATCAACACCCTATATCAGGTGTGCATAATTATTAGGCAACTTCCTTTCCTTTGGCAAAATGGGTCAAAAGAAGGACTTGACAGGCTCAGAAAAGTCAAAAATAGTGAGATATCTTGCAGAGGGATGCAGCACTCTTAAAATTGCAAAGCTTCTGAAGCGTGATCATCGAACAATCAAGCGTTTCATTCAAAATAGTCAACAGGGTCGCAAGAAGCGTGTGGAAAAACCAAGGCGCAAAATAACTGCCCATGAACTGAGAAAAGTCAATCGTGCAGCTGCCAAGATGCCACTTGCCACCAGTTTGGCCATATTTCAGAGCTGCAACATCACTGGAGTGCCCAAAAGCACAAGGTGTGCAATACCCAGAGACATGGCCAAGGTAAGAAAGGCTGAAAGACGACCACCACTGAACAAGACACACAAGCTGAAACGTCAAGACTGGGCCAAGAAATATCTCAAGACTGATTTTTCTAAGGTTTTATGGACTGATGAAATGAGAGTGAGTCTTGATGGGCCAGATGGATGGGCCTGTGGCTGGATTGGTAAAGGGCAGAGAGCTCCAGTCCGACTCAGACGCCAGCAAGGTGCAGGTGGAGTACTGATTTGGGCTGGTATCATCAAAGATGAGCTTGTGGGGCCTTTTCGGGTTGAGGATGGAGTCAAGCTCAACTCCCAGTCCTACTGCCAGTTTCTGGAAGACACCTTCTTCAAGCAGTGGTACAGGAAGAAGTCTGCATCCTTCAAGAAAAACATGATTTTCATGCAGGACAATGCTCCATCACACGCGTCCAAGTACTCCACAGCGTGGCTGGCAAGAAAGGGTATAAAAGAAGAAAATCTAATGACATGGCCTCCTTGTTCACCTGATCTGAACCCATTGAGAACCTGTGGTCTATCATCAAATGTGAGATTTACAAGGAGGGAAAACAGTACACCTCTCTGAACAGTGTCTGGGAGGCTGTGGTTGCTGCTGCACGCAATGTTGATGGTGAACAGATCAAAACACTGACAGAATCCATGGATGGCAGGCTTTTGAGTGTCCTTGCAAAGAAAGGTGGCTATATTGGTCACTGATTTGTTTTTGTTTTGTTTTTGAATGTCAGAAATGTATATTTGTGAATGTTGAGATGTTATATTGGTTTCACTGGTAAAAATAAATAATTGAAATGGGTATATATTTGTTTTTTGTTAAGTTGCCTAATAATTATGCACAGTAATAGTCACCTGCACACACAGATATCCCCCTAAAATAGCTAAAACTAAAAACAAACTAAAAACTACTTCCAAAACTATTCAGCTTTGATATTAATGAGTTTTTTTGGGTTCATTGAGAACATGGTTGTTGTTCAATAATAAAATTAATCCTCAAAAATACAACTTGCCTAATAATTCTGCACTCCCTGTAGTTTAAATAGGTGGTGGCGGTGTAGGGGTATTATATTAGGGGTTAATATAGTTTAAATAGGTGGCGGCGGTGTAGAAGGATCATATTAGTGGGTAATATAGTTAATGTAGGTGGCGGCGAGGTAGGGGGCTCACATTAGGGGGTAAAACATTTAATGTAGCTAGCGGCGGTGTAGGGGGGTCAGATTAGGGGGTAATACATATAATATAGGTGGCGATGGGGTCCTTGGGCGGCAGTTTAGGGGTTAATGTATTTATTATTAGGAGTGAGAAGGGGGATTGCGGATAGAGGGGTATACGTGTCGGGCTATGTTTGGGAGGCGTGTTAGACAGTACAGGTGATTTTATAACTTAGTCAGTTTCTTTTATGCGGCAGCAGTTTCTAAAGTGCCGTAAGTCACTGGCGACTCCAGAAATTTGTACTTACGCAGATTTCTGGACATCGCTAGTTTGTTAGACTTTCGTCACTTTAGCATCTGACGGCGCCGTATATGAGATAGCTCGAGTTGCGAGCTGAAACTACGGGCGGCGCAGGTTTCCACGCTTGCGCCGAAACCTGCGCCGTATATCGGATCGCGCTCCTGGTTTTCCTAAAGAAAAAGGTATTTTTAAAAAACGCTACAATGTCAATTTTAATGAATGAATGTGCCCCTGTTTTTAATAGTATTTTTAAAAACCGGGCACTAATTCATTCAAATTTACATTCACTTAAAAACATGGGAATCTTGTGTAGTCTATTGGGTTAACTTTCTTGTAAAGCTCTTTATTTTTTCCATTTAAATTTTTTCTTCTGAGAGCTGTACTTTTTTGACAGCTACTAGGAAGTAATAACAGGAGTGATTTTCTTTTTTCCTTCCTCTTTAAAGCAATCTTTTTTTAGATAAGTAAGTAATAATACTTTTTTTTTTTTTTGCTCTGCTCCTTTCTATCACTGCAATATTTTATCATTTAAGGAATTTATAAGAAAGGTATTTTTGTTTTTTCTTTGTTTCCTTCCTCAAATATACAATAAACTACTGGAACAAATAATGAATGATAAAATATATTGGCCTAAATTACAAGTGGAACACAAAAATGGTAGCTCTATAGTGCACTAACATTACTAGACTACAATCCATATCCTTAGATTAAGTTGTATTACTTTTAAACTTTACACATTCTATTTTGTATTTTGTTTTTTATACAGCAGTGTATTTATGGTCACAATTTTACATAATCTGATGATGCTTTCATAGTTTTTGTGTAACTTTAACAAATTAGTACCATACCTTGTATATTTATTTGTAATTTTTACAAATTACATGACACTTTGGGCTAGATTACAAGTGGAGCACTAAATTATCTCATGCCCGCAAATAGGCAAAAGCGTAATAATTAATCAGCTGTTACAAATGGCTGGTTATTGCTACTGCAAGCTCATATATGGAAGTGGGCTCTCGTGAGCACAATGCTTCCAATCAATGTGAACGCATGGTCACGTTCTCATTACTGCAAACTTTTAATACCAGCTAACATTAGAGTGCGCCGGTATTACACAGTGGAGCGCAAATATCGCTTTCATTAAAGCAATATTTAGCACTCTACTTGTAATCTGGTCCTTTTTTATTTTTTCTATTGTAAAGTAAAACAGAGAGCTTCAGAAAGTATTTTTTTTTTATTATGGATGTATTCAAGCATGAACACTTTACTTAAGGTCTTGAAAAGTTCTAAATCTTTCAGTGCTTTTTTGTGTAACTCGCCACTTGTAATATGAGCTATGATAGCACACCCTACATAATCTATTCAAGGGACACTAAAAAAATGTCAGCTGTAGTAAACCTTTTTGCACCATTCGCTTGTTATACCAGATTGTGCACAGGGTCAAAATAAGGATAAAACACCCTGGTTTATCGATTGCGTTCCACTTGAAATCTACCCCTATATTGGTTATTTTAATTATATGAGGCCACATAAAGAATGCACAGGTTGCAACAAGCAATATTGCTGGGCAACGCCAACATTAGCGTGCAACTTGATATTACAGGTTCATGGTAAATCTCATTTACCAGTGAAGTGTTAGCGTGGCTTACATTGCTCTAGCATAACCTATACTTTCAATGGATATCACGACCATGCTAAATAATGCTGGCATTAAAGTTGAAAGTTATAGGTTGTGCTTGAGTGAATGCCAAAACAGTGCTAGAATATTTAGCATGACTTGAGAACTAAAAGTAAAAAAAAATAACAAAACATATTTCAGGAGCTAAGTGAGAATACACAGGTATCAAGGCAAGTATGCTTGGTCTCAGGAGCAAGGTGAGCATACACAGGTATCAAGGCAAGTATGCTGGGTCTCAGGAGCAAGGTGAGCATACACAGGTATCAAGGCAAGTATGCTGGGTCTCAAGAGCAAGGTGAGCATACACAGGTATCAAGGCAAGTATGCTGAGTTTCAGGAGCAAGGTGATCATACACAGGTATCAAGGCAAGTATGCTTGGCCTCAAGAGCAAGGTAAGCATACACAGGTATCAAGAAAAGTATGCTGGGTCTCCTGAGCAAGGTGAGCATACACAGGTATCAAGGCAAGTATGCTGGGTTTTAAGAGCAAGGTG
This sequence comes from Bombina bombina, assembly GCF_027579735.1. Lineage (NCBI taxonomy): Eukaryota > Metazoa > Chordata > Amphibia > Anura > Bombinatoridae > Bombina > Bombina bombina. The sequence goes on from NC_069500.1 coordinate 378,425,927, forward strand.
AGCATACACAGGTATCAAGGCAAATATGCTTGGTCTCAAGAGCAAGGGGAGCATACACAGGTATCAGGAAAAGTATGCTGGGTCTCAGGAGCAAGGTGAGCCCACACAGGTATCAAGGCAAGTATGCTAGGTCTCAGGAGAAAGGTGAGCATACACAGGTATCAAGGCAAATATGCTGGGTCTCAGGAGCAAGGTGAGCATACACAGGAATCAAGGCAAGTATGTTGGGTCTCATGATACACAGGAGCCATGGAGAAGGAAGCTCTGAATATATATCAAAAATAATTATATATACATATGTATATATCTGTTTAAAAATAAAAAGAACATTTTCTTCTATGTGAAGAACATAGGAATTTAAAGTATTTCTGACTCACCTTTGGCTTGAAGCACAGTTGATCTAGCGCAGAGTTGGGTTAGTGCTATTTGTTTTGTATCAGTGAGGTCATTCAAGGGTTTTATATGATTTTCAAAATCAAAGTCATATCTATCAGAAAATAGATTTCCCCTCAAAAAACCCCCACAATTACCTCCCCCCCCACACACACAGACCCACACACACACACAGACCCACACACACACACAGACCCAGACCCACACACAAAACTAGACCCCCCACACACACACACAGACCGACACACACACAAACATACAGACCCACGCACGCACATACAGACCCCCGCACACACACACAGACCCCCCCACACACACAGACCCCCGCACACATACACAGACCCCCCCCACACACAGACCCCCACACACATACACAGACCCCCCACACATACACAGACCCCCCACACACACACACACACAGTCCCACACACACATATCCAGACCCACACATACACAGACCCCCCACAAACACACAGGCCCACACACACAGACCCCCCACACACACAGACCCCACACAGACTCCCACACACACAGAGACCCCACACACAGACACACACACACAGACACCCCCCACACTCACAGACTGCCCACACAGACACACACACACACACAGACCCACACACACATACACAGACCAACACATACACAGACCACCAGGCCCACACACACACAGACCCACACACAAGCCCACACACAGACACCCCCCCACACACACAGCCCCCCCACACAGACCCACACACACATACACAGACCCACTCACATACAGACAGACCCACACACACTCACACAGACCCACAGACACAAACCCAGAACCCCCCCCCCCCCACACACACACACACACAGACCCACACACACACAGAGAGACTCCCATACACATCTGGCATGGCACAGTATTTTAAACAACAAAGCAAGCTATGCAGCCCTTCTCTTAGATAGATACACACACAAAAAACTCACTATAAGGCAACTGTACTTGGCACATACCTTGCTCAACCCCATTGCTTGTCCTCCTCTGCTGCTGCTTCTGACCATCTCAGATGCTGCCTGCTCAGACACAGTTTGCCCCACAGTCTCACTGAGAGTAGCAATACACTCCCCCAGTGAAGTCCTGGGTACCTTCATCGCTGCTCGCTCCAGAGTCCAGGCCAAACACGAGCTCAGGGCAATCCTTTACTCACTCGCTTGCTTTGCTCCTCTGCTGCCACACGAACAAACAGCTATGGCGCCAATTTTGGTGTGCTGCACACTCGGGGCTTATATAGAGACGTGGGCCTGGAGATGCAACTCTTCCCGCCCCCGGCATTACATTAATCAGCCCACAGCTCTCAGATATGGGGTGCAAGTGGCTGGACGCATTGTAACCAGTTCGTGGGCTGGAAATGGCCTGCGTGCCGGTGCTCTGAGACCCCTGTACTAGAGCATACAATACAGGAAGGAGCAGGTTCAAATAGCAAGCTGATTGCTCAACAACACAAGTGATTCAAAGTCAGGCCCCTCAGATTTCTGATAGGCATTTCTGGCTACTGCACTGTAATAGGATACACTATAAATGTTCTACATGAGAAATAATTTGTATTTATATTTCTCACGAGATTGATCGATTGTTAACTTGATTCCTGTCGATAATACACATGGACAGCACTGTGTTTTTCAATGTCAGGGGCTCATTTTACTTGTTCTCTAGTTTTCACTTGTCTACACTCCTCCTTATCCATAGAATACCTGTTAGTTTGCAAACCATAACATCATCATATGGTGCTTAATAATGCCACATGCAATAAGAAAATGCACAGAGACTGACGGACCTACTTATTGTGCAAGCCTTAATCTAGCCCCCATATATATTTTTTTGTATACTGCATGGTATTTTATTTAAATATTCGGGTATTTCTGCCTATGCACAAATACACTCATGCCCAATATAAATAAAGTATATATTGACATCTATGACTAATTCTAATATCTTGTATCCATCGGTATTCTATCAACACTAATCCAAAATAATGTTCCTCACCCTATTTATTCAGGAGGAAAAATTACTTCATGCTTCCTTTAGACATCTAATTAGACACATATTCATTAATGATAATTAGCAAAACATAGCAATAACTCTTTAACTGCAATACATTGCAGAAGCTTCTGGCTGCCAATGATTTAAAGTAATTAATATTGGCTTATTTCCTCTGGTTAATACCTCCCTGAATTTCTGATCATTGTGTTCCTTTTGAAACAAGTCATGTAAATTATATGTATTTCTCATTTGTCACCTTCAATAAATAATTATTGTATTACAGTCCCTTTTTTCATTCTGTTGCTCACCGTTAAGAATAAAGCACCTGCCTTCCATTATGTTATATCTAAACTTCCCCTCTTCAGGGTTGCAATAATAAATCTGTCTCTTTTGGAGTGGATAATTCGTAATCGTGGTTACTTTAATAAATAGTAATGATAACTTTATTCAACAGAACATAAACCATAACTAGAATTTTGTTTAATGGTGCTTACAGTGCAATTCCTTATTGTTCCTTTTATTATAGGACTAATGTATTAAGGTTTAGGGCTGATACCTTTTCTGTTTTATGAAGAACATTTAGCAATGTACAAATAAAATAGACCGATGAAAGATAAAACTTTTTGGGCAATAAGAAAGCAGAAGTTATAAATCACAGGTATATTGAGCTTTCATTTATATGGTATCTATTATTTTGTAGTGTCAAATGATATGGCAAGCTCAGTTCACTATAATAGACATGATTGACTAATGTCAGAAAATTGTTCAAATTAAGACCTTCATAAGCCTCTTTAGGACAAAGTTTAAATAATATTGTGACCCCAATAAAAAAATCACATGATTAGGAATCCCACTCGCACAACAAGGTGTACATATTTAATTATCACGCTCATCAAAATTATTGACCAGGCTTCAGATGAATAACATAAGCTATGGTCAATTCCATTACTGGTTTAGGTTCTGCCAATTACACCAATTTTTAGCACACACAAAAGGAGAAAACACTCTTGCACAACAATTTTTCCTGCTGTAAGGTACCAGCCACAAGGTAACCTCGAAAAATTTACTCTACTCTTAAGCAGTTAGCTATTAGAAGTTTCAAGCAAATTATACACAGGCATTGGAAAAAAGAAGCCCCCCCCCCTCTACTTTGACCATCACAATTAAAACATAATCTATTGTTAGAACAATACTTTTATTTCAGCACAGATAAACTTGACTTCTATCATAACATGATATATATTTGGGAATCTGGGTCTGAACCAAGACTTGACAGTAATAATCTTGATGATCAACTGAGAGAGTAACTTTAGCTCTTCTCCCAACAATAATAAATTAGGCTCTCTGGTGGCCAGCTGATTCATAATTATGAAAAACAAAATAAAAAACAACAACTATTAAGTACATTTTAATACCTCATGAAGAGCTAGATTGCAAGAGGCGCGCTAACTGTAGCGTGCAAGCAATCTCAGGCTTTTTTGGCTTTTTGCGTGAAACAGAAATAGCGTGTGTATTACGAGTTGTAAATAATTGGTCAAGCCATTGCAATAAACAGACAGGTTCATGCCATTACAATAGGCAGAAAGAGCTAAAGTATTCCGTAGACAGGTAGTGTCAAGCACTTACAGTAGACAGGTAGTGTCAAGCACTTACAGTAGACAGGTAGTGTCAAGCACTTACAGTAGACAGGTAGTGTCAAGCAGGTAGATTAGCAGGGTCAAACAGGTAAAGATGCACATGGTCAAGCAGGTTCAGTAGACAGACAGGATCAAGTACCTAGGCCGATGAGCAGGCCAAGCAGGTAGGCAGCATTATGGGGGTAATAAAGAATACAGTGTCCTGCCTTATATAGTGCTGGGATGTCCAGAGAATGAGATGGGAAACCTAAGGGTTGCAGGTTTTCTCCTAGCAAGAGCATGCTCACGAGGGCTGACACTGTGTCTATGGGAAACAAGAATTCATGTATTTCAGTCTCAGGGGTAGTGTGAAACTCCATATACATGTGGTTTTAAATTATAAGTAGATGTTGTAAGGAACAATTACAGAAATAAAGGCCAACTTTTGTCTCCTCATATTTCACTGTCTAAATGAATGGTCATTGGGAAGTGATTGGACAACTCTTCCATGCATAAAAGGCTCTGAAAGTTCCTGAAGACTAATCTAAGTGAGACTGTGACTGTGTGATGTATAATGCTGTTAAGGTATTATACAAGCTCTGTATAGTATTCTAATTCAACTGCTTCAGTAACATCATGATTTTTTTTTTAATAGCAACTGCAAAATTGTTCAGTTCCAGGTAATAATTTACATTTACTTCAGATTTTTATGCTATTTTATACTTCTGTCATGGTCAATATAAAGACTAATTAGCCACATATTAAATGTAAATAAACATATGCAATGAAGTACCTCATCTATCTATCTATCTATCTATCTATCTATCTATCTATCTATCTATCTAGTGCTGTGTATCTAGCGCTGTAGAATTTGTTGGCGCTTTATAAACAAAGTATAATAATAATAATTATCTATCTATAAATATGTCTGTCAGTCTATCATTTATATATCTAGCTATTGTATTCTCACTTTATTACATCATTATAGTCACCATGAGTAAATATTGCTAGTACACAAGGCTCCAAATTTTAATATAACAGTTTACTTCTTTCTTGTGTGTGATAGCTTTTTTGTCTTATAGGGGTTCAAATAGTTTAATGGATCCTATTTGTTTTTCCCTTTGATTGCTGTAAATTTTTGCCATAAACCTATTATTTTTTTAGTGCATTAATACTTCCTTATGTTACTCACAGGTCTCTAATATTTAAACAACAGAAAACATTACTATTAAAAAAATATTACCCAAAATACTAACCTACTAAAATTAGATATATTGCTCATAACAAAAGATTAGGGCATGGAACTCTCGTATTGTTCCTCTAAAAAAAAAAATGAAAATGTGATCTATTTTTCCAAGGGATGCCATACACCTTGTATGCCATGAATTTTATGAGGTTAAAAAAAAAAAACAAGGCCAAACATCTATCACACAGGGAATTTCCTCTTTTCTTTTTGATTGATTTGTGTAGAATGTCAAGTGATTCCCGTTAGGCGTAAGAAGGTTAAGAGGTGCTGCTTATGCATAATTGATCTTCATTTGTTTGACATGTTTACCAGGTAAAGAGATGTTATTTGAAGGCCTGTTCCATGTCTTAAAAATGTGCTATATATCAGATTGTTTATTGTGGTTTACTGGCTCCTGTCAGCAAATTGGTTTTTAATTGTATCAAACATAACTCAGCAAATTTGAAAAGAAAAATACCTTTTGGAATTGTTTGGTTCATGATCTTCTATCCCAGCAGAGCTTGTAGAGGATTTATACTAAGAGGACTCAGAAAAGCTTCTCTTAAGCATATTCCTGCAGCGAACATAAAAATAGTGTTTAATCTGAAAAGAAGACTGCAGAAATCCAATACATATGTGTATGTGTTTATTAGCAAAAAAATCACTTTGCTAAAAGCATGAATGTGTGATCAAACATAGCAGAGTTTATTTCTTTAATACATTTTTGTCAATTTCAGTATTATGGTTTAATAGGACATGGTAAGTAATAATGTAATTTGTTTGTAAAGTAGCTCTCCGGCAATACCATTTTGAATCTGTTGCCAATTCAAAGTAACCATTATTGTAATAGTGATGATACAAACATTGTACTGGGAGATTTTTTTTTACCAGGGCTTCAGAATACTTTAAACAGACAATACAATGGGGCCTATCTATTCGGAGCTTGATGCCCCGTGTTTCTGGAGCTTGATGCCCCGTGTTTCTGGCGAGCCTGCAGGCTCGCCAGAAACAGCAGTTATGAAGCAGCGGTCACAAAGACCGCTGCTCCATAACTTGTCCGCCTGCTCTGATGAGGCGGACAGACATCGGCGGAAATCAACCCGATCGAGTACGATCGGGTTGATTGACACCCCCCTGCTGGTGGCCCATTGGCCTCGAGTCTAAAGGGGGCGGCGTTGCACCAGCAGCTCTTGTGAGCTGTTGGTGCAATGCTGAATATGGAGAGCGTATTGCTCTCCGTATTTAGCGAGGTCTGGCGGACTTGATCCGCAATGTCGGATCAGGTCCTCCAGACCTTGTTAACTAGAGGCCAGTTGATGAAAAGAGTTTCTGTCCCATTCAAACACAAATAGAGCAGTCACAGGCTCCATATCAAAAGGAAGCAAAGGAGATGCTGCAATGGTCCTAGGTGAGAATAATTGTTCTCTTACATTTGCTCTCTAATTCACTGCTGCCTGCTCCTATTTGTAATAAACCACTATATATTTCATTATTTCTCATCCTCTATCATTTACTTGTGTTTATTAAATTGCTGTTACTCTCAGTATCTACCACAAAGGTAGTTGTTACGAGCTGTAGTTTCAGTTGCATCTATGGTGGAGATTGTGCTATAGTCCCATATTTGGGATAGTAAACCCCTTAAAAGGAATTCAGATAGTGTACTGTATATATGTTTAAACAACTTTACAATTTACTTCTATTATCCAAATTGCCTCATTCTCTTGATATTCTTTGTATACTCAGGAGCATCAGTGCACTACTTGAATCTAGCTGCTGATTCGTAGCTCACATATATGACTTATGTCATTGGTAAAGTTAGCTCCCATAGTGCATTGCTACTTATTTGAACAATTAAGTAAAGTGTAAAGTTGTTTTGAATGGTATGATCTATCTGAATTATAGCAGAAACATTTTGGGTTTCATGTTCCTTTAAATGGGAGCTCGGGAAATACTCTTAGTTGCCCCTAGAGTGCCATGAATATCAGAAAGACCATGACAGGCTCCCACCTTTAGAAATATGGCTGCAGCCTTTTCATTACGCCCACTACCAGAAAAAAAGTGAGAGTGTTAATGATCAGTATTACAATGCATGCATGGCATCACTACTTTTTTGTGACAGCTATCTCAGAAAAGGATGAAAGCATGGATCCTGTCATAAACTCCTGCATGCATTGCGTAGACACAGGATGGCAAGAAGATACAAGAGAGAATATGTAACTTACTGCCACTACCTACAAAAAGTCTCTTTTTTACCAAGGTGTTAAAGTGTCAGTAAAGTCAAAATTGAACTTTCATGATTCAGACGTAGGGGCAAATTTAATAGGGGGCCAGCGGACATGATTCACTGTAGTGAATCATGTCTGCTCGATCTCGCTAAGTTCCGACAGCATACACTGTCGGCATTTAACATTGCACAGGCATTTATGGCGAATGCCGCCCCCTGTACATTCAAGGCCAATCAGCGCTAGCAGGGGATGTCAATTATCCCGATTGGATCAAGATGATTGCAGTCCGCCACCTAAAAGGTAGTGGAAAAGTTAAGGAGCAGCTGTCTTACGACCGTTGCTTCTTAACTTATGTTTCTGACGAGCTGGAAACTTTGGGGGAAGAAAGCAGCATCCGCTGCTTGATAAATCTACCCCAGAGTATGCTATTTTAAACAACTTTCCAACTTCTATTATCTAATTTGTTTAATTTTTTTGGTATCCTTTGTTGAAAAGCATACTTAGTAAGGCTAGGGTGCAGCAATGCACTACTGGGAGCTAGCTGCTAATTGGTGGCTGTACATATATGCCTTAACTTATTGGATAATTGTGTGTTCATCTAGCTCCCAGTAGTGCGTTGCTGATTCTTCAACAAAGGATATCTAGAGAATGAAGTATATTTGTTGATATAAGTGAATTTGAAAGTTGTTTAAAATGACAGGCAATATCTGAATTGTGAAAGAAAACAAATGAGTTTCATTTCTCTTTATGACATATATGACAAGGGGTTAAACACATAGCTAGGATTAGTTGTGCAACACATTTGTAATTATGTATTAGAATACCCCTTTAAAGCAGTAAACCACTATCACAAACACAATATTATGTAATATGTCATAAAGTTGTCATTTAAGTTTCATGAATAAGACAAACCTCAGCACTTATTGCATGTTATGACCTACAAAAAAGGGCAAAGATCCAGGCATAAGGGAGTGCTAATTGGAAAACTGGAGGGTGTAAGCTGCGCTGATTGGTTAAAGCGCTTTGGAGGTGAGTGACATAAAACTCTTATGTAGTGTGAACAAAGGGTGGGAGTGACTCTAATGTGGCTTATGAAAGGTAAGATGAACTCTTCCAGAGCTAATTCTAGAGCAGTGTAAAAATAGTGGACATGTTTACATGACTGGGTCTCACTTTTGTTGCCAACGGTTTAGACATTAATGGCTGTGTGTTGAGTTATTTTGAGGGGACAGCAAATTGACACTGTTATACAGGCTGTACACTCGCTACTTTACATTGTAGCAAAGTGTCATTTCTTCAGCGTTGTCACATGAAAAGATATAATAAAATATTTACAAAAATGTGAGGGGGATACTCACTTTTGTGAGATACTGTATATATATATGTATGTATATATATATATATATATTATGGTGACCACGTGTCCCGTATTGCCCGGGACAGTCCCGCATTTTAAAGGTCTGTCCCAGGTCCCGGGTGCCTCCATTCATTGTCCCGGACTGACTGACTGCTTAAACTGACAGTACACTGACAGCACTGACAGCCACGCGGATTGACTCTCACTGATCTTTAGTTAGTCTCAGCTTGTTGCCGGCTTCCCGCAGCGCAGATAGATAGTGAGGTGAGATTGTGTTGAGACTCCAGACAACATCATCCCAGGGGGCCAGACTTTACTGCAGACCAGAGGCGCCGGATATTAATTTAATTTATTTAATACAGTATATTATATGCAAGCAAGATTTCTGAGGCCGGCCCACCCACACCCCTATGGGTTGCTGTCTAGTCTAGTCTTCTCTAGCTCTATATAATGTGAGCCATCCAGTGGCGTGGGCTACTACTGATGACCTGCCTGGTGCCCGTGGAGGACGTTACTAGTAGTGGAGTGACTCGAGGAGACCGGTGGAGGAGAGAGTGACTGTGACTGCTGTTGCTGAGTGACTGTGCCGCAGCCGTTGTCAGAACTCCGTTGGACTGCAGCCAAACATTAGGTAAGTTAAATTTAGCGGTCATGCATGCAGGCAAAATTTTCATCTTTGCACTCGCTCCAATGACAACATTTCCTCCTAAGGTAAGGTAAATCAAACGGTTCTCTCCAACCGAGAACCGTTTGATTTACCTTAGGAGGAAATGTTGTCATTGTTTGTAAAAGGGAAAGTGCTGAAGGGACTGCTGGGTACTAAGAAGTTGCTACGGAGATCACTGCGGTCCTGGTTTACTAATCTATAGCCCTTGGCTCTGTCTGTTTGAAACAAGTCTGGATTGGCCCCTCTGAAAAGGCAAGTGGTGAAGGTAGTTTGGCTAATATAGAAAAAATTGCAGCAAATAAAGTGTAAATGTATTAAAGTAATCACCTAATATTACAATTTAATGCAGGAAAGTGGAAAGGTGTTTTTAAAGGTCTTTACTGCCCCTTTAAGGTATTGTGAGTGTGTTAAATACAATAATAATATGATTTTGTATTTCACCCCTTAATGAGGCTGTTTTTAGAAAACAAACAAATGCACAATAGTTCAGGGACTTTGCTGTGTGTTAACCCTACAAAACAAAGCTGTTTTTTTTTTCTTTTAGCAGACACTGGAACCAAGAGTATTCACATTCTTATTTACCATAATAGTAAATTATGATATTTTAGTATAAACTTCAATATCAGAAAATATATAAATATTGTACAATTGGTAAAAACAATATGCCATTTTTTTCTCCTCCTCTCTCCCTTATTCTTCCTTCTCTCATAGGTCCTGAGTCTGGACCACTAGCTCCTATTCTGCCTCTTTAGAGAGTAGCTAAGACTGAAGCACATATTTATTTAGTTGCCTATTATTCCCCTTGGTACCCTTCCCCTTCATTGCCCCTCATAATTCACTACATACTCACTCCATTTAGGGAAATAGTTTGGTTTATTGTTACCACCGGTCAATAACAAGGGCATTTGATGATGGTTTTCTGTGTATGTCTGTCTGTTAGTAAGTTTTAGTATAGCTTTAGTTTAATCATGTGTGTTATTCATATAAAAACCTCAATAAACCATAGATGAACAACTTTGATAATTAGTTTATGAAACTTTCTATATGCAATATGCATTAGACTAAAAATTATGCCATGCAGGTGAAAGAATAGTATTTTAAAATAATAAAATATATTCCTTTATTCCTGGTTTCTATATTGTATATTCCTTTATTCAGTTATAAACCAGGAATAAAGGAATATATTTTATTATTTTAAAATACTATTCTTTTTTAGTCTAATGTATATTGCATATAGCAGATACGATCCATCTACATAGCCTCATGTAGGGAGTGTTATCACTATAATCATTTGAGTTGATACCTATTTTTGATGTCAGTGTTGCTAACAGTGCAGATACATTATTTAATTTTACCTCAATAGATCAGTCATTTTTTGTCAGTTATTTGGAACAGTTCCAGATAACTTAATGAGGTAAAATTATATAATGTATCTGCACCGTTATGGAACTGCATACTAAAATAAACCCATTAAATGTATTTTTTATTTGTGCCATGTTAAAGGGTTAGACGTATTTAAAAAAAAAACATATGTTTTTTCAAGAGCAGTTGTTTTTGTACATATGTAAATATTTGTATGTGTTTATTTTTGTAAATGCTTGCCCTGTCCACCAAATAGAGTTGCAGGAGGTGTCCTTACTAGTCAGGTAGCAACTGAGTGAACACATATGCAGCGGCAGCCAGCACTTCCTGCTTTTTTTCAGAAATTAAAGGGACAGTTTATCCTATTTTTTTTCTCCCTCTTAATTTATGTCCAATGATCCAGTTTACCTGACTGAGGGCTAGATTACTAGTGGTGACTGCACTAGCTTGCACGCGTATTACAAATTGTAATAAATGCGTTCATTCAAGCACAAACTAAATTTGCGCTTGCCAGGATAGCGTGACTGAAGACTTTAAAAAAACACAAACAAAATCTGGTACACTCATATATACACCATCTGATAAAAATTATTAATATAAATATTTTTTTATAAAGGTTTAAAGGTACAGTATATGGTTTATGACAAGCTATTTGAATGGAAAGGGCTATATTTTCTAAATATGTGTATGGAGATATATATATATATTTATATTTGTATATATCATCAATAGCAAATGAAGATAAACAAGTATGTCATTTAAAGGGACATGAAACCCAACAAATTTCTTTCATGATTCAGATAGAGAATACAATTTTAAATAACTTTCCAATTTACTTCTATTATTTAATTTGCTTCCTTCTATTGTTATTCTTTGCTGAAAGGTTTATCTAGGCAAGCTCAGGAGCAGCAAAGCACCTAGGTTCTAGCTGCTGATTGGTGGCTGCATATATAAACTGATTGTCATTGGCTCACCCATGTGTTCAGTTAGAAACCAGTAGTGCATTGCTGCTCCTTCAACAAATGATACCAAGAGAATTAAACAAATTACATAATAGAAGTAAATTTGAAAGATGCTTACAATTGTATGTTCTACCTAAATCATGAAAGAACATTTTTGGGTTTCATGCGCCTTTAAGATAATTATTAGGCTGATTGGTTCAGTTTAAACATAATTTTAATTAGGTGCAACAGCAACATATCAGCATGTAATTTAATTGTGCTGAAATCAAGATAATAGACCGACTTACTGTTTGTGACTTAATTTTTTATTTATTTATTTTTGTATCAGTTCATAACTGTATTAAACTCTAATTGCCTTATACCTATCCCTTTAATTTGGACAAGACTTGCTTACAATTCATTTTACACTGATAGTCACTTACCTAGCTCTCTGAGTACAGACACTCACACATATGTACTATTTACCTGTATAAATATGCACACTCACTGATAGTCACCTATCTCTCTATGAGTACAGACACTCACACATACTGTATGTACTATTTACCTGTATAAATTCTCAGCATGCCTGATTCCCAAAATGTCCTGACTGCTTGCAACACCTTACATCACCTTACATCAAAGAAGTCAACTGCCAGTATGTGACAGTGATTAATGCAATCAAAACAGACCACAATGAAGTCATTATTTCCAGAAACCACTGAAACACCTGCGTAGATGTTTGCAGAGTTTATGTGATACAGTGGTAAGAAAGTATTATGTTCTGAATCTATTTTTAGAGGTTTTACTAAAATTGGTACAGCAGATTTTAACAAATCCATGTAGCTAAGTTAGTATAGACTAATAATATATGGAGAGAAAAAAACTTAGTAGGAGAATAAAACTCTGCGGTCACATTCAAGTTTTATTCTCCTACTAAGTTTTTTTTTTCTCCATATATTATTAGTCTATACTAACTTAGCTACAATGGGATGAATAGGCATTTAATTTATTCTTTTTTAAATAAACGTTTTTAGAACTTTTAAGCTAGTCAACTCCATACCTACCTTTTTTCTGTGGGAAGTGTTGCTTTTAAAAAAAAGTATAGACGCTTAGAGCATTTGCTTTTCTAGCTACTATGGGACAGTAAAAGATTATCAAGAATGTTGACCGTGCACCATCCTGTCAGTCTGTCTGAGTACCAATGTAATATACATGTGAACGCTCCTAAGCCCCTATAATCCTATCTCAGTTTAGTCTTTAACAATGGATACAAAGAAAACAAAGCAAATTTGATAATAGAAGTAGGTTGTAAAGTTATTTGAAATGACATACTCTGTTACTCACGGAAGATTAATTTTGACATTACTGTCCCTTTTTTAAAGAATTTTAGCTCTTCATTTATATATATATATATATATATATATATATAACATCTGCGATCGGAATCGTGCAATTGGTGCTAATATGGATAGCAGCGGGGATGAACAAGGGCCTTCGACTTCTGGAGCAGCAAAATCAAAGAAGATAAAGCGAATGTGCCATTTCCGAGACTCATGGAAAACAACTTACACATGCATTACCACAGTGACTGGTAACTATCATAGAGCATATTGTACTCTGTGTAGGCGGGAGTTTGGAATTGGTCATGGTGGTGAAGGTGACATCAAAATTCACATATCTAGTGAAGGTCACAAAAATGCTGATCGGGCTGCAAAACAAAGTGGAATGCTTTCCAAATTCATGATTCCCTCTAAGGATATGGCAATGCAAGAAGAAATAATAGCATCTGAAATCTCAATGGTTTACCATTCCGTGTGCCACAGTCATTCATATAGATCTTTGGACTGCACCATGAAACTTCTTCCTGTTATATTTCAGGATTCTGCTAAAGCCGCTAAGATGTCATGTGGTCGAACCAAAGCTGAAGCCATTGTGACAAACGTGCTGGCTCCTTACAGTGTGGAAGCGGTAGTTAACGATTTGAAAAACAGTTATGCTTATTTCAGTGTTGCATCAGATGCATCTAACCATGGACACACTAAACTTTTCCCCTTAGTTCTGCGTTACTTTAAACCTTCCAAAGGAGTGGTAACAAGTTTGTTGGATTTTTATGAAGGTGATGAAAGTGCTGCTTCAATTACAGAGCAAATTTTAAATGTGCTTAAAACAAATGGCCTATCTGTGGATATGATGTCTGCATATTTTGCTGACAATGCAAGTGTGAACTTTGGTAAGCATAACGGTGTGTACCAGAAGCTTCATGCTGTAAATGATCGGATATTGCCAGCTGGCTGCCCAGCTCACATACTCCATAATACAGCTAAAAAGGCTTCAGATGTTTTAAATTTTGATGTGGAAAGTCTAATTTTAAAATTATATAATTATTTTTCAATATCAGCCAAGAGAGTTGCCACACTGAAAGAAATGTTTGACTTTGTTGACCTTGAGTGGTCAGAACTTCTTCGCCATGTACCAACAAGATGGCTGTCACTTTATCCAGCAATTGACAGAGTTTTAAAAAATTGGCCAGCTGTAAAAGCTTACTTCCAAAGTATTGGTGAGGATGAAACGCCTAAAGTTATATGGCAATTTATTGTGGATGAAGACAGTGAGACAATAGAACAGGACCCGCCATCAGTTCCTGAGTTATATCTCCAGTTTTTACACAACTGCTTGCCTATTTTTCAGACGGCCATATTAAAACTGGAGCGTAATGACTTGATTGCAGTTGAGGTTTATGAGATCATGACAACAGTGAAAGGCAAACTCATCCAAAGACAGACAGACCATTTTTTTGGATACCTTGTTGGGAAATCTTTAAAAAAACTACCTAATCTGCAAGCAAGAAAAATAGAATTAGAATTCCTAAACTTTTATAAAAAAGCTGTTCAATATTTAGAACAGTGGTTTGATTTTTCAGAAAACAACTATTTATCTAAAATCCAGTGCTTAAACTTGAAGGAGAACCTTACATTTAATAACCTGGTGGCAGCAGTTGAAGCTCTAAATTTAGACTCTCTTTCAATAGATGACCTTTATGAGGAATATGCTTGTATTTGTCCACACTTTGCAACGATTTTTAACAGTACTGAAGAGGATGATGATCTCAACATGGATGTTAAATGGTCAACAATATTCATGAAAGCTGGACCTGAGAAACTTCCAAACCTCTTGAAAGTGGTTGCATTTGTCATCAGCATTCCATGCTCAAATGCAGCAGTTGAAAGAGTCTTCAGCATGATGGGCTTGTGCTGGTCTGACACAAGAAATAGATGTAGAATTGAGCTAATAAAATCGGAACTTCAGGTGAAAATAAATTTTGACATGGGTTGTAATTCTTTTTACAGCTTCGTAAAACAAAATAAAAAACTCCTTCAATGTGCAAAAAGTGACAAGAAATACACATTTAGACATCATTGTTGAAAACAAGGTACTAAGCTCGTACCATGTGGTCTAATATGTAAGGATTTGAGTACAGTGAGAAAACCATAAAAAATTATTTTTTTTTATTGCAACTTGTTTTGTCGTCTTTTTCTATTTCTTAAGAGATGTCGAACACATTAAGTATAATATGTTTAGGTAGACACTACCTAGAATCTTAGCGGCGGAAATCACAAATAATAAAAACTGCACATGCAGAAATATGTTTATAGCACTAGAGCATAAATTCGATACAGTGCGCTCATGAAAATAAGTATCCCTGATGGGATGGATGGGTAATGTACAAAGTATGCCACAGCTGACTTAGTTAAAGCAGGTACACATTGTGTAAACCTGTCTAAAGTGGTGACCCTTTTTTTCCCCCTTTCAAAATTTGGCTCAAAAATAAAAAGGTATCAAAATCACCTTTTTTTTGGGGGGGGGGGGGGGTTGCGGTCCAGAGGGGGGGGGGGGGGCTTTCCAGGGGGGGGGCTGGGGGGCGTCCCTGAATGGCAGTTTGGATATGTGGTCACCCTAATATATATATATATATATATATATATATATATGTATGTATATATATATATATATATATATATATATATATATAAAACACAGGAATGGACCGCAGTCACAGACTGGACTGGGTACACATCCTAAGCCACTGTTAACTCCACAGCCCTGAACACTGACAGACAGCTGCAAAGTTCCCAGCAACCCAGGCAGTTAACCCCCGAGCAACCTGGGTGTCAGGTCCACAGGGGAGCATTACAATCATTAACACAAAACACAAAAAACCCAGCACTCACTAGCAGATTCACAGCAATGTTTAAAAGCAAAACTGAGGGAAGTCAGTTACATTTGGCGCCAAAGGATCAAGCCCAGGACCACAACAAGGTCTCCCCCTTCCTGGGACCCTAACCAGCACCCACACAATGCATACTTCCAAACAAACAAACTGGGAACCTCCCAGGGTGACACAGGCTTTTGTAACCTCCCCTATGTAAATACAAAACACATGAATGGACCGCACTCACAGACTGGACTGGGTACACATCCTAAGCCACTGTTAACTCCACAGCCCTGAACACTGACAGACAGCTGCAAAGTTCCAAGCAACCCAGGCAGTTAACCCCCGAGCAACCTGGGTGTCAGGTCCGCAGGGAAGCATTACAATCATTAACACAAAACACAAAAATCTGCTAGTGAGTGCTGGGTTTTTTGCGTTAATGATTGTAATGCTCCCCTGCGGACCTGACACCCAGGTTGCTCGGGGGTTAACTGCCTGGGTTGCTGGGAACTTTGCAGCTGTCTGTCAGTGTTCAGGGCTGTGGAGTTAACAGTGGCTTAGGATGTGTACCCAGTCCAGTCTGTGAGTGCGGTCCATTCCTGTGTTTTGTATTTACATAGGGGAGGTTACAAAAGCCTGTGTCACCGTGGGAGGTTCCCAGTTGGTTTGTTTGGAAGTATGCATTGTGTGGGTGCTGGTTAGGGTCCCAGGAAGGGGGAGACCTTGTTGTGGTCCTGGGCTTGATCCTTTGGCGCCAAATGTAACTGACTTCCCCCAGTTTTGCTTTTAAACATTGCTGTGAATCTACTAGTGAGTGCTGGGTTTTTTGTGTTTTGTGTTAATGATTGTAATGCTCCCCTGTGGACCTGACACCCAGGTTGCTCGGGGGTTAACTGCCTGGGTTGCTGGGAACTTTGCAGCTGTCTGTCAGTGTTCAGGGCTGTGGAGTTAACAGTGGCTTAGGATGTGTACCCAGTCCAGTCTGTGAGTGCGGTCCATTCCTGTGTTTTGTATTTACATAGGGGAGGTTACAAAAGCCTGTGTCACCCTGGGAGGTTCCCAGTTGGTTTGTTTGGAAGTATGCATTGTGTGGGTGCTTGTTAGGGTCCCAGGAAGGGGGAGACCTTGTCGTGGTCCTGGGCTTGATCCTTTGGCGCCAAATGTAACTGACTTCCCCCAGTTTTGCTTTTAAACATTGCTGTGAATCTGCTAGTGAGTGCTGGGTTTTTTGTGTTTTGTATATGTATATATATATATATATATATATATTTCTTTCATGTAAGTGACAAGAGTCCATGAGCTAGTGACGTATGAGATATACATTCCTACCTGGAGGGGGCAAATTTTTCCAAACCTCAAAATTTCTATAAATACACCTCCCACCTCACTTATACTTCAGTTTTACAAACTTTGCATTCGTTGGAGGATGGTGAAGCAAGTTGTGCTTGATTTCTTCTGTGAAAGGTGTTTCTAAGCCTTTTGAAGCCCAGTTCCTCTCAAAGTACAGTGTTTGTTTGAGGGATGTGAAGGGAGTATTTGCTTAAAGATACCATGTTTTCGCCTATGGGAAATATATTCTTAGGCTCTCTGTAAATTCGGTCATGGGGATTCATCTGCCACCTCCCTTTACAGATCGACATTATACTCCTCTACCATTACCTCTGCTGATATTTTTCAGTACTGGCTTGGCTGTTTGCTATATGTGGATGGGTGTCTTCAGGTAAGTATATATCTTTTGTTAAGACACTCTCAGCTATGTTTGGCATTTTATATTTTTAAAGTTTTAAATATATATATATTGCATATTTTTGCCATGAGTCAGGTCTATGTTTATTTCCCTTTGCAGTATATTTTTTACTTACCTGAGGTTTCAGCTAGTTGTAACTTTGGTCTGTTTTTTCAAATTTTCGAGCGCAAATTAGGCTCGCGATGGCGCAAAATACTTCTATTTATTGCGTAATTTTTGGCGCAATTCTTTTTTTGGCGTGAAGGTTGCGTTTGTTGTGACGTGAGTCATGTCATTTCTTACGTCTTTGTTGACATTAATTTTTTTGGCAAGAATTCGTGCCTGTTATGACACAAATTGTGTCATTTCATGTTAACCTTGGTGCCAAAAGTTTTTTTCTCAGCATTTGCGTCATCTTTGTTGGCGTCATTTTTTATTTTTGTTATTTTAAGTTTCTCCTTCTTTTGCTCTCCGCTTTAATTTGTTACAGAGGGCTATGATATTTGCTTTGTGTTTTTCATATAAGCATTTTTTCCCATTCCTGAAACTGCTATTTTGAGGAAATTGGATATTTTATTTAAATGTTATTTTTTCTTTTTTGTTACATTTTTCAAGATGTCTCAAACTGATCCTGCCTCTGATGTTACTGTAGGAACCAAGTTGCCTGAAAACAAATCTACCACAGCTAAGTGTGTATGTTGTAAATTGGCTGATCTTCCTTCTTCAGCTCAAGTATGTTGCACTTGTTATGAGAAATTGTTTCATGCTGATAAAGTTTCTGTAAGTACAAATACATCTACTGTTAAACCTTCACAGTCTAATGTACATGATATTCCTGTAGATATAAAAGATTATATTGCTGCAGCCATAGAGAAGGCTATGAGGCCCATTTATCAAGCTCCGAATGGAGCTTGAGGGCCCATGTTTTCTAAAGACCGCTGCTCCATAACCTGTCCGCCTGCTCTGATGAGGCGGACAGAGATTACCACAATTCAACCCGATTGAGTACGATCAGGTTGAGTGACACCCCCCTGCTGGCGGCCGATTGGCTGCAAGTCTGCAGGGGGCGACGTTGCACCAGCAGCTCACAAGATCTGCTGGTGCAATGCTGAATATGGAGAGCGTATTGCTCTCCGCATTCAGCGATGTCTGTCGGACCTGATGCGCACTGTCAGATCATGTCCGACAGACCTTTGATAAATAGGCCTCTTTGACTGCTATTCCGCCTTCAAATAAACGTAAAAGGTCTCTTCCTACTTCTCATAATTCTGATGAAGTATGTATTGACGAACAGCATACTGAAGTATTGTCTGTTGATGAGGACTTCTCTGGCTCAGAGGATCCTACTTCAGACTCTGAAATTGATAAATCTTCCTTTCTTTTTAAGATGGAATATATCCGTTCTTTGTTAAAGGAAGTATTGTTTACTTTGGGTATTGAGGAATCTAGTCCTCTTGATAACAAGAATAGCAAACATTTGAATTCTGTTTTTAAAACTTCTGAGGTTACTCCTGAAGTTTTTCCAATTCCAGGTGCTATCTCTAATATGATTACTAAGGAATGGTCTAAGCCTGCTACTTCTTTTAATTCTTCTTCTAGATTTAAAAAAATGTATCATTTACCTGTGTCTAATTTAGAGATTGGGAGAAAGTCCCTAAAGTTGATGGGGTTATTTCTACTCTTGCCAAGCGTACTACTATTCCTATGGAAGATAGTACTTCTTTTAGAGATCCCTTAGATAGGAAGATTGAATCTTATCTTAGGAAGGCATATTTACATACTGCCTATATTCTTAGACCTGCTATTTCTATAGTGTGATGTTGCTGTTGCTTCAACTTTTTGGTTGGACAATTTAGCAGAGCAGTTATTGGATCCTGATTTGTCTAACATTGTTATTTTACTTCAACATGCTAATCATTTCATTTGTGTTGCTGTATTTGATATTATTAAGATTGATATTAAATCTATGTATTTAGCTATTCTATCTAGAAGAGCTTTATGGCTTAAATCATGGAATGCAGGTATGGTGTCTAAATCTAGATTATTATCATTATCTTTTTAAGGTAATAATTTATTTGGTTCTCAATTGGATTCTAATATCTTCACTATCATTGGGAGTAAGGGAGTTTTTCTGCCCCAAGATAAGAAATCTAAGGGTAAATTTAAAGCTCCCAATCATTTTCGTTCCTTTCGTCAGTCTAATAAACAAAAAACCTCTCCTTCCCCTAAAGCCTCTGGTTCCAATTGGAGACCATCCACAAATTGGAATAAGTCCAAGCCTTATAAGAAACCAAATAAACCCCCTAAGACTGCATGAAGGTGGGGCCCGCAATCCAGTTGAACTGGTGGAGGGCAGACTAAAATTATTTTAAGACATTTGGGCAGATTCTGTCCAAAATCAGTGGATTCAGGATATTGTTTCTCAGGGGTATTGAATAGGTTTCAGAATAAGACCTCCCATGGGGAGATTCTTTCTTTCCCATGTTCCAACAAACCCTGTGAAGGCTCAAGCTTTTTTGAAGTGTGTTTCAGACCTAGAGCTTTCAGGGGTGATTGTTCCAGTTCCTCTACAGGAACAGGGTTTGGGTTTTTATTCATATCTGTCCATTGTCCCAAAGAAGGAGGATTCATTCAGACCACTTCTGGATCTGAAAACTTTAAATCATTTTGTAAGAGTCCCAACTTTCAAGATGGTGACTATAAGAACTATTCTGCCTTTTGTTCAGCAAGGTCATTTCATGTCCACAATAGACGTACAGGACGCTTATCTTCATATTCCGATTCACCCAGGCCACTATCGGTTTCTGAGATTCTCTTTTCTAGACAAGCATTACCAATTTGTCGCTCTTCCATTTGGTCTAGCGACAGCTCCGAGAAACTTTTCAAAGGTTCTCGGTGCCCTTCTATCTGTAATCAGAAAGCAGGGTATTGCAGTGTTTCCTTATTTGGACGATATCTTGGTACTAGCTCAATCTTTTTATTTAGCAGAATTTCACACAAAACAACTTTTGTCATTTCTTCAAAGACATGGTTGGAGGATCAATTTACAAAAAAGTTTCTTGATTCCTCAGACAAGGGTCACCTTTTTAGGTTTCTAGATAGATTCAGTGTCCATGACTCTTTCTTTGACAGAAAAGAGACAAATTAAGTTAGTGTTAGCTTGTCTAAACCTTCAGTCTCTATCATTCCCTTCAGTGGCTATGTGCATGGAAGTTTTAGGTCTCATGATTGCAGCATCGGACATGATCCCCTTTGCTTGTTTTCATATGAGACCAATGGTGCAGGGATTATACTCAGATATCACAGTTGATATACTTAAGTCCCAACATTCGACAATTTCTGTCTTGGTGGTTAAACCATCACCTTATTCTTCAAGGGGCCTCCTTTGTTCATCCTTCCTGGACTGTGATCACAACAGATGCAAGTGTTACAGGTCTAACAGCACAAGGGGTTTGGGAACCTCAGGAGGTGAGGTTACCAATCTATATTTTAGAACTCCTTGCTATTTTCAGAGCTCTTCAGGATTAGCCTCTATTGAAGAGAGAACTTTATATTCAATTCCAGACAGACAATATCACTACAGTGGCATATGTTAATCATCAAGGGGGGACTCGCAGTCCTTCAGCAATGAACAAAGTATCTCTGATACTTTCTTGGGCGGAATCCAACTCTTGTCAAATTTCTGCAATTCATATCCCAGGAGTAGACAATTGGGAAGTGGATTATCTCAGTCGTCAGACTTTTCATCTGGGAGAGTGGTCTCTCCATCCAGATATGTTTTTTCAATTGGTACAGATGTGGGGTCCCCCAGAAATAGATCTGATTGCCTCGCATCTGAGCAAGAAGCTTCCAAGATATCTTTCCAGGTCCAAGGATCCTCAGGCGGAGATGGTAGATGCTCTAGCAGTTCCTTGTTTTTACCAACCTGCTTACATTTTTCCACCTCTAGTTCTTCTTCCAAAGGTGATCTCCAAGATCATAACAACAATCGTATGTGTTTCTGATAGCTCCATCTTGGCCAGACCTTCTGTCTCAAGGGCCGTTTTTCCATCAGGATCTCATATCTCTAAATTTGATGGCATGGAAATTGAACACTTAGTGCTTAGTCATAGAGTTTTTTCTGACTCAGTGATTTGCACTATGATACAGGCTTGTAAGTCTGTTTTCAGGAAAATTTATCATCGGGTTTGGAAAACCTATATTTCTTGGTGTTCCTCTCATAATAATTCTTGGCATTCTTTCAGAATCCCTAGGATTTTACAGTTTCTTCAGGATGGTTTGGATAAGGGTTTGTCTGTAAATACTTTGAAAGGACAAATTTCTGCTCTTTCTGTCTTATTTCATAGAAAGATTGCTAAACTTCTTGATATTCACTGTTTTGTTCAGGCTTTGATTTGCATTAAACCTGTTATTAAATCTATTTCTCCTCCTTGGAGTCTCAACTTGGTTTTGAAAAATTTGCAGGCTCCTCCTTTTGAGTCTATGCATTCTTTGGATATTAAATTACTTTCTTGGAAAGTGTTATTTCTTTTGGCAATCTCTTCTGCTAGAAGAGTTTCTGAGTTGTCTGCTCTCTCTTGTGAGTCTCCTTATCTGATTTTCCATCAAGATAAAGCTGTTTTGCGGACTTCATTTAAATTTTTGCCTAAAGTTGTAAATTCTAACAACATCAATAGGGAAATTGTTGTTCCTTCTTTATGTCCTAATCCTAAGAATACTATTGAAAGGTCTTTACATTCTTTGGATGTGGTAAGAGCTTTGAAATATTATGTTGAGGCTACTAAAGATTTCAGAAAGACTTCTAGTCTATTTGTTATTTTTTCTGGCTCTAGGAAAGGTCAGAAAGCCTCTGCCATTTCTTTGGCATCTTGGTTGAAACTTTTGATTCACAAAGCTTATTTGGAGGTGGGGCAGTCTCCACCTCAGAGAATTACAGCTCATTCTACTAGATCAGTTGCCACTTCTTGGGCTTTTAAGAATGAAGCTTCAGTTGATCAAGTTTGCAAAGCAGCAACTTGGTCTTCTTTGCATACTTTTACTAAATTTTACCATTTTGATGTATTTGCTTCTTCGGATGCAGCCATTGGTAGAAAGGTTCTTCAGGCAGTTGTCTCAGTTTGATTCTAATGCCTTTGATTTGAGTTTTTGTGACATTTTTAAGAAAACTTAATTATTTTTTTGGATTTAATTTCTCAGCGGAATTAGCTGTTTTTATTTTATTCCTTTCTCTCTAGTGACTCGTAGACTTCCACATCTTGAGTATTATATCCCATACGTCACTAGCTCATGGACTGTTGCCACTTACATGAAAGAAAATATAATTTATGTAAGAACTTACCTGATAAATTCATTTCTTTCATAGTAACAAGAGTCCATGAGACCCCCCCGGTTATCTGCTAACTATTTAGTAATTGTTTTTGAAGGACAGCTGGCAACCCTATGCACATTTGTTAATAAAAAATTATGTATATATATTTTGTATGTATGTCTGGGGCTGGCTAAAAATACATTTATACAGGTGGATGCAGGGACTCCAGGTCCTTAAGCGTATTTTTATTTTAGTATGAGGAATTTAAAATAAAAAATAAAATTTCTTTATTAGTGTGTGCGTGTATGTGTGTGATATGTTTTGAGTGTGCTGTATGTTGCGTACATGTGTATGCGTGTGCTATATAATATATTTTTTACTTTGTTTATTCCAGGGCAGGCCATTATCAGTTAAAAGCTGCAAAAGGCCAAAAATTTACCAATTGAGAAAGTAAAATATTTTTTCGGTTAAGAGCTGAAAAAGCTTAAGAGCTGCAAGAGGCCCAAAAATTTACCATTTAATACCTGCAAGAGAAATTGTAATATTTTTTCTGTTAAGACTTTAAAAATTCTGTTAAGAGCTGCAAGAGGCCAAAACATTGACCATTTAATACCTGCAAGAGAAAGTTTAATATTTTTCTGTTAAGGGCTGCAAATGGCCCAAACATTGACCATTTAATTCCTGCAAGAGAAAGTTAAATATTTTTTTTCTTTTAAGAGCTGAATAATTCTTTTAAGAGCTGCAAGTGAACTTTTTATTAAAATGGATAGTTTTTTAAGAAAAACTGTGTCACAGCCTTCAGTTTCGGGTTGCAAACCCAAAAGAAAACAATAAAGCTAATTGGACCCACTGTACAATACACCGACATGCCTTAGCTCTTAAAAGGATTCCAGATGAACGGGGTGTCCTCAGTGAAGCTGTGAATATTGTAAAACTCATTAAAGCAAGGGCTCTAAATGCCCGTCTTTTCAGAATGTTATGTGAAGAAATGGGAGCACACTATAAACAACTGCTTCTGCATACAGAAGTCCACTGGCTGTCACGGGGCAGAGTTCTATCACAACTTTTTGACTTGCAGGAGGAAGTGCAAATTTGTCTCACAAATATTGAGTCCCCACTGGTGAAGCACTTGGAAGATATGACATGGGTGGCAAAACTGGCTTATCTCTCAGATATCTTTGAACGCCTTAACATTCTTAATATATCTTTGCAGGGGAAGGAGTGTAATTTATTTTTGGCACATGAGAGAGTGTTTGCATTTAGAAGAAAGTTGGAACTGTGGGTCTCCCATGTTGAGCAGGGATACATGGACATGTTTCCCACCTTGATGAGTGTCATGGAAGAGGCACATTTTTCAGCAGCAACTATGCAGGATGTGGTGACTGAACACCTAAGGGGCCTTTGTGAGCAATTCTACATTATTTTTCCCGGGAAACAATTCAGGATGAGTGGGTTTGCAATCCATTCACCATTGGTTATTTGTGGCTGTCTGTTGAGAGTGAATTTCCACATCTTACACATAAAGCAGTGATAAAACTTTTGCCGTTTGTGTCAACTTACCTGTGTGAGTCAAGCTTTTTGACATTGACATATATGAAGAACAAATACCGCTCACACCTTCAGGTGGAGGATGACCTTTGTCTCTTTGTAACAACACTACAATCCCAACTAAGTATTCTCTGTGCAGCTAGGAAACAATTGCATCTCTCCCACTGAAGACTCGCCAGAAACACGGCCCCACAAGCTCCATACGGAGCTTTATAAATTGGGCCTCATAGTGTTAATAACTATAGCACCTGAGTTTGTCATTAGGCAATTTCTGGTAAATATCTTCTCTTCTTTTTTTTTCTTTTCAGGATTTTATGATCTCTTAATGAGGGTATTGAAGGATGGAACCAAAAGTTGTAAATTGACAGATTAAACAGCAACTCGTTTCTAAGATATCATTTCCCAAATATATAAATATGTTAGTTCTGGTGTAATACCTGCCTGCAAACAGTGTGCACCATGCAATACATTTCATTACATTATTTTTAATATCAGTGACTATACATCTCACAATTATTTTGACTCTACTCCCTAATGTTCTAGCAAATCGTGTTATTAATGGAGATACCTGACAGTTTAAATGACAAGTTGAAAATGGAAAGCAGTGATAGCAAGAAACACAAGTATAATGTAAAAAGACAAAAAAAAAAAGGCTCAACATGGGATATATCTTTCACAACCATATATATATATATATATATATATATATATATATACATAATATTTAAAATTGCACATTTTCTTAATAACAATGCATGTTATTTATTTATTTAGAAATGTTTAAAGCTAACCTGTATGGATCTCTGATTGCTTAAATAATAAAATACTTTGGCCCAGGGGCTGCACAAAAGAAAAATGGTGGAACTCTCAAGCACTGCAAAATCTCTCTCATTTTTGTGGGTCTGATATTCAAAACCTTGCCAGCATGGAGAGAAATCATGCAAAATCTTTGGGAATTTTTTTTAGAACTTATATTGTAATATAGGAGTCCATGTTTCACATAAAGAAGACTACATAGCAACATAAACATTTCTCAAGATAAAATTTGTGATTCTAAAATTTTTTTAAGGGCCTTGCCGTACCGACTAGACTTCTTAGATCATCTCACATGAGTGGCAAGGTTTAGAAAATCAGGCCCTATATCTGAAAGAAGAGACAAGCCCAGTGCAATATAGCACTGCATGATATGAGAGTTTTGATACATTTACACTTTGTGCATTGTATTTTATATTACTTTACACTTCAGATTGGGTCCTTTCAGTATTATTGCATTTGCAGTATTATAAGCATTGCACTTTCTCTTTTAAATTTGAATGCATTTAGATTTATATCCAGCAGTCATTTTAGAAATTCTAATTATGTTTTGAAAGTTTATGTTACTTTAACAAATTAGGATCATACTTTGTATATGTCTGTGTATCTTTTACAAGTTACATTGTACTTTGTATTTGCTCCATTGTAAACTAAAACTGACAGTAAACTAAAAAAACTCCAAACTGCAATACCCTGAGAGCGTCTGGAAGTGATCACAATCACTTCCAGCGTTCAGTTTAACTGAGCACGTGCTATGTACGTCCTTGGTCTTTAACTGTTGTTTTTTTGAGGGCGTACATAGCATGTCCTTGGTCCTTAAGGGGTTAAAGAAAACAAAGACAAAATTTGTGAGTATTCATTTGTTTCCTTTAATTTAGCTGTAAAGGGATAAAACCTCTAGCGTGCTGGAGAGGCATATAACAGGGCCTGCGTTAAAGGAGATTGTCTTTTAGTGCAGGACCTGGGATACGCCATGCTAAACCTCCTATTAGTTTTTCCCTGGGCTCTGTGATGAAGGGTCAGGATTTATTTGGCTCTCTAGTATGCTAAAGGTAAGTATAAGACTGCTTACTTGTAGCAAAGGAACATTTACATAGTGCAGCAGACAAATATTTAGAATCTGGAACAGTTGTTCTGAAAGATTATTTCTAACCATATTTTTACCACTGCACAAGGCTAGTAATTTGGTTATATTTTTTGCACCAGAATTTTAATCATTTTTATTTCACAATTCTTTAATATAGGATTCCTAGTGGGTAGATTCCAGTGGTTCAAATGAAATGATATTAAAAAATAGGAGGCTTGGAGAAATGAGTTAGGTCTGAAAATTCAACATCACAATGTGTTAAATTATGCTTGTAGAATGCAAAAAAATATGTTTGTATATAGACTAACAGTAACAAAAGAGCAACAAGACATTATAATATACAAATTATTTCTTATAGTTTGAAATTTGGTTAACAATACAGTAGAACTGGTAGTGCCATTAAAATGTTTGTCAATTTATGAAGAAAGGTATTAGCATCTGAAAAAAATAAAGCTTTATGTCACTGTACTGATCGCTAGGTATGTCTCACCTTGAATATTTTTAATGTTTTTGGACACTGAATCTCAAAAAATATATAAATAAACAAGAACATTTTCCAAGCAAGCTACTAAAACAAAAGGTTAAATGATTTTAATATGAATAGCTTAGAAGCAGGATGGGAGAATGTTCATATGATATGTATATTAAGAGCTTTAATAAAAATGAGGCTGGCATTTTTTTTTTTACAAAAAAACAGTACCAGAACAAGGGATTATGATCTCAAATTGATGCATTAAAGATTCAGGAGTCATTTGCATCATTCAAAAATTCCTTCAGAATAAACCTGTTCATGTTTGTTTGTGACAGCTTGTAACAGTCATGAGGTAGACCCACTGCTCTATGTATGTTATTCGATTGAGGTAAATTTGCTAGTTTGTAGATGTTGTTATCAATAACTTTGAACCAAGAGAGTAAACTCCCTACTGAGTTGTGAATATGATATATATGGTGGATACAGAAGGGTTTGGTGGGACATTGGGTATGGGTAAGATAAGGTCAGAGTTAGAGTCTGGGTGCAATTGTGGTTAAGAAGCATTAAATATACCCAAGGACTTAGGTAGTTATATGTTTTCTATATTAAAGTGACCTTGTTATCCACCTCAGACCAATTTCTGTTACAATAACCCTGACAGCAATCTCACACCCTAACCACACCTGGAAATAAATAACACCTTAAATAGATCATCTTATTATAAAAATAATATTTTATAATAATTTAACACTGTGATTTTGTTAATACAGTTGAGATTGTTTTGTAGTTTAAAGACAACCCCTTAAAAGAAGCGTTTGAGTGTTTTTAATCATATCTACTTTACTATGAACAATTAGAGACAGAGACAGATTATGTACAAATGATAGAAGGAATTATCACTGATCCTAATAAACCTTTGTGTTTCCCCTATTTTAAAGTGAAACATTATTTGATTTATAGAGTAGTGAAAAAGGGGTTGATGAGGTGGAGCAGTTGTTGGTTCCCAGTTATCACAGAATTATTGTCCTAAAGCTTGCTCACAGTCATGTGTTGGGGTTATCTTCGAATTGAGAAAACCAGTAATTGCAAGGTTTTATTGGCCAGTAATTTTTCCGCAATAAAGAGATATATTTTGAATCCTTTTTAGAATGTCAGCAAAAATCTCCAGTTAAAGGTTTTTGTTACCCACTGATACCTCTACCTTTTATAGAAATTCCTTTTGAGCGTATTGCAATCGATTTAGTAGGGCCGATACCTAAATCTGCTAGGGGGCACCAATATATCTTAGTTATACTAGATTATGCAACCTGGTATCCTGAAGCAGTACCTTTAAGAAATGCATCTTCTAAAAATATTGCAAAAGGGTTAACGATGTTGTTTAGCAGAGTGAGCATACCAAAAGAGATTCTTACAGACCAGGGGACCACTTTTATGTCAAATTTAATAAAATAAGTATGTAAACTTCTTAAAATTAAGAAGCTTAGAATATAAGTACATCGCCCCAAAACTGACGGGTTGGTGTTAATAAAACATTGATGGATATTTTGTGTAAAATTATAGACAAAGATGGGAAGGATTGGGATTGTTTGTTGCCATACCTTGTGTTCTCTATTAGAGAAGTGCCTCAATCTTCCACAGGGTTTTCACCTTTTGAAATACTATATGGTGGACATCCCAGAGGTATATTGTAAGGGTTAACTTTCTGTGTCTCTGTTTGGATCCTCCCTCTTACTCAATTTTGCTTATTTAAACACTGATCTCCCAGCTACCTTTGCTGGTTAATTGAGTTGTACTCATCTTTAGCACTGCTCTAAGCTACCTGCCACACGAATATCAGGACTCCCTATTTTTCCTGACCTTCGATTTGTCCGCATTGCATCCTGCATTGCTTTCCACTGCTGAGGCTTACTTTCCATCTACCGGAGCGCTCCGAGGACTTCTGCTAATCCTCACTAACGTATCAGCCGATACGTCATCAGCTACCGCCCGCATCTCCACTCTGCCTCTCAGTGACTCACAGCCTCTAAGTCACGCTGACGCCGCTGCAGCTCTCCGGCTTCTCTCCCACTCCGGATCAGGTTTGACTGTATAAACTAAGTAATTCATTTGCCTCTCAGTTCAAACTTTCCAGTTCTTTCCCGGATACTCTTAGCTTCAATAACTGGTAATTTTGTTATCATATTACATTGCATATCTCCACTGTCGTTATTACTTCCATGCTTACACTACCTAACACACTGCCACATTAGGTAATGGTATGTTTTACCTAGATATACTTACTACCTGCAGAGTGGCTAAAACTAAATATCACTTTGGGTTACCTAATTCATTACTAGGTAAACCAGGTGAAACAAAACCAATCATAATCTCTATATATCTATGTTATTACAATACAGCTTACTTAGTTTCCAGATACATATTGATAGATGTTATTTGCACATTTATGATCCTTACAGAATTAACCAGCCATAAGAGTAATAGGAACTAGAGTTGAAACTTTATTTTGTTCCTATAGAATTTCCTGAATAAACTAGGATTATGGATCAAGAAACGATATGTAATAGGATACAAACATTGTCTGATAGGATGGACACTTTATCCAATTCCTTCCATGAACTGCAGGTTGAAAACCAGGCTCTAAAAGCCTGTTTAAGGGAAGTACTCGCTCCTAAACCTGCAACTGCAGAAATTCACCCTGAGCCCCTAGTCTCTCCCCCAGAAAAATTCTCTGGAGAACGTTCCCAATTCAGGGAATTTAAAAACTCCTGTATGTTAATGTTTGAAATGAAGCCCAGAACCTACCCATCAGAAAGATCTAGAGTTCTTACTGTGATTTCTTACCTCCGGGGGGAGGCTAGGGCCTGGGCAGATACATTCTATGAGTCTGAAGATCCCATTTTGGGTTCTCTTGCTACCTTTTTTACACAAATGTCAGCATTGTATGATGACCCTTATAGGCAGGTTTCTGCAGAAAATGCCTTGCGGTCACTCAAGCAGAAAAAGAATCAAGTAGAAACTTACATTACACAATTCAAAATATATGCCAGAGACTCAGAATGGAATGAGGTTTCCCTCAAGACTCAGTTTAGACTAGGTCTTTCTGAAGAGATCAAGGACGAACTGTCACGCATTGGAATACCTGCTTCCTTAGAAGATTTTTTTGCCTTGACCATTAGTATAGACAGGCGCCTCAGGGAAAGGCGAACTGAAAGGGCTAATTATTCTAAAAGTTATCTTCCTACCACCTTGTATCAACCAAGAGACTCACCCCAACCTATGGACATAGGAATCCTTAAAGGGCCCTTGACCACTCAAGAAAAGTCCAGAAGGAAGCAATTAAAGTTATGCATGTATTGTGCCTGTCCTACCCATGACGTTAAGGACTGTCCAGTTCTATTGAAGAATAAGAAGGGTAAGATATTGGATTCCTCAGTTAGCCTTCTAACTAAATCTAGTAATACTACTTACATAACAATTCCTCTTATTTTGCAGTGGGATCAGCACAAGATCACCACTGAAGCTATTGTGGATACTGGTGCGTGTAGAAACTTTGTTGATCTAGATTTTGTGATTAAAAATAAAATTCCAGTTGTGAATAAGCATACCCCAGTCTCTGTCAAGGTTATTGATGGCACTTTACTCTCGTCTGGTCCTGTAGTTCATCACACCATCCCCCTACAGGTAATTTTTAATCCTCAGGTTTCTGAAGCTTTGTCTTTTGATGTGATCTCCTCACCTATGTTCAATATCATACTTGGTATTGATTGGTTATGAACACATAAACCTTACATAAACTGGGCTGACTGCAGTCTTACTTTTCCTAATAATCAAAATGCTTCCAAAACCAATAATGATTTAAATATCTTGCACATCGATGACTCTGTTTTGCCACCTCAGTACGCTGAATTTTCTGATGTTTTTAACAAAAAAGACGCAGAGTCCTTACCACCCCATAGGGCATATGACTGCCCGATTGATTTACTCCCAGGTGTTAGCATTCCGTTTGGGCATATATACCCACTCTCAAAGCCTGAATTGGAACACCTAAAAAATTACATTGATGATAACTTAAAAAAGGGTTTCATAAGACCCAGTACCTCCCCTGCGGGGGAAGGTATATTTTTTGTAACAAATAAGGATGGCTCCTTGAGACCCATCATTGACTACAGAGAGCTTAATAAGCGTACTCGAAAAAATAAATACCCCCTACCACTTATCCCAGAGTTAATAGAAAGATTACGAGGTGCCACGGTTTTCACTAAGTTAGATCTCCGTGGTGCTTACAATCTGATACAAATGAGGGGAGGTGTATCCCAGCGCCAACCGAACCTTATATGCCCGAGACGGTGGTACCTAGCTACCATCAGGTGAGAACAGAAGTATGAAGGGTGTACTCAGGCGCCAACAATACAGAGGCTAAGGTTAAAAATGAGGATTTATTTACATATAATTTGCTCACATATACATATACATCTGCATGGATCCACGCTAAAATTATAAAACCACTAGTCTAAAAATATAAAATCAATCAATCTCTGTAATGAGGAACAAACTGTTGAGTGTGTCCCAATGCGGTACAATATGTCCCTATGTATTACCAGAGGAACATAATAAAAACAATGATTATAGTTTAAAACTAATAAAAGTAGTAAACAGCAATGGCAATAAAAACAAAAATAAAAATACAAATAAATTCGTGGTAAGTGACCGTGTAAAAATAATGTGTTAAATTATTAAAACAATCCAAATGTGAAAAAATGTTAAAAAAATGTGACTGTGTGTGCGGTGTCCTTGATTAGAGGAGTGCTAAAAATCATCTAAAAAATTCCAAAAAAATCCAAAACAATTCTGTGAAGTGTCTTAAATATGTCCTAAATAATTTCCAGAAGTCCTATGAGTGTCCAAAGTGGATGGAATAAAAGTCAATTTGCTCTGTGCTTGTCCAGTGTGAAAAATAGTTCAGTGCACAAAAATACAACAAAAAATAATAACAAAAATAGTAAACAGAAAAAACCTGCAAAGAAAAAATGAGACACAATGTGTAAAAACTTTACAGAAATATCCTCCTAATGAAAAAGAGCTTACCAAGTCTACGCGTTTCGGCCTCTCCTAGGCCTTTATCAAGACTGATGGTAAGCTGTTGGTGTTGGCCTTTTATAGGGCCTTTAGTTTTGTAACCGGAAATGGAACTAGTTGGTAACTTCCGGTTTTCCGTTTTTCGTTATCATTATAGATTCTATTTCACATTTATATTGTTATTGTGTAATACTATAGTTCTTATTCTATATGGTATAATATCCTCTTGCAAGATATTTGTTAACATTAACTCTTGCATCTTACTTTTAATCCTTAGCCTCCGTACACTAATGACGTCACTTCCGGTTTGGGTCCGTGGTTTGCTTTGTTTTAACAATTTGGCTGTTAGTTCCACTAGTATGGATTGCCCTCTTGTTAGTTACCGGGTATTTATTTTATTTTATTGGAATTTGCTAAAACTTATTCTTAATGATGGAAAAACACGATTTTTGTGTTCCGGTATTTCTAATGATCCCATTGGTCATGACGTCATTGGTTGGCAGTTTGTAATTGGTTCGGTGGTGTCCGATTCTTAACACTATTTCATTTGTAAATAGTAAGGGTGTGTCAGGACCCTATACTCTGATTGGGTGTCTATTTGTGTATATAATATATTACTATGCTTTCTTGTAACTCCATCGCTGTTTGAGGGAGAGTTATTCCATTCATGATATTTTACATTGATTTGATTACAGTTAGTATATGTTCCTATGACTCGATTGTTGTTGAAGGGGGATATTCCGTTTGTGATCTTATATGCTGCAGAAAGTAGAAATGTTAGTTGCTTTTATATTTGCTCAATCTATGTCTATATAGTTTGGAAAAAATAAAAAAATTTAAAAATTTTTTGAATCTTTGAGGAATATTGAAATAGAGGTATTCTATTCTTTAACAGAACAGAAGGATATGTGATATTTATTAATTTTCTAAATCTTTTTATGTGCCGTTGAAAGTATAAAAGTGTTGATGACTTTATGAATCTTTTTGCAACAGATGGTGGGCATTTTATATTATGTTTGCTTAGGATAAAAATATTATTAAAAATATACTTATCCCTTAATGTATAAGGTTAGTAGTTTTCCAAGAGTTTCTAATTATTAATGGAGATTTTCCTTCATAGGATAAAATTTCTTATTTCCTCAACAATAAAATATTAGCGATAAATTAACAGTGGTTTTATCGTCTTTTTCATTACTATAAGGGTGGGGCGGGGGGAAAGGGTGGTCGTTCTAAGTGCTAATCATGCTCTATTTTAAGAGGCAGTCAGCCAGATTCTGGCATCTTTATCTGACATCTTTATCTTTATCTGGATAAAATGTGATCAAGGTTCCAGTGATTATATGAAGATGAGCTTACTTCTTTTCTTTTCCTCAAAAAAGGATGACTTTTTTAATTATCCATGTCTCACATTATCTATATTCGGGCTGTGTGGCATATATACGATATGGATACTCCTACTATTGATCTTAACATTACTAGGAAGGGTGACTCCCTCCATTTCTTATTTTAGATGATCGTACATATTTCAAATTGTCTATCTTTGAACTGTACAACGTATACGTTGTCTGTACTTGCTTTCTTGTCTCCTTATAGGTACTTTTGAAGAATAAGGATAAAGATAAAGATAAAGATATAAATAAAAAATAAAAAATGACTCAGGAGGTTATAAAGTCACAGTTGTTCTCTGGATAGGCTACTGAGGGTGTTCGGTATGTAGGCTTTGACCTATAAGTAGATTGGTTTGGTCTTGTGCCACAACACTGTAATTTAGTGGATATCCCAAATTTCTGGGGGCTTTACAGAGAGCTGTGGGGGAGATAAATTTGGAGGTTTGATCTCTGGCTGTCGTGATGGACGCTTATTAGTTGGACTTTCAAATTTCATCTAATCTAGAGGGGAGATTCCATTACACCCTTGTTCCAACTTATATCTAGAGGGGAGAGTTTCTGAAGATTCTGGGTGAACGTAATCAAATCAAGTTGTATAAGTGGGAAAGATCTTCCTTATTGTTCAATCCCTTTGGGTGCAGGCAATCCAGATTGAAGATCCATTTTGACTCGGCGGTGAGTAATTTCTTTGTATAGTTTCCTCCTCTCCAGTCTTTTTGGATCTTTTGAATTCCCATAAAGGATAGTTCTTTAATGTTACCTTTATGTATAGTTGAAAAATGACTGTACAGCACTGTGTCCATATTT
The DNA here is from genome assembly GCF_027579735.1 of Bombina bombina. NCBI lineage: Eukaryota > Metazoa > Chordata > Amphibia > Anura > Bombinatoridae > Bombina > Bombina bombina. The sequence continues at coordinate 378,460,162 of NC_069500.1, forward strand.
AACTTCATCAGTTACTTATCCTATTTAAGCTCCATCAGTTACTTATCCTAGTATTATTCCAGCAGCCACTATATTGACATCTATATTGACATCCATTTGGAATATATAGATATGGATTCTCTAGCCTCACTTCGCCAAGATGTATCATTTAATGTGAATAAACAAACCAAAATGATATGTGTTGAACTAGATGAAGATGAAACTGTAGACATACAATCTATATTTAGGGAATTAGAAAAACTTCTGATTTCAGAAGTAAAATATAAGGCAGAAATTGCATTTCTGAAAAAAATGTTTGGAATTGGAGATTATTCCAAAAGGGCTCATGACACATAAAGAATGTGCTTTCCCTCTATCAGACCCCATTTCCGAGAAATGGAGACTAGTCTTAATAAATACGTCTAGACAGTTGATTAGACTTATTATAGAGTATAGAGAATCATCGGCATTACATATGGACCTAAAAATGAAGGAAAATGAAGAAATTCTGATTAACTTAGAACACTCTGGACAAGATTCCACAGATATTATAGAAAGGAAAGATAACCTATTTAAAAAGGTGAAAAAGATCAGAGATGACGTCATACAGAAAAAAACCCAAAAAATTGCTAAGAGAATTAGAAAATAAAGAGATAAAAAATGACGAACATATTAACACCACGACAGAAGAAACTATAGACATGCAATTGGAGGGGGATAAGGCAGATATAGTTACACGCACTAAATCTAGTGGTGATTATCAACAGGATATGGGATATGATTATGACTCAAGGAGACAAACGACGAGACACTATAGACCAAAAAATGAATACTCCAATAGATCTTATAGGAGAAACTACACAAGACCCAATTACCATACCCAAATGCCCTTTGGCAACAATAGACCAAGACCCCACTATAATAATAGAGGACAAAACAATGGGCACCGGTGGGAACACGATAAAGAAAGAGAATACAGAGGGAGAGAAGAATATACACCCAGAATAAGGAGAGAAAACTGGCACAATAGATGGGACTATACCCAGGATAAAAGACACAATAGGGGAGATTACCAACATCAATATTCACCAAAACAACAATATTATGAGGGGAGAATGAATTACTACAGACGGAACGATAATGAATACAGCTATCAAAACCACAGGGAATTCTATCCCCGTGAGGGAAATGATAATAGAGATGATACATATCACATGAGGAACAATACGTACAGAACACCAACTAAGAAAGAAGGACCAAATACTCATAGAAAAGATGAGGGGCATACAAGGGAAGAATGGAAAATCCAACAACGACCCAAAAAAATGGAACCACAGAAAGAACTTCAAAGATCCACACCGGGCATCGTGACAGACCAATCTTTTTTAGGATTGAACCATGCATACAGCAGAGAGAGAGACAGAGCCCCAAGACCACAGAGAGAAACAGAACCAGACAAACCAACAACCTCGACAAGAAGAAGACACACAGAGGAAGGCGAGGAGGGACGAAATTAAACAAGAGAGGGAGCGAGAAGAATGGAATAACCACCACGGGAAATACTGAGGGGATATTCAATCTAAGCTCGCACACTCTAACTGAAGAAGAAAACACCATCCTCAGGTTCGGTCTCTCCTTTGCACCGATGAGAAGTTTGGATAAATTCCAGACCTTCATTAATACAAAAGAATTCATCCGGAAACTCACATTAAAAAGATTCTTTGCCAAGTCAGCAATAGAAAGAACAATGTGGAGCCCACAGGAACATAATGACAGCTACAGACACACAAGTCTGAGACCAAAGTCATCTTTTTTCCCCACAAATAGTAAGGGGGCCTCAATTGAGGCATTTGAGACAATAGTCTGCAAAGAAATTAAGGAGCTACAATCCAAAAAATTAAAGCTGAGAACAAGAAACCTCACAAACCAACAAATTAAGACGATCAAGACATTAGAAGACAACCACAATTTGATCATTAAACCAGCGGATAAGGGTGGTGGAATCGTCATCATGGACCGAGCTGACTATAAATTGGAAAATGCTAGGATCCTGGGAGATCAAGAAACATATCGAAAACTACCCTCAAATCCGCAAGGAGTGTACAAGAAAGAACTACTGCAGATTCTGGATCAGGATAAAGAACAAGGAATATTGAGTAAGAAAGAATATGATTATATCAATATAAGTCATCCCATCACTCCGGTAATATACCACCTACCGAAGATTCACAAAACATTACAGAAACCACCAGGAAGACCGATAATTTCGGGTATCGGTTCTCTAAGCAGTAATCTCTCGGAATACATTGATCTTAACCTTCAAAGATATGTAAAACAGTTACCCTCATATCTTAAAGACTCCACGCAGATATTAAACCTCCTAGAGGAGATCCCATGGGAGAAGGACTACATCTTTGCGACCTGTGATGTGATGTCACTATATACGTGTATCCCCCATGAAGTTGGGTTGGAAGCAGTCAAATACTTTCTTGATAAGGACCCAGAAGTCCCTGAGGACCAAAAAGACTTCATCCTAGACGGGATTCAGTATATATTGACCCACAATTATTTCCATGATGATGGAAATTACTACCAACAAATCTGCGGCACAGCAATGGGGACCAGGTTCGCGCCTAGCTATGCCAACTTATATATGGGCAAGTGGGAAAACATCTTCTGGGAGTCGTGCCCAGCAGGCGCGGACCTGGTCCTCTACCGCCGTTATATAGATGACATCATCATCGTCTGGAAAGGCACTCAGGAGGACTTGGACTACACTATTGAGGTCATGAATAAAAGTACAAACAACTTGAAGTTTACCTATACCTGCAGTACTAAGGAGCTTATTTTTCTGGATTTGAAAATTGTAGTCAGAAATGGCAAGATCGAAACATCTACACATTTTAAAAGTGTCGACAGCAATAATTATATACATAGTACAAGCTGCCACCACAAAAGCTGGAAGAGTAACATCCCAAAAGGACAGTTATTAAGGATTAAGAAGAATTGCTCGACAGAGGAGAAATGGGGAGAACAGGCAGAAATCATCAAGAACAAATTTCTAGAGAGGGGGTACGACCAAGATGCATTAGATCAGAATATTCAAGAAGTTGCAAATATTGAAAGAAAGGAACTTCTAAAGTACAAAGAAAAAACATCTATAACAGAAGAGGACCGCCTGAATGTGGTCATGATTACAGAATATAGTGAAAACAAAGATATAATCGAGAGAATATTCCAAAAGCACTGGTCACTATTGAAAGAAGATGACATAATAGGCGATAGACTGCCATTGAAACCAAAATTCGTATATCGGAAGACGAAGAATCTACGAAGCAAACTGGCCCCAAGTATAGAAAAGAAGAAAAAGCAGGGCATCTTGGATACATTTGGAAAAGAAGTAAAAGGCTTTTTCCCATGTCCGCTATGCAAAGCATGTAAATGCGGAAAGAAAGCTACCACATTCCATAGCCACATCACCAAAGAAGAATACAAAGTGAATGAACTAATCCGATGTCAAGATGCAGGGGTCATTTATATGCTCCAATATGTAGGCCAAACATCAAGAATTCTAAAAGATAGAATACGCGAACACTTATTATTGATCGAGAAGTTAAATATGGACACAGTGCTGTACAGTCATTTTTCAACTATACATAAAGGTAACATTAAAGAACTATCCTTTATGGGAATTCAAAAGATCCGAAAAGACTGGAGAGGAGGAAACTATACAAAGAAATTACTCACCGCTGAGTCAAAATGGATCTTCAATCTGGATTGCCTGCACCCAAAGGGATTGAACAATAAGGAAGATCTTTCCCACTTATACAACTTGATCTGATTACGTTCACCCAGAATCTTCAGAAACTCTCCCCTCTAGATATAAGTTGGAACAAGGGTGTAATGGAATCTCCCCTCTAGATTAGATGAAATTTGAAAGTCCAACTAATAAGCGTCCATCACGACAGCCAGAGATCAAACCTCCAAATTTATCTCCCCCACAGCTCTCTGTAAAGCCCCCAGAAATTTGGGATATCCACTAAATTACAGTGTTGTGGCACAAGACCAAACCAATCTACTTATAGGTCAAAGCCTACATACCGAACACCCTCAGTAGCCTATCCAGAGAACAACTGTGACTTTATAACCTCCTGAGTCATTTTTTATTTTTTATTTATATCTTTATCTTTATCTTTATCCTTATTCTTCAAAAGTACCTATAAGGAGACAAGAAAGCAAGTACAGACAACGTATACGTTGTACAGTTCAAAGATAGACAATTTGAAATATGTACGATCATCTATAAATAAGAAATGGAGGGAGTCACCCTTCCTAGTAATGTTAAGATCAATAGTAGGAGTATCCATATCGTATATATGCCACACAGCCCGAATATAGATAATGTGAGACATGGATAATTAAAAAAGTCATCCTTTTTTGAGGAAAAGAAAAGAAGTAAGCTCATCTTCATATAATCACTGGAACCTTGATCACACTTTATCCAGATAAAGATAAAGATGTCAGATAAAGATGCCAGAATCTGGCTGACTGCCTCTTAAAATAGAGCATGATTAGCACTTAGAACGACCACCCCTTCCCCCCGCCCCACCCTTATAGTAATGAAAAAGACGATAAAACCACTGTTAATTTATCGCTAATATTTTATTGTTGAGGAAATAAGAAATTTTATCTTATGAAGGAAAATCTCCATTAATAATTAGAAACTCTTGGAAAACTACTAACCTTATACATTAAGGGATAAGTATATTTTTAATAATATTTTTATCCTAAGCAAACATAATATAAAATGCCCACCATCTGTTGCAAAAAGATTCATAAAGTCATCAACACTTTTATACTTTCAACGGCACATAAAAAGATTTAGAAAATTAATAAATATCACATATCCTTCTGTTCTGTTAAAGAATAGAATACCTCTATTTAAATATTCCTCAAAGATTCAAAAATTTTTAAAAAATTTGTATTTTTTCCAAACTATATAGACATAGATTGAGCAAATATAAAAGCAACTAACATTTCTACTTTCTGCAACATATAAGATCACAAACGGAATATCCCCCTTCAACAACAATCGAGTCATAGGAACATATACTAACTGTAATCAAATCAATGTAAAATATCATGAATGGAATAACTCTCCCTCAAACAGCGATGGAGTTACAAGAAAGCATAGTAATATATTATATACACAAATAGACACCCAATCAGAGTATAGGGTCCTGACACACCCTTACTATTTACAAATGAAATAGTGTTAAGAATCGGACACCACCGAACCAATTACAAACTGCCAACCAATGACGTCATGACCAATGGGATCATTAGAAATACCGGAACACAAAAATCGTGTTTTTCCATCATTAAGAATAAGTTTTAGCAAATTCCAATAAAATAAAATAAATACCCGGTAACTAACAAGAGGGCAATCCATACTAGTGGAACTAACAGCCAAATTGTTAAAACAAAGCAAACCACGGACCCAAACCGGAAGTGACGTCATTAGTGTACGGAGGCTAAGGATTAAAAGTAAGATGCAAGAGTTAATGTTAACAAATATCTTGCAAGAGGATATTATACCATATAGAATAAGAACTATAGTATTACACAATAACAATATAAATGTGAAATAGAATCTATAATGATAACGAAAAACGGAAAACCGGAAGTTACCAACTAGTTCCATTTCCGGTTACAAAACTAAAGGCCCTATAAAAGGCCAACACCAACAGCTTACCATCAGTCTTGATAAAGGCCTAGGAGAGGCCGAAACGCGTAGACCTGGTAAGCTCTTTTTCATTAGGAGGATATTTCTGTAAAGTTTTTACACATTGTGTCTCATTTTTTCTTTGCAGGTTTTTTCTGTTTACTATTTTTGTTATTATTTTTTGTTGTATTTTTGTGCACTGAACTATTTTCCACACTGGACAAGCACAGAGCAAATTGACTTTTATTCCATCCACTTTGGACACTCATAGGACTTCTGGAAATTATTTAGGACATATTTAAGACACTTCACAGAATTGTTTTGGATTTTTTTGGAATTTTTTAGATGATTTTTAGCACTCCTCTAATCAAGGACACCGCACACACAGTCACATTTTTTTAACATTTTTTCACATTTGGATTGTTTTAATAATTTAACACATTATTTTTACACGGTCACTTACCACGAATTTATTTGTATTTTTATTTTTGTTTTTATTGCCATTGCTGTTTACTACTTTTATTAGTTTTAAACTATAATCATTGTTTTTATTATGTTCCTCTGGTAATACATAGGGACATATTGTACCGCATTGGGACACACTCAACAGTTTGTTCCTCATTACAGAGATTGATTGATTTTATATTTTTAGACTAGTGGTTTTATAATTTTAGCGTGGATCCATGCAGATGTATATGTATATGTGAGCAAATTATATGTAAATAAATCCTCATTTTTAACCTTAGCCTCTGTATTGTTGGCGCCTGAGTACACCCTTCATACTTCTGATACGAATGAGGGCTGGAGATGAGTGGCTCACTGCATTCCGAACCCGTTATGGGTTATTTGAGTATACAGTGATGCCATTCGGACTCTGTAACGCTCCAGCTACATTTCAGTGCCTGATCAATTACCTATTCAGGGATGTGCTGGACATTTACATTGTCGTTTATCTTGACGACATACTAATTTTTTCCCAAAATCTTGAACAACATAGACTACATGTAAAAGAAGTCTTATCTAGATTACGAAAAAAACAATTTGTACGCTAAACTCGAAAAGTGTACATTCAAGTCTACTGAAATCTCTTTCTTAGGGTATCAGATATCCCCTTCTGGTATTAAGATGCAGAATGACAAAATTCAAGCAATCCTCGATTGGCCAACCCCCCATAATAGGAAAGATGTACAATGCTTCCTAGGATTTTTACCGTAAATTCATACCAGGTTTTGCTGCTATAACCAAGCCCTTAACTGAACTCACCAAGTTGGATCATCCATTCAATTGGACCACACAGACACAATCTGTCTTTGATTTGCTGAAATCCAAATTTACTACTGCTCCTATTCTACAATACCCAGATATGGATAAACATTTCATATTGGAGGTTGATGCTTCAGATTTTGCTATCGCAGCCGTTCTTTCACAGAGGAAGTCATTCAAGGACCCTCTCCATCCAGTGGCCTATTTTTCAAGGTTAATGCAACCAGCTGAGTTAAACTATCCTGTCGGAGAAAAAGAATTACTTGCTATCAAATGCTCTTTCGATCAATGGAGGCATTTATTGGAAGGATCAACTCATCCCACAGTTATTTATACGGATCACAAAAACCTCCAGTACCTACAAACCAACCGTACTCTGTCCTCCAGACAACTCCGCTGGAGTTTGTATTTCTCACGTTTCCAGTATGTTATCACCTATAGACCTGGCACTAAAAATGGTAAGGCTGATGCTCTTTCTAGGCAAGGACAAAAGACGCCTACTGAGAATCTACCTTCTACAATTATTCCTAAACACTGTATCCTGGGCTTACTCACTGAATCAAATCAAATATTCAGTGAAGCCATGAAGTGTGATACATCATTAGCCATACCCGGCCTCATCAGAGGTTCGGAAGGCCTACTATATAAGGAAGGTAAATTATATGTACCTTCTACCCTTCGTACAGATATTCTTAGGTCTGTACATAACTCTCCTTTAGCAGGACACATGGGTAAAGCAAAAACTAGTGAACTACTTAAGAGATCCTATTGGTGGCCTACTATGATCTCTGACTTGAAAGAATTTTTAGCTCGCTGTACAACTTGTGCCACCTCTAAGCATTCTAAACAACTCCCAAAGGGACTACTTCAATCCTTACCTGTACCACACAGGTCTTGGGAAGTGGTTTCAATGGATTTTATTGTAGACCTTCCAGTGTCTAATGGGTACTCTGTAATCCTTGTAGTTGTCGATGTTCTCTCTAAGATGGCACATTTTGTCCCTGTTGCATCGGTACCCACTTCAAAACAGACTTGTGATTTAATCATTCAGAATGTGATTCGTCTTCATGGTATACCTAAGGTTTTTTTAAGTGATCGAGGATCTCAATTCACGTCCAAATTTTGGAAAAATCTTTGTGAGGCTCTTCACATCGAACGCAAACTGAGCACTTCCTACCATCCCCAGACGAATGGCCAGACGGAAAGGGTTAATCAGTGGCTAGAGCAGTACTTGCGGTGCTATTGCTCACACCAACAGGACTCTTGGGCTACGTTTCTACCTTTGGCAGAGTTTGCCTATAATAACCACCAAAGTTCTACCACTGGTTTCAGTCCCTTCTACCTTAACACTATTTCATTTGTAAATAGTAAGGGTGTGTCAGGACCCTATACTCTGATTGGGTGTCTATTTGTGTATATAATATATTACTATGCTTTCTTGTAACTCCATTGCTGTTTGAGGGAGAGTTATTCCATTCATGATATTTTACATTGATTTGATTACAGTTAGTATATGTTCCTATGACTCGATTGTTGTTGAAGGGGGATATTCCGTTTGTGATCTTATATGTTGCAGAAAGTAGAAATGTTAGTTGCTTTTATATTTGCTCAATCTATGTCTATATAGTTTGGAAAAAATACAAATTTTGAAGATGAGCTTACTTCTTTTCTTTTCCTCAAAAAAGGATGACTTTTTTAATTATCCATGTCTCACATTATCTATATTCGGGCTGTGTGGCATATATACGATATGGATACTCCTACTATTGATCTTAACATTACTAGGAAGGGTGACTCCCTCCATTTCTTATTTATAGATGATCGTACATATTTCAAATTGTCTATCTTTGAACTGTACAACGTATACGTTGTCTGTACTTGCTTTCTTGTCTCCTTATAGGTACTTTTGAAGAATAAGGATAAAGATAAAGATAAAGATATAAATAAAAAATAAAAAATGACTCAGGAGGTTATAAAGTCACAGTTGTTCTCTGGATAGGCTACTGAGGGTGTTCGGTATGTAGGCTTTGACCTATAAGTAGATTGGTTTGGTCTTGTGCCACAACACTGTAATTTAGTGGATATCCCAAATTTCTGGGGGCTTTACAGAGAGCTGTGGGGGAGATAAATTTGGAGGTTTGATCTCTGGCTGTCGTGATGGACGCTTATTAGTTGGACTTTCAAATTTCATCTAATCTAGAGGGGAGATTCCATTACACCCTTGTTCCAACTTATATCTAGAGGGGAGAGTTTCTGAAGATTCTGGGTGAACGTAATCAGATCAAGTTGTATAAGTGGGAAAGATCTTCCTTATTGTTCAATCCCTTTGGGTGCAGGCAATCCAGATTGAAGATCCATTTTGACTCGGCGGTGAGTAATTTCTTTGTATAGTTTCCTCCTCTCCAGTCTTTTCGGATCTTTTGAATTCCCATAAAGGATAGTTCTTTAATGTTACCTTTATGTATAGTTGAAAAATGACTGTACAGCACTGTGTCCATATTTAACTTCATCAGTTACTTATCCTATTTAAGCTCCATCAGTTACTTATCCTAGTATTATTCCAGCAGCCACTATATCGACATCTATATTGACATCCATTTGGAATATATAGATATGGATTCTCTAGCCTCACTTCGCCAAGATGTATCATTTAATGTGAATAAACAAACCAAAATGATATGTGTTGAACTAGATGAAGATGAAACTGTAGACATACAATCTATATTTAGGGAATTAGAAAAACTTCTGATTTCAGAAGTAAAATATAAGGCAGAAATTGCATTTCTGAAAAAATGTTTGGAATTGGAGATTATTCCAAAAGGGCTCATGACACATAAAGAATGTGCTTTCCCTCTATCAGACCCCATTTCCGAGAAATGGAGACTAGTCTTAATAAATACGTCTAGACAGTTGATTAGACTTATTATAGAGTATAGAGAATCATCGGCATTACATATGGACCTAAAAATTAAGGAAAATGAAGAAATTCTGATTAACTTAGAACACTCTGGACAAGATTCCACAGATATTATAGAAAGGAAAGATAACCTATTTAAAAAGGTGAAAAAGATCAGAGATGACGTCATACAGAAAAAAAACCAAAAAATTGCTAAGAGAATTAGAAAATAAAGAGATAAAAAATTACGAACATATTAACACCACGACAGAAGAAACTATAGACATGCAATTGGAGGGGGATAAGGCAGATATAGTTACACACACTAAATCTAGTGGTGATTATCAACAGGATATGGTATATGATTATGACTCAAGGAGACAAACGACGAGACACTATAGACCAATAAATGAATACTCCAATAGATCTTATAGGAGAAACTACACAAGACCCAATTACCATACCCAAATGCCCTTTGGCAACAATAGACCAAGACCCCACTATAATAATAGAGGACAAAACAATGGGCACCGGTGGGAACACGATAAAGAAAGAGAATACAGAGGGAGAGAAGAATATACACCCAGAATAAGGAGAGAAAACTGGCACAATAGATGGGACTATACCCAGGATAAAAGACACAATAGGGGAGATTACCAACATCAATATTCACCAAAACAACAATATTATGAGGGGAGAATGAATTACTACAGACGGAACGATAATGAATACAGCTATCAAAACCAGAGGGAATTCTATCCCCATGAGGGAAATGATAATAGAGATGATACATATCACATGAGGAACAATACGTACAGAACACCAACTAAGAAAGAAGGACCAAATACTCATAGAAAAGATGAGGGGCATACAAGGGAAGAATGGAAAATCCAACAACGACCCAAAAAAATGGAACCACAGAAAGAACTTCAAAGATCCACACCGGGCATCGTGACAGACCAATCTTTTTTAGGATTGAACCATGCATACAGCAGAGAGAGAGACAGAGCCCCAAGACCACAGAGAGAAACAGAACCAGACAAACCAACAACCTCGACAAGAAGAAGACACACAGAGGAAGGCGAGGAGGGACGAAATTAAACAAGAGAGGGAGCGAGAAGAATGGAATAACCACCACGGGAAATACTGAGGGGATATTCAATCTAAGCTCGCACACTCTAACTGAAGAAGAAAACACCATCCTCAGGTTCGGTCTCTCCTTTGCACCGATGAGAAGTTTGGATAAATTCCAGACCTTCATTAATACAAAAGAATTCATCCGGAAACTCACATTAAAAAGATTCTTTGCCAAGTCAGCAATAGAAAGAACAATGTGGAGCCCACAGGAACATAATGACAGCTACAGACACACAAGTCTGAGACCAAAGTCATCTTTTTTCCCCACAAATAGTAAGGGGGCCTCAATTGAGGCATTTGAGACAATAGTCTGCAAAGAAATTAAGGAGCTACAATCCAAAAAATTAAAGCTGAGAACAAGAAACCTCACAAACCAACAAATTAAGACGATCAAGACATTAGAAGACAACCACAATTTGATCATTAAACCAGCGGATAAGGGTGGTGGAATCGTCATCATGGACCGAGCTGACTATAAATTGGAAAATGCTAGGATCCTGGGAGATCAAGAAACATATCGAAAACTACCCTCAAATCCGCTAGGAGTGTACAAGAAAGAACTACTGCAGATTCTGGATCAGGCTAAAGAACAAGGAATATTGAGTAAGAAAGAATATGATTATATCAATATAAGTCATCCCATCACTCCGGTAATATACCACCTACCGAAGATTCACAAAACATTACAGAAACCACCAGGAAGACCGATAATTTCGGGTATCGGTTCTCTAAGCAGTAATCTCTCGGAATACATTGATCTTAACCTTCAAAGATATGTAAAACAGTTACCCTCATATCTTAAAGACTCCACGCAGATATTAAACCTCCTAGAGGAGATCCCATGGGAGAAGGACTACATCTTTGCGACCTGTGATGTGATGTCACTATATACGTGTATCCCCCATGAAGTTGGGTTGGAAGCAGTCAAATACTTTCTTGATAAGGACCCAGAAGTCCCTGAGGACCAAAAAGACTTCATCCTAGACGGGATTCAGTATATATTGACCCACAATTATTTCCATGACGATGGAAATTACTACCAACAAATCTGCGGCACAGCAATGGGGACCAGGTTCGCGCCTAGCTATGCCAACTTATATATGGGCAAGTGGGAAAACATCTTCTGGGAGTCGTGCCCAGCAGGCGCGGACCTGGTCCTCTACCGCCGTTATATAGATGACATCATCATCGTCTGGAAAGGCACTCAGGAGGACTTGGACTACACTATTGAGGTCATGAATAAAAGTACAAACAACTTGAAGTTTACCTATACCTGCAGTACTAAGGAGCTTATTTTTCTGGATTTGAAAATTGTAGTCAGAAATGGCAAGATCGAAACATCTACACATTTTAAAAGTGTCGACAGCAATAATTATATACATAGTACAAGCTGCCACCACAAAAGCTGGAAGAGTAACATCCCAAAAGGACAGTTATTAAGGATTAAGAAGAATTGCTCGACAGAGGAGAAATGGGGAGAACAGGCAGAAATCATCAAGAACAAATTTCTAGAGAGGGGGTACGACCAAGATGCATTAGATCAGAATATTCAAGAAGTTGCAAATATTGAAAGAAAGGAACTTCTAAAGTACAAAGAAAAAACATCTATAACAGAAGAGGACCGCCTGAATGTGGTCATGATTACAGAATATAGTGAAAACAAAGATATAATCCAGAGAATATTCCAAAAGCACTGGTCACTATTGAAAGAAGACGACATAATAGGCGATAGACTGCCATTGAAACCAAAATTCGTATATCGGAAGACGAAGAATCTACGAAGCAAACTGGCCCCAAGTATAGAAAAGAAGAGAAAGCAGGGCATCTTGGATACATTTAGAAAAGAAGTAAAAGGCTTTTTCCCATGTCCGCTATGCAAAGCATGTAAATGCGGAAAGAAAGCTACCACATTCCATAGCCACATCACCAAAGAAGAATACAAAGTGAATGAACTAATCCGATGTCAAGATGCAGGGGTCATTTATATGCTACAATGTTCGTGTGGCCTCCAATATGTAGGCCAAACATCAAGAATTCTAAAAGATAGAATACGCGAACACTTATTATTGATCGAGAAGTTAAATATGGACACAGTGCTGTACAGTCATTTTTCAACTATACATAAAGGTAACATTAAAGAACTATCCTTTATGGGAATTCAAAAGATCCGAAAAGACTGGAGAGGAGGAAACTATACAAAGAAATTACTCACCGCCGAGTCAAAATGGATCTTCAATCTGGATTGCCTGCACCCAAAGGGATTGAACAATAAGGAAGATCTTTCCCACTTATACAGCTTGATCTGATTACGTTCACCCAGAATCTTCAGAAACTCTCCCCTCTAGATATAAGTTGGAACAAGGGTGTAATGGAATCTCCCCTCTAGATTAGATGATATTTGAAAGTCCAACTAATAAGCGTCCATCACGACAGCCAGAGATCAAACCTCCAATTTTATCTCCCCCACAGCTCTCTGTAAAGCCCCCAGAAATTTGGGATATCCACTAAATTACAGTGTTGTGGCACAAGACCAAACTAATCTACTTATAGGTCAAAGCCTACATACCGAACACCCTCAGTAGCCTATCCAGAGAACAACTGTGACTTTATAACCTCCTGAGTCATTTTTTATTTTTTATTTATATCTTTATCTTTATCTTTATCCTTATTCTTCAAAAGTACCTATAAGGAGACAAGAAAGCAAGTACAGACAACGTATACGTTGTACAGTTCAAAGATAGACAATTTGAAATATGTACGATCATCTATAAATAAGAAACGGAGGGAGTCACCCTTCCTAGTAATGTTAAGATCAATAGTAGGAGTATCCATATCGTATATATGCCACACAGCCCGAATATAGATAATGTGAGACATGGATAATTAAAAAAGTCATCCTTTTTTGAGGAAAAGAAAAGAAGTAAGCTCATCTTCATATAATCACTGGAACCTTGATCACACTTTATCCAGATAAAGATAAAGATGTCAGATAAAGATGCCAGAATCTGGCTGACTGCCTCTTAAAATAGAGCATGATTAGCACTTAGAACGACCACCCCTTCCCCCCGCCCCACCCTTATAGTAATGAAAAAGACGATAAAACCACTGTTAATTTATCGCTAATATTTTATTGTTGAGGAAATAAGAAATTTTATCTTATGAAGGAAAATCTCCATTAATAATTAGAAACTCTTGGAAAACTACTAACCTTATACATTAAGGGATAAGTATATTTTTAATAATATTTTATCCTAAGCAAACATAATATAAAATGCCCACCATCTGTTGCAAAAAGATTCATAAAGTCATCAACACTTTTATACTTTCAACGGCACATAAAAAGATTTAGAAAATTAATAAATATCACATATCCTTCTGTTCTGTTAAAGAATAGAATACCTCTATTTAAATATTCCTCAAAGATTCAAAAATTTTTAAAAAATTTGTATTTTTTCCAAACTATATAGACATAGATTGAGCAAATATAAAAGCAACTAACATTTCTACTTTCTGCAACATATAAGATCACAAACGGAATATCCCCCTTCAACAACAATCGAGTCATAGGAACATATACTAACTGTAATCAAATCAATGTAAAATATCATGAATGGAATAACTCTCCCTCAAACAGCGATGGAGTTACAAGAAAGCATAGTAATATATTATATACACAAATAGACACCCAATCAGAGTAATGGGTCCTGACACACCCTTACTATTTACAAATGAAATAGTGTTAAGAATCGGACACCACCGAACCAATTACAAACTGCCAACCAATGACGTCATGACCAATGGGATCATTAGAAATACCGGAACACAAAAATCGTGTTTTTCCATCATTAAGAATAAGTTTTAGCAAATTCCAATAAAATAAAATAAATACCCGGTAACTAACAAGAGGGCAATCCATACTAGTGGAACTAACAGCCAAATTGTTAAAACAAAGCAAACCACGGACCCAAACCGGAAGTGACGTCATTAGTGTACGGAGGCTAAGGATTAAAAGTAAGATGCAAGAGTTAATGTTAACAAATATCTTGCAAGAGGATATTATACCATATAGAATAAGAACTATAGTATTACACAATAACAATATAAATGTGAAATAGAATCTATAATGATAACGAAAAACGGAAAACCGGAAGTTACCAACTAGTTCCATTTCCGGTTACAAAACTAAAGGCCCTATAAAAGGCCAACACCAACAGCTTACCATCAGTCTTGATAAAGGCCTAGGAGAGGCCGAAACGCGTAGACCTGGTAAGCTCTTTTTCATTAGGAGGATATTTCTGTAAAGTTTTTACACATTGTGTCTCATTTTTTCTTTGCAGGTTTTTTCTGTTTACTATTTTTGTTATTATTTTTTGTTGTATTTTTGTGCACTGAACTATTTTCCACACTGGACAAGCACAGAGCAAATTGACTTTTATTCCATCCACTTTGGACACTCATAGGACTTCTGGAAATTATTTAGGACATATTTAAGACACTTCACAGAATTGTTTTGGATTTTTTTGGAATTTTTTAGATGATTTTTAGCACTCCTCTAATCAAGGACACCGCACACACAGTCACATTTTTTTAACATTTTTTCACATTTGGATTGTTTTAATAATTTAACACATTATTTTTACACGGTCACTTACCACGAATTTATTTGTATTTTTATTTTTGTTTTTATTGCCATTGCTGTTTACTACTTTTATTAGTTTTAAACTATAATCATTGTTTTTATTATGTTCCTCTGGTAATACATAGGGACATATTGTACCGCATTGGGACACACTCAACAGTTTGTTCCTCATTACAGAGATTGATTGATTTTATATTTTTAGACTAGTGGTTTTATAATTTTAGCGTGGATCCATGCAGATGTATATGTATATGTGAGCAAATTATATGTAAATAAATCCTCATTTTTAACCTTAGCCTCTGTATTGTTGGCGCCTGAGTACACCCTTCATACTTCTGATACGAATGAGGGCTGGAGATGAGTGGCTCACTGCATTCCGAACCCGTTATGGGTTATTTGAGTATACAGTGATGCCATTCGGACTCTGTAACGCTCCAGCTACATTTCAGTGCCTGATCAATTACCTATTCAGGGATGTGCTGGACATTTACATTGTCGTTTATCTTGACGACATACTAATTTTTTCCCAAAATCTTGAACAACATAGACTACATGTAAAAGAAGTCTTATCTAGATTACGAAAAAAACAATTTGTACGCTAAACTCGAAAAGTGTACATTCAAGTCTACTGAAATCTCTTTCTTAGGGTATCAGATATCCCCTTCTGGTATTAAGATGCAGAATGACAAAATTCAAGCAATCCTCGATTGGCCAACCCCCCATAATAGGAAAGATGTACAATGCTTCCTAGGATTTTTACCGTAAATTCATACCAGGTTTTGCTGCTATAACCAAGCCCTTAACTGAACTCACCAAGTTGGATCATCCATTCAATTGGACCACACAGACACAATCTGTCTTTGATTTGCTGAAATCCAAATTTACTACTGCTCCTATTCTACAATACCCAGATATGGATAAACATTTCATATTGGAGGTTGATGCTTCAGATTTTGCTATCGCAGCCGTTCTTTCACAGAGGAAGTCATTCAAGGACCCTCTCCATCCAGTGGCCTATTTTTCAAGGTTAATGCAACCAGCTGAGTTAAACTATCCTGTCGGAGAAAAAGAATTACTTGCTATCAAATGCTCTTTCGATCAATGGAGGCATTTATTGGAAGGATCAACTCATCCCACAGTTATTTATACGGATCACAAAAACCTCCAGTACCTACAAACCAACCGTACTCTGTCCTCCAGACAACTCCGCTGGAGTTTGTATTTCTCACGTTTCCAGTATGTTATCACCTATAGACCTGGCACTAAAAATGGTAAGGCTGATGCTCTTTCTAGGCAAGGACAAAAGACGCCTACTGAGAATCTACCTTCTACAATTATTCCTAAACACTGTATCCTGGGCTTACTCACTGAATCAAATCAAATATTCAGTGAAGCCATGAAGTGTGATACATCATTACCCATACCCGGCCTCATCAGAGGTTCGGAAGGCCTACTATATAAGGAAGGTAAATTATATGTACCTTCTACCCTTCGTACAGATATTCTTAGGTCTGTACATAACTCTCCTTTAGCAGGACACATGGGTAAAGCAAAAACTAGTGAACTACTTAAGAGATCCTATTGGTGGCCTACTATGATCTCTGACTTGAAAGAATTTTTAGCTCGCTGTACAACTTGTGCCACCTCTAAGCATTCTAAACAACTCCCAAAGGGACTACTTCAATCCTTACCTGTACCACACAGGTCTTGGGAAGTGGTTTCAGTGGATTTTATTGTAGACCTTCCAGTGTCTAATGGGTACTCTGTAATCCTTGTAGTTGTCGATGTTCTCTCTAAGATGGCACATTTTGTCCCTGTTGCATCGGTACCCACTTCAAAACAGACTTGTGATTTAATCATTCAGAATGTGATTCGTCTTCATGGTATACCTAAGGTTTTTTTAAGTGATCGAGGATCTCAATTCACGTCCAAATTTTGGAAAAATCTTTGTGAGGCTCTTCACATCGAACGCAAACTGAGCACTTCCTACCATCCCCAGACGAATGGCCAGACGGAAAGGGTTAATCAGTGGCTAGAGCAGTACTTGCGGTGCTATTGCTCACACCAACAGGACTCTTGGGCTACGTTTCTACCTTTGGCAGAGTTTGCCTATAATAACCACCAAAGTTCTACCACTGGTTTCAGTCCCTTCTACCTTAACACTATTTCATTTGTAAATAGTAAGGGTGTGTCAGGACCCTATACTCTGATTGGGTGTCTATTTGTGTATATAATATATTACTTTGCTTTCTTGTAACTCCATCGCTGTTTGAGGGAGAGTTATTCCATTCATGATATTTTACATTGATTTGATTACAGTTAGTATATGTTCCTATGACTCGATTGTTGTTGAAGGGGGATATTCCGTTTGTGATCTTATATGTTGCAGAAAGTAGAAATGTTAGTTGCTTTTATATTTGCTCAATCTATGTCTATATAGTTTGGAAAAAATACAAATTTTGAAGATGAGCTTACTTCTTTTCTTTTCCTCAAAAAAGGATGACTTTTTTAATTATCCATGTCTCACATTATCTATATTCGGGCTGTGTGGCATATATACGATATGGATACTCCTACTATTGATCTTAACATTACTAGGAAGGGTGACTCCCTCCATTTCTTATTTATAGATGATCGTACATATTTCAAATTGTCTATCTTTGAACTGTACAACGTATACGTTGTCTGTACTTGCTTTCTTGTCTCCTTATAGGTACTTTTGAAGAATAAGGATAAAGATAAAGATAAAGATATAAATAAAAAATAAAAAATGACTCAGGAGGTTATAAAGTCACAGTTGTTCTCTGGATAGGCTACTGAGGGTGTTCGGTATGTAGGCTTTGACCTATAAGTAGATTGGTTTGGTCTTGTGCCACAACACTGTAATTTAGTGGATATCCCAAATTTCTGGGGGCTTTACAGAGAGCTGTGGGGGAGATAAATTTGGAGGTTTGATCTCTGGCTGTCGTGATGGACGCTTATTAGTTGGACTTTCAAATTTCATCTAATCTAGAGGGGAGATTCCATTACACCCTTGTTCCAACTTATATCTAGAGGGGAGAGTTTCTGAAGATTCTGGGTGAACGTAATCAGATCAAGTTGTATAAGTGGGAAAGATCTTCCTTATTGTTCAATCCCTTTGGGTGCAGGCAATCCAGATTGAAGATCCATTTTGACTCGGCGGTGAGTAATTTCTTTGTATAGTTTCCTCCTCTCCAGTCTTTTCGGATCTTTTGAATTCCCATAAAGGATAGTTCTTTAATGTTACCTTTATGTATAGTTGAAAAATGACTGTACAGCACTGTGTCCATATTTAACTTCATCAGTTACTTATCCTATTTAAGCTCCATCAGTTACTTATCCTAGTATTATTCCAGCAGCCACTATATCGACATCTATATTGACATCCATTTGGAATATATAGATATGGATTCTCTAGCCTCACTTCGCCAAGATGTATCATTTAATGTGAATAAACAAACCAAAATGATATGTGTTGAACTAGATGAAGATGAAACTGTAGACATACAATCTATATTTAGGGAATTAGAAAAACTTCTGATTTCAGAAGTAAAATATAAGGCAGAAATTGCATTTCTGAAAAAATGTTTGGAATTGGAGATTATTCCAAAAGGGCTCATGACACATAAAGAATGTGCTTTCCCTCTATCAGACCCCATTTCCGAGAAATGGAGACTAGTCTTAATAAATACGTCTAGACAGTTGATTAGACTTATTATAGAGTATAGAGATTCATCGGCATTACATATGGACCTAAAAATTAAGGAAAATGAAGAAATTCTGATTAACTTAGAACACTCTGGACAAGATTCCACAGATATTATAGAAAGGAAAGATAACCTATTTAAAAAGGTGAAAAAGATCAGAGATGACGTCATACAGAAAAAAACCCAAAAAATTGCTAAGAGAATTAGAAAATAAAGAGATAAAAAATGACGAACATATTAACACCACGACAGAAGAAACTATAGACATGCAATTGGAGGGGTATAAGGCAGATATAGTTACACACACTAAATCTAGTGGTGATTATCAACAGGATATGGTATATGATTATGACTCAAGGAGACAAACGACGAGACACTATAGACCAATAAATGAATACTCCAATAGATCTTATAGGAGAAACTACACAAGACCCAATTACCATACCCAAATGCCCTTTGGCAACAATAGACCAAGACCCCACTATAATAATAGAGGACAAAACAATGGGCACCGGTGGGAACACGATAAAGAAAGAGAATACAGAGGGAGAGAAGAATATACACCCAGAATAAGGAGAGAAAACTGGCACAATAGATGGGACTATACCCAGGATAAAAGACACAATAGGGGAGATTACCAACATCAATATTCACCAAAACAACAATATTATGAGGGGAGAATGAATTACTACAGACGGAACGATAATGAATACAGCTATCAAAACCACAGGGAATTCTATCCCCGTGAGGGAAATGATAATAGAGATGATACATATCACATGAGGAACAATACGTACAGAACACCAACTAAGAAAGAAGGACCAAATACTCATAGAAAAGATGAGGGGCATACAAGGGAAGAATGGAAAATCCAACAACGACCCAAAAAAATGGAACCACAGAAAGAACTTCAAAGATCCACACCGGGCATCGTGACAGACCAATCTTTTTTAGGATTGAACCATGCATACAGCAGAGAGAGAGACAGAGCCCCAAGACCACAGAGAGAAACAGAACCAGACAAACCAACAACCTCGACAAGAAGAAGACACACAGAGGAAGGCGAGGAGGGACGAAATTAAACAAGAGAGGGAGTGAGAAGAATGGAATAACCACCACGGGAAATACTGAGGGGATATTCAATCTAAGCTCGCACACTCTAACTGAAGAAGAAAACACCATCCTCAGGTTCGGTCTCTCCTTTGCACCGATGAGAAGTTTGGATAAATTCCAGACCTTCATTAATACAAAAGAATTCATCCGGAAACTCACATTAAAAAGATTCTTTGCCAAGTCAGCAATAGAAAGAACAATGTGGAGCCCACAGGAACATAATGACAGCTACAGACACACAAGTCTGAGACCAAAGTCATCTTTTTTCCCCACAAATAGTAAGGGGGCCTCAATTGAGGCATTTGAGACAATAGTCTGCAAAGAAATTAAGGAGCTACAATCCAAAAAATTAAAGCTGAGAACAAGAAACCTCACAAACCAACAAATTAAGACGATCAAGACATTAGAAGACAACCACAATTTGATCATTAAACCAGCGGATAAGGGTGGTGGAATCGTCATCATGGACCGAGCTGACTATAAATTGGAAAATGCTAGGATCCTGGGAGATCAAGAAACATATCGAAAACTACCCTCAAATCCGCTAGGAGTGTACAAGAAAGAACTACTGCAGATTCTGGATCAGGCTAAAGAACAAGGAATATTGAGTAAGAAAGAATATGATTATATCAATATAAGTCATCCCATCACTCCGGTAATATACCACCTACCGAAGATTCACAAAACATTACAGAAACCACCAGGAAGACCGATAATTTCGGGTATCGGTTCTCTAAGCAGTAATCTCTCGGAATACATTGATCTTAACCTTCAAAGATATGTAAAACAGTTACCCTCATATCTTAAAGACTCCACGCAGATATTAAACCTCCTAGAGGAGATCCCATGGGAGAAGGACTACATCTTTGCGACCTGTGATGTGATGTCACTATATACGTGTATCCCCCATGAAGTTGGGTTGGACGCAGTCAAATACTTTCTTGATAAGGACCCAGAAGTCCCTGAGGACCAAAAAGACTTCATCCTAGATGGGATTCAGTATATATTGACCCACAATTATTTCCATGACGATGGAAATTACTACCAACAAATCTGCGGCACAGCAATGGGGACCAGGTTCGCGCCTAGCTATGCCAACTTATATATGGGCAAGTGGGAAAACATCTTCTGGGAGTCGTGCCCAGCAGGCGCGGACCTGGTCCTCTACCGCCGTTATATAGATGACATCATCATCGTCTGGAAAGGCACTCAGGAGGACTTGGACTACACTATTGAGGTCATGAATAAAAGTACAAACAACTTGAAGTTTACCTATACCTGCAGTACTAAGGAGCTTATTTTTCTGGATTTGAAAATTGTAGTCAGAAATGGCAAGATCGAAACATCTACACATTTTAAAAGTGTCGACAGCAATAATTATATACATAGTACAAGCTGCCACCACAAAAGCTGGAAGAGTAACATCCCAAAAGGACAGTTATTAAGGATTAAGAAGAATTGCTCGACAGAGGAGAAATGGGGAGAACAGGCAGAAATCATCAAGAACAAATTTCTAGAGAGGGGGTACGACCAAGATGCATTAGATCAGAATATTCAAGAAGTTGCAAATATTGAAAGAAAGGAACTTCTAAAGTACAAAGAAAAAACATCTATAACAGAAGAGGACCACCTGAATGTGGTCATGATTACAGAATATAGTGAAAACAAAGATATAATCCAGAGAATATTCCAAAAGCACTGGTCACTATTGAAAGAAGACGACATAATAGGCGATAGACTGCCATTGAAACCAAAATTCGTATATCGGAAGACGAAGAATCTACGAAGCAAACTGGCCCCAAGTATAGAAAAGAAGAAAAAGCAGGGCATCTTGGATACATTTAGAAAAGAAGTAAAAGGCTTTTTCCCATGTCCGCTATGCAAAGCATGTAAATGCGGAAAGAAAGCTACCACATTCCATAGCCACATCACCAAAGAAGAATACAAAGTGAATGAACTAATCCGATGTCAAGATGCAGGGGTCATTTATATGCTACAATGTTCGTGTGGCCTCCAATATGTAGGCCAAACATCAAGAATTCTAAAAGATAGAATACGCGAACACTTATTATTGATCGAGAAGTTAAATATGGACACAGTGCTGTACAGTCATTTTTCAACTATACATAAAGGTAACATTAAAGAACTATCCTTTATGGGAATTCAAAAGATCCGAAAAGACTGGAGAGGAGGAAACTATACAAAGAAATTACTCACCGCCGAGTCAAAATGGATCTTCAATCTGGATTGCCTGCACCCAAAGGGATTGAACAATAAGGAAGATCTTTCCCACTTATACAGCTTGATCTGATTACGTTCACCCAGAATCTTCAGAAACTCTCCCCTCTAGATATAAGTTGGAACAAGGGTGTAATGGAATCTCCCCTCTAGATTAGATGAAATTTGAAAGTCCAACTAATAAGCGTCCATCACGACAGCCAGAGATCAAACCTCCAATTTTATCTCCCCCACAGCTCTCTGTAAAGCCCCCAGAAATTTGGGATATCCACTAAATTACAGTGTTGTGGCACAAGACCAAACCAATCTACTTATAGGTCAAAGCCTACATACCGAACACCCTCAGTAGCCTATCCAGAGAACAACTGTGACTTTATAACCTCCTGAGTCATTTTTTATTTTTTATTTATATCTTTATCTTTATCTTTATCCTTATTCTTCAAAAGTACCTATAAGGAGACAAGAAAGCAAGTACAGACAACGTATACGTTGTACAGTTCAAAGATAGACAATTTGAAATATGTACGATCATCTATAAATAAGAAATGGAGGGAGTCACCCTTCCTAGTAATGTTAAGATCAATAGTAGGAGTATCCATATCGTATATATGCCACACAGCCCGAATATAGATAATGTGAGACATGGATAATTAAAAAAGTCATCCTTTTTTGAGGAAAAGAAAAGAAGTAAGCTCATCTTCATATAATCACTGGAACCTTGATCACACTTTATCCAGATAAAGATAAAGATGTCAGATAAAGATGCCAGAATCTGGCTGACTGCCTCTTAAAATAGAGCATGATTAGCACTTAGAACGACCACCCCGTCCCCCCGCCCCACCCTTATAGTAATGAAAAAGACGATAAAACCACTGTTAATTTATCGCTAATATTTTATTGTTGAGGAAATAAGAAATTTTATCTTATGAAGGAAAATCTCCATTAATAATTAGAAACTCTTGGAAAACTACTAACCTTATACATTAAGGGATAAGTATATTTTTAATAATATTTTTATCCTAAGCAAACATAATATAAAATGCCCACCATCTGTTGCAAAAAGATTCATAAAGTCATCAACACTTTTATACTTTCAACGGCACATAAAAAGATTTAGAAAATTAATAAATATCACATATCCTTCTGTTCTGTTAAAGAATAGAATACCTCTATTTAAATATTCCTCAAAGATTCAAAAAATTTTAAAAAATTTGTATTTTTTCCAAACTATATAGACATAGATTGAGCAAATATAAAAGCAACTAACATTTCTACTTTCTGCAACATATAAGATCACAAACGGAATATCCCCCTTCAACAACAATCGAGTCATAGGAACATATACTAACTGTAATCAAATCAATGTAAAATATCATGAATGGAATAACTCTCCCTCAAACAGCGATGGAGTTACAAGAAAGCATAGTAATATATTATATACACAAATAGACACCCAATCAGAGTATAGGGTCCTGACACACCCTTACTATTTACAAATGAAATAGTGTTAAGAATCGGACACCACCGAACCAATTACAAACTGCCAACCAATGACGTCATGACCAATGGGATCATTAGAAATACCGGAACACAAAAATCGTGTTTTTCCATCATTAAGAATAAGTTTTAGCAAATTCCAATAAAATAAAATAAATACCCGGTAACTAACAAGAGGGCAATCCATACTAGTGGAACTAACAGCCAAATTGTTAAAACAAAGCAAACCACGGACCCAAACCGGAAGTGACGTCATTAGTGTACGGAGGCTAAGGATTAAAAGTAAGATGCAAGAGTTAATGTTAACAAATATCTTGCAAGAGGATATTATACCATATAGAATAAGAACTATAGTATTACACAATAACAATATAAATGTGAAATAGAATCTATAATGATAACGAAAAACGGAAAACCGGAAGTTACCAACTAGTTCCATTTCCGGTTACAAAACTAAAGGCCCTATAAAAGGCCAACACCAACAGCTTACCATCAGTCTTGATAAAGGCCTAGGAGAGGCCGAAACGCGTAGACCTGGTAAGCTCTTTTTCATTAGGAGGATATTTCTGTAAAGTTTTTACACATTGTGTCTCATTTTTTCTTTGCAGGTTTTTTCTGTTTACTATTTTTGTTATTATTTTTTGTTGTATTTTTGTGCACTGAACTATTTTCCACACTGGACAAGCACAGAGCAAATTGACTTTTATTCCATCCACTTTGGACACTCATAGGACTTCTGGAAATTATTTAGGACATATTTAAGACACTTCACAGAATTGTTTTGGATTTTTTTGGAATTTTTTAGATGATTTTTAGCACTCCTCTAATCAAGGACACCGCACACACAGTCACATTTTTTTAACATTTTTTCACATTTGGATTGTTTTAATAATTTAACACATTATTTTTACACGGTCACTTACCACAAATTTATTTGTATTTTTATTTTTGTTTTTATTGCCATTGCTGTTTACTACTTTTATTAGTTTTAAACTATAATCATTGTTTTTATTATGTTCCTCTGGTAATACATAGGGACATATTGTACCGCATTGGGACACACTCAACAGTTTGTTCCTCATTACAGAGATTGATTTTATATTTTTAGACTAGTGGTTTTATAATTTTAGCGTGGATCCATGCAGATGTATATGTATATGTGAGCAAATTATATGTAAATAAATCCTCATTTTTAACCTTAGCCTCTGTATTGTTGGCGCCTGAGTACACCCTTCATACTTCTGATACGAATGAGGGCTGGAGATGAGTGGCTCACTGCATTCTGAACGCGTTATGGGTTATTTGAGTATACAGTGATGCCATTCGGACTCTGTAACGCTCCAGCTACATTTCAGTGCCTGATCAATGACCTATTCAGGGATGTGCTGGACGTTTAAATTGACGTTTATCTTGACGACATACTAATTTTTTCCCAAAATCTTGAACAACATAGACTACATGTAAAAGAAGTCTTATCTAGATTACGAAAAAAACAATTTGTACGCTAAACTCGAAAAGTGTACATTCGAGTCTACTGAAATCTCTTTCTTAGGGTATCAGATATCCCCTTCTGGTATTAAGATGCAGAATGACAAAATTCAAGCAATCCTCGATTGGCCAACCCCCCATAATAGGAAAGATGTACAATGCTTCCTAGGATTTTTACCGTAAATGCATACGAGGTTTTGCTGCTATAACCAAGCCCTTAACTGAACTCACCAAGTTGGATCATCCATTCAATTGGACCACACAGACACAATCTGTCTTTGATTTGCTGAAATCCAAATTTACTACTGCTCCTATTCTACAATACCCAAATATGGATAAACATTTCATATTGGAGGTTGATGCTTCAGATTTTGCTATCGCAGCCGTTCTTTCACAGAGGAAGTCATTCAAGGACCCTCTCCATCCAGTGGCCTATTTTTCAAGGTTAATGCAACCAGCTGAGTTAAACTATCCCGTCGGAGAAAAAGAATTACTTGCTATCAAATGCTCTTTCGATCAATGGAGGCATTTATTGGAAGGATCAACTCATCCCACAGTTATTTATACGGATCACAAAAACCTCCAGTACCTACAAACCAACCGTACTCTGTCCTCCAGACAACTCCGCTGGAGTTTGTATTTCTCATGTTTCCAGTATGTTATCACCTATAGACCTGGCACTAAAAATTGTAAGGCTGATGCTCTTTCTAGGCAAGGACAAAAGACGCCTACTGAGAATCTACCTTCTACAATTATTCCTAAACACTGTATCCTGGGCTTACTCACTGAATCAAATCAAATATTCAGTGATGCCATGAAGTGTGATACATCATTACTCATACCCGGCCTCATCAGAGGTTCGGAAGGCCTACTATATAAGGAAGGTAAATTATATGTACCTTCTACCCTTCGTACAGATATTCTTAGGTCCGTACATAACTCTCCTTTAGCAGGACACATGGGTAAAGCAAAAACTAGTGAACTACTTAAGAGATCCTATTGGTGGCCTACTATGATCTCTGACTTGAAAGAATTTTTAGCTCGCTGTACAACTTGTGCCACCTCTAAGCATTCTAAACAACTCCCAATGGGACTACTTCAATCCTTACCTGTACCACACAGGTCTTGGGAAGTGGTTTCAATGGATTTTATTGTAGACCTTCCAGTGTCTAATGGGTACTCTGTAATCCTTGTAGTTGTCGATGTTCTCTCTAAGATGGCACATTTCGTCCCTGTTGCATCGGTACCCACTTCAAAACAGACTTGTGATTTAATCATTCAGAATGTGATTCGTCTTCATGGTATACCTAAGGTTTTTTTAAGTGATCGAGGATCTCAATTCACGTCCAAATTTTGGAAAAATCTTTGTGAGGCTCTTCACATCGAACGCAAACTGAGCACTTCCTACCATCCCCAGACGAATGGCCAGACGGAAAGGGTTAATCAGTGGCTAGAGCAGTACTTGCGGTGCTATTGCTCACACCAACAGGACTCTTGGGCTACGTTTCTACCTTTGGCAGAGTTTGCCTATAATAACCACCAAAGTTCTACCACTGGTTTCAGTCCCTTCTACCTGAATTATGGACTCCATCCTCCATTCTCGCTACTACCCAGGGTGGAGACTCCCTGTCCTCAGGTGAATGATTTAGTGAATGACATCTCTACCACTCTTTCTATTGTACATGACAACATACTCCAAGCTCAAGCGTCTCAATGACGATACTACGATCTACGACATCGAGCTAGCCCATGTTACACCGTTGGACAATTTGTTTGGTTGTCCACAAAGAATTTGAGAATACCATATCCATGTAAAAAATTGGGCAAGTTGTTCATTGGACCCTACCGCATCCTACACGTTCCTAGTCCGGTTACAGTGACTTTGCAGCTTCCATCATCATTCAAGATCCATCCGACTTTCCACGTCTCTTTGGTTAAACTTTGCGATCATCCACCTGCCGATACGGCTCCGCTGCACTCAGCTGTTGCTGTGCCTCCTGATGATCAATATGAAGTTCATAGTATTTTGGACTCTCTCTTCAGACGTGGGGAACTCTTTTATCTCGTACATTGGAAAGGTTTTGGGCATCAGGACGATTCCTGGGAACCTGCATCCAATCTCTCTGCTCCAAGGTTGGTCTCCTTATTCCATAGACGTAATCCTGATCGTCCTAAACCCTGAACCTCGCTGTGGTTCTTTAAGTGGGGGGCTCTGTAAGGGTTAACTCTCTGTGTCTCTGTTTGGATCCTCCCTCTTACTCAATTTTGCTTATTTAAACACTGATCTCCCAGCTACCTTTGCTGGTTAATTGAGTTGTACTCATCTTTAGCACTGCTCTAAGCTACCTGCCACACGAATATCAGGACTCCCTATTTTTCCTGACCTTCGATTTGTCCGCATTGCATCCTGCATTGCTTTCCACTGCTGAGACTTACTTTCCATCTACCGGAGCGCTCCGAGGACTTCTGCTAATCCTCACTAACGTATCAGCCGATACGTCATCAGCTACCACCCGCATCTCCACTCTGCCTCTCAGTGACTCACAGCCTCTAAGCCACGCTGACGCCGCTGCAGCTCTCCGGCTTCTCTCCCACTCCGGATCAGGTTTGACTGTATAAACTAAGTAATTAATTTGCCTCTCAGTTCAAACTTTCCAGTTCTTTCCCGGATACTCTTAGCTTCAATAACTGGTAATTTTGTTATCATATTACATTGCATATCTCCACTGTCGTTATTACTTCCATGCTTACACTACCTAACACACTGCCACATTAGGTAATGGTATGTTTTACCTAGATATACTTACTACCTGCAGAGTGGCTAAAACTAAATATCACTTTGGGTTACCTAATTCATTACTAGGTAAACCAGGTGAAACAAAACCAATCATAATCTCTATATATCTATGTTATTACAATACAGCTTACTTAGTTTCCAGATACATATTGATAGATGTTATTTGCACATTTATGATCCTTACATATATAAGATATTGCTAAAGAGACATGGGAGCAGGAACACACTCCTCAACGCAGTGTTATAGAACACATTGCACAAATTCAAGAGCGAATGGAAGCCATAATGCCAGTTGTAAGGGAAAATATGGAAAAGGCACAGAAGGCTCAGGAAGTTAGTTACAATAGAAATGCAAGGCTAAGGGTCTTCCAACCAGGGGATAGAGTTCTTGTATTGATCCCTACAGTTGAATGTAAGTTACTTGCAAGCTGTCAAGGACCATATGAAATTATTGAACAAGTTAATGAGGTAAATTATAAAGTAAGAAAGCCAGGCAGGAGGAAACCATAGAAAATTAACATATACATTTACTAAAACCCAGGGTAGAGCGAGAGAATTTTTAATGATGACACAAAGCAAACCTACTCACTGACACCTAGATTACGAGTTTTGCGTTATGAGTCAAATAGCAGCGTTGTGGCCCATAACGCATCATTTTCCCTAACGCAGCCATTACAAGTCTTGTCGGTATAGGTGTACCGCAAGCCTTTTATCCTGTAACGCAACTTCAGTACCGCACTCCTAAAAATTAAGTTTTTTAATGGGATTCCCATAGCGCCGGTATTACGAGTTTTGCATTCCGGCTAAAAAGCGATTGTTACAGCCTAAAACGAAAAGATCTGTAACGCCATCTAAAGTCAGTAGTTATAAGTTTTACGCTACAAAGCTGTAACATAAAACTCATAACTAAAGTGTTAAAAAGTACACTAACACCCATAAACTACCTAGTAACCCCTAAACCGAGGCCCTCCTGCATCGCAAACACTATATTAAACTTTTTAACTCCTATTCTGCCGCTCCCTGACATCCTCACCACTATTGTGTATTAAAATTATTAACCCCTATTCCGCCGCCCTCCTGCATCGCAAACACTATATAAATATTATTGACCCATAATCTCCCGTCCGCCCACATCGCCCCCACTATACTAAAGTTATTAAGCCATACACCGCAGACACTATACTAAACCGCAAGCCCCCATAACAAAATAAACTAAACTATACTATTAACCCCCACATCGAAATAAACTAAATTAAACTATTTAAACCTAACAACCCTCTAACTTTATGTTAAAATTACAATTTCCCTAGCTTATATTAAAACTTACCTGTCAAATTAAAAAAACTAAGTTTAAACCAACAATTAAACTAATATAATAATTAAACTAAAATTAAACTAACTACCAATTAAATTAAACTAAACTACACATTAAAAAAAATCCTAACACTATTCTAAAATTTACAAAGTATCTAAATACAAAAACAAAAAAATACTAAGTTACAAAAAATAACAAACACTAAATGGAAAATAACAAACGAAATATCCAAAATAAAAAAGAATTACACTTAATCTAATAGCCCTATCAAAATAAAAAAGCCTACAATAAACTACCAATGGCCCATAAAAGGGCCTTTTGTGGGGCATTGCCCCAAAGATATCAGCTCTTTTACCTGTAAAAAGATGGTGTCCCTTGCATTCCTATTGGCTGAAAAATTTGATTCAGCCAATAGGAATTAGAGCTGCTAAAATCCTATTGGCTGTTCAAATCAGCCAATATGATTTAAGAAGCTCTAATTCTATTAGATGATGAATCAGCCAATAGAATGAGAGATGCTTAAATCCTAGTGGCTGTTCAAATCAGTCAATCCATCAACTTAATCAGGTAGGTGACATAGGTTCATCTGACATTCTTGTGACCATGGATGTAATTAATTTATACACCATTATTTCACATACACATGGGATGGACATGGTCAGAAGAATCCTCTCTTCCAATGCTAATTATATGGGACCCCCTATAGAATTCTTGTTAAACCTACTGGAGCTCTGTCAATAATTATTTTCGGTTTGAAAATTGTTTTTACCTACAAACATTAGGCACTGCAATGGGGTCTAATATGGTCCCATCATATGCCAACATATATATGTCCATGTATGAACATGATTACATTTTGATTACAGAACAGAGCTCTATTAGGTTTTACCGACAGTATATAGATGATGTTTTCCTTGTTTGGAGGGGTTATTTGGAGTCTCTACATGTGTGGTTTAATCATTTACATGCCATTAATTCTACTGTACGGTTCAAGATGGATATAGATAATGATAAAATCCATTTCCTTGATCTTGAGATATACAAGAGAGAGATAGCTGATGGGTTGAGGTTATTTACTACTCTCTATAACAAACCTACTGATAAGAATTTCATACTACACTTTAATAGTTTTCACATTAGATTTCAGAAAACAGGGGTTAGTTCCTCTCAGCTCCTGCGTGTTGTACACAACAACACCGAGGAGGCTCACAAGAAACAACAGCTGGATATGATGGCATAGAAGTTCATCAATAGGGGGTACCCAGAACCACTTATCATGACACAATGTGAGAAAGCACACACAATGATCCAGTAATCCATTAGCAATAAACCACAGAAACCTGCTGACCAACGATTTAATTATATTACCACTTACTCCCCAGCATCACATAAAGTACAGGAGGTCATCAAACAACATTGGCTGATTGTATCCATGGATACCAGCTTACCATTTGGCGAGATGCTACCACCTCGGCTGGTTTATAAGAGGGTGAAGAACCTCAGAGACTTGCTGGTGCACACTGATCCAGTACAAAGTTACCAGAAAAACACCTGGCTACCTCAAAAGAAAAAAGGCTGTTATAGGTGCGGTAATTGTATGACCTGCAATTGCATGTTGTCTGGCAATACATTCCATCATCCCCACACCAACAAAAGATTTACCATCTGGCATCGATTGACCTGTACTTCTGATCATGTCATTTATGTGATTATCTGTCCCTGTTCCCTTTATTATGTGGGGAAAACGATAACCACATTCAGAGAAAGGTTGGCCTACCACAAATCAGCTATAAGGCTGGCCCTTGAAAAGGGCAATTCGGATCAACCTGTGGCTCGTTATTTCCTACAAGCGGGACAAGCAATCTCCATGATGAGGACTATATTAATCGATCACATCCCTAAATCGGCACGGGGTGGTGATCGATCAAAGACTTTACTGAGAATGGAATCACGCTGGATCCATAGACTGGACACCATTGCCCCGAAGGGTCTTAACATGATGATTGACTACAGTTGTTTTAATAAGTGACTGTGAGCCTCCCCTCCTCCAATAACTCTGTTTCTATCATCTCCTTGGAAGCACTTTGTTTGTGTGTTTTTTTTTAATATTGTATATAGTACACAATGGTCTGGTTACTAGTGTTAGTGATTAAACATTGCTATAGGATCTTATGATCTAGATATTTATATGGGTATACGTTAGGTGCTATTCTTATACAAGATATATTGCACCACACAGTTACTTGTTATTGATTAGTCACTGGATCTAAGAACCGATCTGAATTGTATGTGTAATATTGTTTAGTTAATTATATTAACCTGTTATGCTTAGGCTCAAAATTCTTATTGGGGTCTGTTGCCATGGTGCCGTGTGTCTAGCTGGGGACGGTGTTTCCGCCTCCAGTGCTCTGATAAGCTGTTGCTATGTTGTCACGCTTTGTATGTTACGAGCGTACACACGTTCCCATGACAACGAACACCATTTTGTAAGACGTCATCACATAATGCCGACATGTGGTCTGCTGTTTATGCAAATACCTATGTGGTTCTGTTTGTTGTTATGACTATGGTCTCACTGTGATGACACAGGGATCAATTAGATCTCTTTCAGCTGTTCTCCATGAATTTGGGTGTCGTTTAGCATATCAGGTTTGAGGGATGAGGTATATAAGGTAGCACTTTGGGATGTGTTGTATGCCTGTGATGTGTGATTTTTACATGTGACCAAGGCCTCCATGTGAGGCCGAAACATTATGTTTTGATACATTAAAGGTGATTATTCAAATCTCTTCGTGCTGGCTTAAGTGGACAACTGAGGATACACACCGGATCCTGATCCCCAGCCCTTTTTCCTTTGGATATTTACAGGCCGTGCACAGAATGATTGCTTTGCTGGTGAGTGCTGATCTCTTTGTACATATATATATATATATATATATATGCACAAAAGACTATGTGAAACCGCGCTATCCTATATAATATAAAATATTAAAATATAAAATATGTATATATAATTGCATACAAAATAATAGTATTGCTAAAATGTCCACAAGTTCACAGGATATAATATATCCGAAAGAAGGCTGCAGGACCGAAAGGGTTAATGAAGACTCCCAGATAATCTTCACCAAAAACAAATATTTACAAAAGACTAGGTGTTAGCGCCTTCCTTCTTGTGCAAACTCAGGATAAACCAGTGTATAAACTGTTGTGAGGTAACAATTCCCCTATCCCCATCCACTTACTTCTAAAAACCTCAATCCATATGAGGTAAGTAGCCACCGTATATAGACAACACCCAGTAAGCTGGTAATTCCAGGTCCGTAGTAAAAGGAGTAAGGAAAACCGGAAAGGTAACTCAGCTATGCAGCAACTGAAATGCTTGATCCAGTTCACCACCATATGCCTTCGTGAGGTATACGCACAGCTGATAATAAATGGTCTCTCTTCACCATATCCAAGAAGTTGAGCCCTGCTATTAGGTAATGAGGTGATACGGTACAATGTAACCAGTGTGCTAAAAAACTAGTTCCCAGCAGGGCAGGTTAGACAGATGAATGTCATGATGGATGAAGATGGAGCCACCTGGATGAAGATGCTTTGCCGCTGGTATGAAGATCTTTCGCCAGACTTCAGGAACTGTGAGTAGTGATGTCGCGAATTGTTCGCCGGCGAATAGTTCCCAGCGAACATAGCATGTTCGCGTTCGCCGCGGCGGGCAAACATATGCGATGTTCGATCCGCCCCCTATTCGTCATCATTGAGTAATACTTTGGCCCTGTACCTCACAGTCAGCACGCACATTCCAGCCAATCAGCAGCAGACCCTCCCTCCCAGACCCTCCTACCTCCTTGAGAGCATCCATTTTAGATTCATTCGGAAGCTGCATTGTTAGTGAGAGGAGGGATAGTGTAGCTGCTGCTGATTTAGTAGGGAAATCTATAGCTAGGCTAGTGTATTCAGTGTCCACTACAGTCCTGAAGGACTCATCTGATATCTGCTGTAAGGACAGCACCCCAAAAAGCCCTTTTTAGGGCTGCTTTTTTTTTTTTTCCTGTGTAATCTAATTGCAGTTGCCTGCCTGCCTGCCAGCGTGTGTGTCAGGCTCACAGCGTATACTGTGCCCACTTGCTCAGTGCCACCACTCATATCTGGTGTAACAGTAGTGTAGATTTAAAAAAAAAAAACACTTTTTTGACTGTGTTAAATAATAGCAGTCAGTTTCCTTCACACGTATGCGTTTAAGTGTCTGCCTGCCAGGGCACAGTGTCACCCCAGTGCAACTCATATCTGGTGTTAACAGTAGTGTAGATTTAAAAAAAAAAACACTTTTTTGACTGTGTTAAATAATAGCAGTCAGTTTCCTTCACACGTGTGCGTTTAAGTGCCTGCCTGCCTGCCAGGGCACAGTGTCACCCCAGTGCAACTCATATCTGGCGTAACAGTAGTGTACATACCTGATGTTTTAAAGCACGTTATTCTAAACAATTTAGGAATGTTAGGTGATTTATGCCCTTTATGGATTAAAACCAGACTCTGCATCAACTATGTAATTTTCCATGGGAGTTTTGCCATGGATCCCCCTCCGGCATGCCACAGTCCAGGCGTTAGTACCATTGAAACAACTTTTCCATCACTATTGTGGCCAGAAAGAGTCCCTGTGGGTTTTAAAATTCGCCTGCCTATTGAAGTCTATGGCGGCTCACCCGGTTCGCCAGTTCGCGATCAGTTGTGGAAGTTCGCGTTCGTCGTTCGTGAACGCAAAAATTTAGGTTCGCGACATCACTAACTGTGAGTACTGATTTTGGGATTAGTGTTAGGGTTTTATTTTAGTTTTTTTGGGGTGTTTTTTTTTTTAGATTAGGGCTTTTTTTTATTTTAATGGGCCGAAATAGAATGCCCCTTTAATGGAATGCCCCTTTAATGGCAGTAAAAGAGCTGAATGCCCTTTTAAGGGCAATGCCCATACAAATGCCCTTTTCAGGGGGGGTTTTAGTTAGGTTTTTTTTATTTTGTGGGTTTGGGGGGGTGGGGGTTTGTAATGTTAGGGGGTGTTAGTTGTAATTTTTTTAACAAAAGACCTGTTAACTTTAGGGCAATGCCCTACAAACGGGCCATTGGTAGTTTATTACATATTAGGGTTTTTTTTTTGGGGGTGTTTTTTTTTTTTTAAACGGGGTATTAGAATAGGAATAATTTTTATTATTTTGGATAATTTTGTTTATTATTTTTTGTAATGGGATTATTATTTTTTTTTTGGGGTGTTTTTTAATTTTTTTAGATTAGGCATTTTTTATTTTTAATGGGCTGAAAAAGAGCTGAATGCCCTTACAAATACAAATGCCCTTTTTGGGGCAATGGGTAGATTAGGTTTATTTTATTTTGTGGGTTTGGGGGGTGGGGGTTTGTAATGTTAGAGGGTGTTTGTTTTTATTTTTTTGTAGAAGAGCTGTTAAATTTAGGGCAATGCCCTATAAAAGGCCACTTAAAGTCACCTTGTTAGTTGAGAACAGATTAGGGTTTTTTTGTGGGGTTTTTTAAATGTGGTATTAGAATAGGAATAATTTAGTTTGTTATTTTTTGTAATGGTAGTTTTTTTATTTTTTGTAATTTTAGGTTTTATTAGTGTAAGCTTAGGTTTTGTTTTTATTTCACAGGTAAGTTTGTATTTATTTTAACTAGGTAGTTAGTAAATAGTTATATTGTAGCTAGCTTAGGTTTTATTTTTATTTCACAGGTGAGTTTGTATTTATTTGTAAATATGTAGATAGTTAATAATTGTAAGTTTAATTTACGTCTATTTTAATTATGTTAAAGTTAGGGTGTATTAGGTTTAGGGATTAATATAGTTTAATTTAGGTTGTTGCAATGTGGGGGCAGCGGTTTAGGGGTTAATAGGTTTAGTTAGTGTCGGCAATGTCGGGGAACTGCGGTTTAAGGTTTATAGGTTTAGTTAGTGTTGGCGATGTTTGGAAACGGCGGTTTAGGGGTTAATAGGTTTATTTAGTGTTATAGTTAGTGTCGGCGATGTCGGGGAACTGCGGTTTAGGGGTTAATAGGTTTAGTTAGTGTTGGCGATGTTTGGGAATGGCAGTTTAGGGGTTAATAGGTTTAGTTAGTGTCGTTGATGTCGGGGAACAGCGGTTTAGGGGTTAATAGCTTTATTTTGTGATTAAGTTAGTATCGGCAATGTCAGGGAACTTTAGGGGTTAATAGGTAGTGTTGGCGATGTGGGAGGATGGCAGTTTAGGGGTTAATAGCTTTATTTAGTGTTGGTGATGTGGGTGGTGGCGGCCGCAGCGGTTTTACATAATTTTGTTTCGGAAACCGCCGGCATATTAGTTATGTTAAGGTAAATAGTTTTTTCAGATCCATTCTTTATTCATATGCATTAGTCTATTCTAAACTTCAGTATAGAATAATACATATGAATAAAGAATGGATCCGAAAAAACAAACGTATCCGAAAAAACGATTTAACTTAACATAACTAATTTACCGAAACAATTTTTTTTTTAAACTTAACTAAACTAATTTGCCGAAACGAAATTATTTATATAACTAATGAAAACGAAACAAAATGAAATTTTTAGCGTTGCACATGTCTACTGTTATTAATGATTGGAAGTGGCTGAATAATTGGATTACACTATTGGAAGGAGACTACTTAAACCTCAAAAGTGTAAAGTAGAGGCTATTTCTGGTTGCCCTGCCGGGAACAAAGAAACAATCAAGAACATTTTTAGGTCTTGCAGGGTATTACCGCCGATTCATCCCTAATTTTGCAATAATTGCGAATGCTACAATTGCTAAGGCTTTAACAGAGCTAACTAAGTCTAAAATTTCAGTGATGGTAAAGTCAAACCCTGAGGCAGAACAGGCAATTAATGTCTTGAAAATGGCATTGTGTGATGACCCAGTTTTAGTCACTCCTGATTTCACAAAATAATTTGTGGTGCAGACTGATGCATCTGATGAAGGTCTAGGAGCAGTATTATCTCAAGTGCACAGGGTGAGGAAGGTATCTGTAGTTGAGAGAGTGTTTATCAACTAAATGGATTCTAGAAACCATGAAATATTATCTGTTAGGAAGGAAATTTAAACTGATTAAGGATCATGCACCTTTGACTTGGACGAGACAGAATAAAGAGAAAAAAGCCAGGGTGACTATGTGGTTTCTCAGCCTTCATTCATTTCATTTTACTATAACACATAGGGTTGGTAAAGCTTAGGGTAATTTTGGTGGTCTCTCCCATGTGCATTGATTATTTATGAAGTCCGCTCATTCCTATAGGTCTGAGCTGGGGGGAGGATATGTCACAGTGTGTCTGGAAGGGTAGTGAAGGTACGGTATTTAGGACCCAGAATCCTTCACAGTTTCTATGTATTCACCTCTCCCTAATTAATTAATTACTTTCAGCTAAACGCTCAGGCTGTTGATTCCTAGGCAGAGAATGTTTGTTTTAACTGATGAGGGCAGGACAGCAGTGAGAAGTAGTGATGTCGCGAACATAAAATTTTGCGTTTGCGAATCGCGAACTTCCGCAATAGTTCACGAACGGGCAAACCGGGCAAACCGCCATTGACTTCAATAGGCAGGTGAATTTTAAAACCCACAGGGACTCTTTCTGGCCACAATAGTGATGGAAAAGTTTTTTCAAGGGGACTAACACCTGGACTGTGGCATGCCGGAGGGGGATCCATGGCAAAACTCCCACGGAAAATTACATAGTTGATGCAGAGTCTGGTTTTAATCCATAAAGGGCATAAATCACCTAACATTCCTAAATTGTTTGGAATAACATGCTTTAAAACATCAGGTATGATGTTGTATCGATCAGGTAGTGTAAGGGTTACGCCCGCTTCACAGTGACAGACCAAACTCCCCAATTAACGCACCGCAAACAACCGCAAACAGTCCATTTGCACAACCCCAAACTTCCCATTTGCACAAGGTTGGATACCAAGCTAGCCATGTCCTGTTCCTTATCCTCACTGATGTCATTGAAGGTCTCTTCCTCCACCCAGCCACGTACAACACCAAGGGTCCCCGAAAGGTGACAAGAAGCTCCCTGGGACGCCTGCTGTGTTTGGTCTTCCACCTCCTCAAAGCCACCATCCTCCTCTGACTCCTCTTCTTCAGACTCCTCTCTCTGCATTGCCTCTCTCTGTGTTATTATAAGGTGTGTTAAGTAGTACTATTCCTATCAGTTTAATCCCTGTTACGTCCCCTATCAGGGGACGTGTATATGGCATGGATTTTAGGA
Source organism: Bombina bombina (assembly GCF_027579735.1). Taxonomy (NCBI): domain Eukaryota; kingdom Metazoa; phylum Chordata; class Amphibia; order Anura; family Bombinatoridae; genus Bombina; species Bombina bombina. The sequence continues at coordinate 378,498,243 of NC_069500.1, forward strand.
ACCAGGAGATGGAAAAAGATGCTTGGTCGGTCCTCCTACTTCAAATTTGGGGCACTGCGCGTGCAATCTACTGTGCCACCAGATAGGAGTGGTGTGTTAAGTAGTTCTATTCTTATCAGTTTAATCCCTGTTACGTCTCCTATCAGGGGACGTGTATATAGCATGGATTTTCCGAACAGGGAGATGGAAAAAGATGCTTGGTCGGTCCTCCTACTTCAAATTTGGGGCACTGCACATGCAATCTACTGTGCCACCAGATATGAGTGGTGTGTTAAGTAGTACTATTCTTACCAGTTTAATCCCTGTTACGTCCCCTATCAGGTGACGTGTATATGGCATGGATTTTTGGAACCGGGAGATGGAAAAAGATGCTCGATCGGTCCTCCTACTTCAAATTTGGGGCACTGCACGTGCAATCTACTGTGCCACCAGATATGAGTGGTGTGTTAATTAGTACTATTCTTATCAGTTTAATCCCTGTTACGTCCCCTATCAGGGGACGTGTATATGGCATGGATTTTCGGAACCGGGAGATGGAAAAAGGTGCTTGGTCGGTCCTCCTACTTCAAATTTGGGGCACTGCACGTGTAATCTACTGTGCCACCAGATATAAGTGGTGTGCTAATTAGTACTATTATTATCAGTTTAATCCCTGTTACGTCCCCTATCAGGGGACGTGTATATGGCATGGATTTTCGGAACCAGAAGATGGAAAAAGATGCTCGGTCGGTCCTCCTACTTCAAATTTGGGGCACTGCACGTGAAATCTACTGTGCCACCAGATATGAGTGGTGTGTTAATTAGCACTATTCTTATCAGTTTAATCCCTGTTACGTCCCCTATCAGGGGACGTGTATATGGCATGGATTTTCGGAACCGGGAGATGGGAAAAGATGCTTGGTCAGTCCTCCTACTTCAAATTTGGGGCACTGCGCGTGCAATCTACTGTGCCACCAGATATGAGTGGTGTGTTAATTAGTACTATTCTTATCAGTTTAATCCCTGTTACGTCCCCTATCAGGGGACGTGTATATGGCATGGATTTTAGGAACCGGGAGATGGAAAAAGATGCTTGGTCGGTCCTCCTACTTCAAATTTGGGGCACTGTGCGTGCAATCTACTGTGTCACCAGATATGAGTGGTGTGTTAAGTAGTACTATTCTTATCAGTTTAATCCCTGTTACGTACCCTATAAGGGGACGTGTATATGGCATGGATTTTCAGAACTGGGAGATGGAAAAAGATGCTCGGTCGGTCCTCCTACTTCAAATTTGGGGCACTGCGCGTGCAATCTACTGTGCCACCAGATATGAGTGGTGTGTTAATTAGTACTATTCTTATCAGTTTAATCCCTGTTACATCCCCTATCAGGGGACGTGTATATGGCATGTATTTTCGGAACCGGGAGATGGAAAAAGATGCTCGGTCGGTCCTCTTACTTCAAATTTGGGGCACTGCGCGTGCAATCTACTGTGCCACCAGATATGAGTGGTGTGTTAATTAGTACTATTCTTATCTGTTTAATCCCTGTTACGTCCCCTATCAAGGGACTTTATATGGCATGGATTTTCGGAACCGGGAGATGGAAAAAGATGCTTGGTCGGTCCTCCTACTTCAAATTTGGGGCAATGCGCGTGCAATCTACTCTGCCACCAGATATGAGTGGTGTGTTAATTAGTACTATTCTTATCAGTTCAATACCTGTTACATCCCCTATCAGGGGACGTGTATATGGCATGGATTTTCGGGACCGGGAGATGGAAAAAGATGCTCGGTCGGTCCTCCTACTTCAAATTTGGGGCAATGCACGTGCAATCTACTGTGCCACCAGATATGAGTGGTGTGTTAATTAGTACTATTCTTATCAGTTTAATCCCTGTTACGTCCCCTATCAGGGGACGTGTATATGGCATGGATTTTCGGAACCGGGAGATGGAAAAAGATGTTTGGTCGGTCCTCCTACTTCAAATTTGGGGCACTGCACGTGCAATCTACTGTGCCACCAGATATGAGTGGTGTGTTAATTAGTACTATTCTTATCAGTTTAATCCCTGTTACGTCCCCTATCAGGGGACGTGTATATGGCATGGATTTTCGGAACCGGGAGATATGGAAAAAGATGCTCAGTCGTCCTCCTACTTCAAATTTGGGGCACTGCGCGTGCAATCTACTGTGCCACCAGATATCAGTGGTGTGTTAAGTAGTACTATTCTTATCAGTTTAATCCCTGTTACGTCCCCTAACAGGGGACGTGTATATGGCATGGATTTTAGGAACCGGGAGATGGAAAAAGATGCTTGGTCGGTCCTCCTACTTCAAATTTGGGGCATTGCGAGTGCAATCTAATGTGCCACCAGATAGAAGTGGTGTGATAAGTAGTACTATTCCTATCAATTTAATCCCTGTTATGTGCCTTTTTTATTGGTTTGGTTTTTGAAGCCACAGTGCTGCACCAGAGGCCAGAAGAAAAAAAATTATGTTTGTTTCCCAGGCAGAAAGTGCCCTAAAACATTGCGGCTTGAACCCTAGTTGGTGGCGGATAATTCACGCAAGTCATCCGGCATTCAGAGATAAAATACAGCAGCATGTGGACCATTTTTAGCCGAAGACAGCTCATCTCATCAGGCCTTTTTTAGTCGAATGTATCGCCCAATGTCAGTCCCTTCGGGATCCATACCTCATTCATCTTAATAAAGGTGAGGTAATCTAGGCTTTTTTGACCTAGGCGACTTCTCTTCTCAGTGACAATACCTCCTGCTGCACTGAAGGTCCTTTCTGACAGGACACTTGAAGCGGGGCAGGCCAGAAGTTCTATCGCAAATTGGGATAGCTCAAGCCACAGGTCAAGCCTGCACACCCAGTAGTCAAGGGATTCAGCGCTCCTCAGAGAGTCAAGATCTGCAGTTAAGGCGAGGTAGTCTGCTACCTGTCAGTCGAGTCGTTTTCTGAGGGTGGACCCCGAAGGGCTGTGGTGATGCATAGGACTTAAAAAGCTCTGCATGTCCTCCATCAACAACACGTCTGTAAAGCGTCCTGTCCTTGCCGGCGTGGTGGTGGGAGGAGGAGGATTATTTTCACCTCTTCCCCTGTTAGATTCCCGTTGTGCTGTGACATCACCCTTATACGCTGTGTAAAGCATACTTTTTAATTTCTTTTGGAACTGCTGCATCCTTTCCGACTTGCGGTAATTCGGTTACATTTTAGGCACTTTATGCTTATACCGGGGGTCTAGTAGCGTGGACACCCAGTAAAGGTCGTTCTCCTTCAGCTTTTTTATACAAGGGTCCCTCAACAGGCACGACAGCATGAAAGACCCCATTTGCAAAAGGTTGGATGCCGAGCTACTCATGTCCCGTTCCTCGTCCTCAGTGATCTCACTGAAGGTATCTTCTTCCCCCCAGCCACGTACAACACCACAGGTACCAGATAGGTGACAACTAGCACCCTGGGATGCCTGTTGTGGTTGGTCTTCCTCCTCCTCCTCAAAGCCACATTCCTCCTCTGACTCCTCTTCCTCACAATCCTCTTCCAGCGTTGCCGTTGGTCCAGCAAGCGATGCTGATAAGGCTGTTTCTGGTGGTGATGGTGACCACAACTCTTCCTCTTCCTCTTCACGCTCATCTACGGCCTGATCCAGCACTCTTCGCAGGGCACGCTCCAGGAAGAAAACAAATGGTATGTTGCTGATGGTACCTTTGGTGCAACTGACTAGGTTTGTCACCTCCTCAAAAGGACGCATGAGCCTACAGGCATTGCGCATGAGCGTCCAGTAAAGTGGCAAAAAAATTCCCAGCTCCGCAGAGGCTGTCCTAGCACCCCGGTCATACAAATAGTCGTTAACAACTTTTTCTTGTTGGATCAGGCGGTCAAACATTAGGAGTGTTGAATTCCAACGTGTCGGGCTGTCGCAAATCAAGCGCCTCACTGGCATGTTGTTTCGCCGCTGGATATCTGAAAAGTGCGCCATGGCCATGTAGGAACGCCTGAAATGGCCACACACCTTCCTGGCCTGCTTCAGGATGTCCTGTAAGCCTGGGTACTTATGCACAAAGCGTTGTACGATCAGATTACACACATGTGCCATGCACGGCACATGTGTCAACTTGCCCAAATTCAATGCCGCCAACAAATTTCTTCCGTTGTCAGAGACCACTTTGCCGATCTCCAGTTGGTGCAGAGTCAGCCACTGATCCACCTGTGCGTTCAGGGCGGACAGGAGTGCTGGTCCGGTGTGACTCTCTGCTTTCAGGCAAGTCAACCCCAAGACGGCATGACACTGCCATATACGGTATGTGGAATAGTACCTGGGGAGCTGGGGGGGTGCCGTTGATGTGGAGCAAGATGCAGCAGCAGAAGAGGACTCAGCCGAGGAGGTTATGGAAGAGGATGGAGTAGGAGGAGTAGAGGAGGTGGCAGCAAGCCTGCCTGCATGTCGTGGCGGTGTCACCAACTCCTCTGCAGAGCCACGCATTCCATGCTTGGCAGCTGTCAGCAGGTTTACCCAATGTGCAGTGTAGTTGATATACCTGCCCTGACCATGCTTTGCAGACCAGGTATCAGTGGTCAGATGGACCCTTGCCCCAACACTGTGTGCCAGACATGCCATTACTTCCTTTTGCACAATCGAGTACAGGTTGGGGATTGCCTTTTGTGCAAAGAAATTTCGGCCGGGTACCTTCCACTGCGGTGTCCCAATATCTGCAAATTATTTCAACGCCTCAGACTCCACCAGCTTGTATGGTAAAAGCTGGTGGGCTAAGAGTTCAGACAAGCCAGATGTCAGACCCCGGGCAAGGGGGTGACTTTGTGACATTGGCTTCTTATGCTCAAACATGTCCTTGACAGACACCTGACTGTGGGCTGATGAGCAGGAACTGCTCAAGGCGAGAGACGGAGTGGCGGATGGTTGAGAGGGGGCAAGGAGGACAGCAGTGGTTGATGTGGCTGAAGATGCTGGACCAGGAGGAGGATGGCGGCTTTGAGTTTGTGTGCTGCTTGTACTCATGTGTTGATCCCATAGACGTTTGTGGTGTGCGATCATGTGCCTTTTCAAAGCAGTTGTACCTAGGTGGGTGTTGGACTTCCCACGACTCAGTTTCTTTTGGCACAGGTTGCAAATAGCATCGCTGTTGTCAGAGGCAGACACACAAAAAAAATGCCACACTGCTGAGCTCTGCGATGACGGCATTCTGGTGGTGGCAACAGCATGCGTTGATTGGAGTGCTGTCTGGCTGACCCTGGGTGCCGATGCATGCTGTCTGACTGTGCCACTAGCTCCTTGCGACGACCTCCCCCTGCTTCCAACTCATCTCCTCCTCCTCCTCTCTGTCTCCCCATCTGAACTTTCCCCCTGTTCTTCTTCTCTTCTAGCGGGCACCCATGTGACATCCACGGACGCATCTTCATCATCAACCGCTTCACTTGTATCTGACAACTCAACAAAGGAAGCAGCAGCGGGTACAACATCATCATCATCACACCGTATGTCCATGTCTGTAATGCTGCCTGACTGAGACATATCATTGTTATCTGAATCCTCTGTCAATGATGGTTGCGCATCAGTGACGTGCGGTGGGGTCTGAGACTGGTGAGGCACTAGATATTATACGCTGGAGAAACACATATACCGCACGCCGCAAGTACCCCAAACAGGGCAGGTTTTAGTTTATTGCTGAACCAGTGCATAGATGAAATAATAAGCTGATGAGTGAGAGCATGTTATTAACCATGGTGTTACTGATCAGCTGATTATTTTACTTTTGCGCTGGTTCAGCTATAATGAAAACCTTACCTGTTGGGGGTACTTGAGGACCACAGTTAAAGGACCAGTCAACATAGTAGATTTGCATAATCAACAAATTTAAGATAACAAGACAATGTAATTGCACTTAGTCTGAACTTCAAATGAGAAGTACGTTTTTTTTTTCTGACAATTTTAAAAGTTATGTCTTTTTCCACTCAACCTGTACCATGTGACAGCCATCAGCCAATCACAAATGCATACACGTACCATGTGACAGCCATCAGCCATTCACAAATACATACACACTTATTCTTGCACATGCTCAGTAGGAGCTGGTGACTCAAAAAGTTTAAATATAAAAAGACTGTTCACTGAATACTGCTAGCTGTCCAAATAATTACATCTATTTAAAGGGACACTGAACCCAATTTTTTTTCTTTTGTAATTCAGATAGAGCATGCAATTTAAAGCAACTTTCTAATTTACTCCTATTGTTAATTTTTCTTCATTCTCTTGCTATCTTTATTTGAAAAAGAGGGCATCTAACCTTTTTTTTTATTATTCAGCACTCTGGACAGCACTTTTTAATATGTGGATGAATTTATCCACCAGTCAGCAAGGACAACCCAGGTTGTTCACCAAAAATGGGCAGACATCTAAACTTACATTCTTGCATTTCAAATAAAGATACCAAGAGAATGAAGAAAGTTTTATAATAAGAGTAAATTAGAAAGTTGCTTAAAATGTCATGCTCTATCTGAATCACGAAAGAAAAATGTTGGGTTCAGTGTCCCTTTAAGCCAGGGTATATTCACTTTATTGTTCATACACTGAGCTGCTTATATAATTATACAACTTCTAATCTGCAACATCAATAACCTACATTTAATATCCTGAGCTACTTAAATAAACACGTGTTAGGGTACATCAATCTCTATACACAATACCTACATCAATAATATTGTCACTAACCTATAGATAGACAAGCCCTCTATGCATCTTATCACAACAACAAACACAGGCTCATTACTTCCTACTCTCACTCTGCACCCTTCTTCTGAAAACCCCTGTTTCAACCTCTTGCTGTCATTGTACCCCCTCCCACAGCAGTCCTTCCTCACACTCACACTGTAGCATCACGACTCTCACAGTCACAAGAGCAATACTCACTTGAACATAAAAAGTTTTTGTGTAACTGACTGTAGATAAATCCCAAATCCAAGGAAAATGTATCTAATGTGCTTTAAAACATATTAAATGTGTATTAAATGTCATAGGAGTATCCCATTTCTTTATATATTCACTCCGCACACAGCACAATCACCTATACATATTGTCAGTGCTCCTTGATTTGCCCTGAGGTAGCAAAGGTCTTTTTGCGGCAGAATATCCAATAACAGCAATGAGCAATCCCTCTATTCAACAGAAGTACAATGCTCAAAAATGAAACCATTAAGAGTAAGCAAAATTACATAAGCTCTATGGCTGTACTCACATACATAAGGTTCCAATCTGTTGTAGTAATGGCAAAAAAGTACTTTGTCCTGCAGTCATGAGTACTGTCCCTTTAAGACAAGGCACCGCTCCGTAACAGCAGCTCCTTAAAGGGACATACATATAAATATCTCTATATACAGCAGCTCCTTAATGGGACATACATATAAATATCTCTATATACAGCAGCTCCTTAATGGGACATACATATAAATATCTCTATATACAGCAGCTCCTTAATGGGACATACATATAAATATCTCTATATACAGCAGCTCCTTAATGGGACATACATATAAATGTCTCTATATACAGCAGCTCCTTAATGTGACATACATATAAATGTCTCTATATACAGCAGCTCCTTAATGTGACATTCATATAAATGTCTCTATATACAGCAGCTCCTTAATGGGACATACATATAAATATCTCTATATACAGCAGCTCCTTAATGGGACATACATATAAATGTCTCTATATACAGGAGCTCCTTAATGGGACATACATATAAATATCTCTATATACAGCAGCTCCTTAATGTGACATACATATAAATGTCTCTATATACAGCAGCTCCTTAATGTGGCATACATATAAATGTCTCTATATACAGCAGCTCCTTAATGTGACATACATATAAATGTCTCTATATACAGCAGCTCCAGCTTAATGGCATTGGGACATACATATAAATGTCTCTATATACAGCAGCTCCTTAATGTGACATACATATAAATGTCTCTATATACAGCAGCTCCTTAATGTGACATACATATAAATGTCTCTATATACAGCAGCTCCTTAATGTGACATACATATAAATGTCTCTATATACAGCAGCTCCTTAATGTGACATACATATAAATGTCTCTATATACATCAGCTCCAGCTTAATGGGACATACATATAAATGTCTCTATATACAGCAGCTCCTTAATGTGACATACATATAAATGTCTCTATATACAGCAGCTCCAGCTTAATGGGACATACATATAAATGTCTCTATATACAGCAGCTCCTTAATGGGACATACATATAAATGTCTCTATATACAGCAGCTCCTTAATGGGACATACATATAAATGTCTCTATATACAGCAGCTCCTTAATGTGACATACATATAAATGTCTCTATATACAGCAGCTCCTTAATGTGACATACATATAAATGTCTCTATATACAGCAGCTCCTTAATGGGACATACATATAAATGTCTCTATATACAGCAGCTCCAGCTTAATGGCATTGGGACATACATATAAATGTCTCTATATACAGCAGCTCCTTAATGGGACATACATATAAATGTCTCTATATACAGCAGCTCCTTAATGGGACATACATATAAATGTCTCTATATACAGCAGCTCCAGCTTAATGGCATTGGGACATACATATAAATGTCTCTATATACAGCAGCTCCTTAATGTGACATACATATAAATGTCTCTATATACAGCAGCTCCTTAATGTGACATACATATAAATGTTTCTATATACAGCAGCTCCTTAATGTGACATACATATAAATGTCTCTATATACAGCAGCTCCTTAATGTGACATACATATAAATGTCTCTATATACAGCAGCTCCAGCTTAATGGCATTGGGACATACATATAAATGTCTCTATATACAGCAGCTCCTTAATGTGACATACATATAAATGTCTCTATATACAGCAGCTCCAGCTTAATGTGACATACATATAAATGTCTCTATATACAGCAGCTCCTTAATGTGACATACATATAAATGTCTCTATATACAGCAGCTCCAACTTAATGGGACATACATATAAATATCTCTATATACAGCAGCTCCTTAATGGGACATACATATAAATATCTCTATATACAGCAGCTCCTTAATGGGACATACATATAAATGTCTCTATATACAGGAGCTCCTTAATGGGACATACATATAAATATCTCTATATACAGCAGCTCCTTAATGTGACATACATATAAATGTCTCTATATACAGCAGCTCCTTAATGTGGCATACATATAAATGTCTCTATATACAGCAGCTCCTTAATGTGACATACATATAAATGTCTCTATATACAGCAGCTCCAGCTTAATGGCATTGGGACATACATATAAATGTCTCTATATACAGCAGCTCCTTAATGTGACATACATATAAATGTCTCTATATACAGCAGCTCCTTAATGTGACATATATATAAATGTCTCTATATACAGCAGCTCCTTAATGTGACATACATATAAATGTCTCTATATACAGCAGCTCCTTAATGTGACATACATATAAATGTCTCTATATACATCAGCTCCAGCTTAATGGGACATACATATAAATGTCTCTATATACAGCAGCTCCTTAATGTGACATACATATTAATGTCTCTATATACAGCAGCTCCAGCTTAATGGGACATACATATAAATGTCTCTATATACAGCAGCTCCTTAATGGGACATACATATAAATGTCTCTATATACAGCAGCTCCTTAATGGGACATACATATAAATGTCTCTATATACAGCAGCTCCTTAATGTGACATACATATAAATGTCTCTATATACAGCAGCTCCTTAATGTGACATACATATAAATGTCTCTATATACAGCAGCTCCTTAATGTGACATACATATAGATGTCTCTATATACAGCAGCTCCTTAATGGGACATACATATAAATGTCTCTATATACAGCAGCTCCTTAATGGGACATACATATAAATGTCTCTATATACAGCAGCTCCTTAATGGGACATACATATAAATGTCTCTATATACAGCAGCTCCAGCTTAATGGCATTGGGACATACATATAAATGTCTCTATATACAGCAGCTCCTTAATGTGACATACATATAAATGTCTCTATATACAGCAGCTCCTTAACGTGACATACATATAAATGTTTCTATATACAGCAGCTCCTTAATGTGACATACATATAAATGTCTCTATATACAGCAGCTCCTTAATGTGACATACATATAAATGTCTCTATATACAGCAGCTCCAGCTTAATGGCATTGGGACATACATATAAATGTCTCTATATACAGCAGCTCCTTAATGTGACATACATATAAATGTCTCTATATACAGCAGCTCCAGCTTAATGTGACATACATATAAATGTCTCTATATACAGCAGCTCCTTAATGTGACATACATATAAATGTCTCTATATACAGCAGCTCCAACTTAATGTGACATACATATAAATGTCTCTATATACAGCAGCTCCTTAATGTGACATACATATAAATGTCTCTATATACATCAGCTCCAGCTTAATGGGACATACATATAAATGTCTCTATATACACTGGTCTGGTCCCGTGCGTCCACACTCCACTGATGCTCCCCCTTATGCAGAATACCGAAGTGTGTGTATAACAACCCCTGCTTCAAGTTTAACCCGTGCTCACTACGGCCAAAAATAGTATTGCTATGAGAAAAATGGAGCACCGAGTCCGCCAAAGGGGTTAAAATCTATACTTTATTTAGACAGAAAGTCTGACAGACATGCGTACAGGGTCATATGACCCCCGGGGTAAAACTGTATCTATACAGTTTTACCCCGGGAGTCATTTGACCCTGTACGCATGTCTGTCAGACTTTCTGTCTAAATAAAGTATAGATTTTAACCCCTTTGGCGGACTAGGTGCTCCATTTTTCTCATAGCAATTCTCACCTTCCATTGTACCCCTCTCTGTGTCGGTGTAGTCCCCCCTCCCTGGGGCCTCCCCCTCTCACTGATCCTTGCTCAAACTCGAGCTCAGTGAACAAGCTCTGCTGCCTGCCTCCCCTCCTAACAGTTTGCTGGATGGTGCCTGACTGCTCCTCCTACCTTACTCCCTGGTCGCGACCGAGTCCAGACTCCTCCACACAGTAGGCACTGGCAGGCACTAGTGACTTGACCAAGGCCAAGCTGATAGTACAGACCACTTCTGTAATGTGCAATGCATACACTTCGGCAGGGCGGGGCAGGCACGCCGCACACGTCTCTCTCAGGCTCAGCAGCTCCCTCCTGCTCACTCTTCCCGCCTGAAGTACTAGTGATGTCCAGCAGCTCAGCAGGCACGCCTCCCCGGCAGCGCTGATGCTGATTGTCTGTGTGATCCAGCTCCATCATGGAGGCGGTTTGGAGAACCGCCTCCATTGGACCTTAATGGGGGCCCGGCAAAACACCACTGGGTGGTGCTAGCTCTAAAGCTGAGCTGACTACATTCAGATCCATTGTTACGCAATTTATGGAGGGCAGCGGACCGGCTCACTGCCTCCTCCTAATTGCGCAACATGATGAATTTAATTTTGCAGCGCAAGCGCAGTAGGATCACATTTCAAATATTAAAATAATGATGATGATATGGGTAATCAACAGCAGGGGGGTGGGGGGTGGGGGGGATACCCTTGGGGGTGGCCCAAAAAAAATAAAAAAAGACAAAAAATATATATTTTTTTAATAAACATTATTTGAAATCTTTCTCTTCTCTGATTGGACAGGGGAGGCGCCGCCTCCCCTGCCTCCTGTTACTGCACGTCACTGTTGCGCATCACTCATTTCTTCCAACTGATGTGTAAATAACTCCTCTGACAGATCAAGTGAAGCGGCTGTGGTGCTAGTGTTGGTGGTGGCGGCAGGTGGGCGAGTGGTAACTTGAGAGGTGCCCGAAGCTAAGCTGGAGGAGGAAGGTGCGTCAAGGTTCCGAGCGGAAGCTGTAAAAGATTGGGTGTCCTGTGTTAGCCAGTCAACTATGTCCTCAGAACTGTTCGAGTTCAGGGTACGTGGCCTCTGAACACTGGGCATTATTCTAGGACCAAAGGGAATCACAGCACCACGACCACGACGGCACCTGCGGGGTGGCCTGCCTCTGCCTTTCATTTTTTTAAAATGTACACTTACACTACTATTAAACAAGATATGAGTGGTGGCACTGGGAAAGTGGGCACAGTATACGCTGTGAGCCTGACACAAAAAAGCAGACTGATGTTTCACAGTCCAAAAAGTTTTTTTTTTTTTTAAATGTACACTTATACTACTATTAAACAAGATATGAGTGGTGCCACTGGGCAAGTGGGCACAGTACACGCTGTGAGCCTGACACAAAAAAGCAGACTGATGTTTCACAGTCTAAAAAGTTTTTTTTTTTAAATGTACTTGCACTACTATTAAACAAGATATGAGTGGTGCCACTGGGCAAGTGGGCACAGTATACGCTGTGAGCCTGAAACAAAAAAGCAGACTGATGTTTCACAGTCAAAAAAGTTTTTTTTTTTTTTAAATGTACACTTATACAACTATTAAACAAGATATGAGTGGTGCCACTGGGCAAGTGGGCACAATACACGCTGTGAGCCTGACACAAAAAAGCAGACTGATGTTTCACAGTCCAAAAAGTTTTTTGTTTTTTTTTAAATGTACACTTATACTACTATTAAACAAGATATGAGTGGTGCCACTCGGCAAGTGGGCACAGTACACGCTGTGAGCCTGACACAAAAAAGCAGACTGATGTTTCACAGTCCAAAAAGTTTTTTTTTTTTAAATGTACACTTGCACTACTATTAAACAAGATATGAGTGGTGGCACTGGGCAAGTGGGCACAGTATACGCTGTGAGCCTGACAAAAAAAAGCAGACTGATGTTTCACAGTCAAAAAAGTTTTTTTTTTTTTAAATGTACACTTACACTACTATTAAACAAGATATGAGTGGTGCCACTGGGCAAGTGGGCACAGTATACGCTGTGAGCCTGACACAAAAAGGCAGACTGATGTTTCATAGTCCAAAAATTTATTGTTTTTTTTAAATGTACACTTACACTACTATTAAACAAGATATGAGTGGTGCCACTGGGCAAGTGGGCACAGTATACGCTGTGAGCCTGACACAAAAAAGCAGACTGATGTTTCACAGTCCAAAAAGGTTTTTTTTTTTTTAAATGTACACTTACACTACTATTAAACAAGATATGAGTGGTGGCACTGGGCAAGTGGGCACAGTATACGCTGTGAGCCTGACACAAAAAAGCAGACTGATGTTTCACAGTCCAAAAAGTTTTTTTTTTTTTTAAATGTACACTTACACTACTATTAAACAAGATATGAGTGGTGCCACTGGGCAAGTGGGCACAGTATACGCTGTGAGCCTGACACAAAAAAAGCAGACTGATGTTTCACAGTCCAAAAAGTTTTTTTTTTTAAATGTACACTTGCACTACTATTAAACAAGATATGAGTGGTGGCACTGGGCAAGTGGGCACAGTATACGCTGTGAGCCTGACACAAAAAAGCAGACTGATGTTTCACAGTCCAAAAAGTTTTTGTTTTAAATGTACACTTACACTACTATTAAACAAGATATGAGTGGTGGCACTGGGCAAGTGGGCACAGTATACGCTGTGAGCCTGACACAAAAAAGCAGACTGATGTTTCACAGTCAAAAAAGTTTTTTTTTTTTAAATGTACACTTACAATACTATTAAACAAGATATGATTGGTGGCACTGGGCAAGTGGGCACAGTATACGCTGTGAGCCTGATACAAAAAAGCAGACTGATGTTTCACAGTCCAAAAAGTTTTTTTTTTTAAATGTACACTTACACTACTATTAAACAAGATATGAGTTGTGCCACTGGGCAAGTGGGCACAGTATACGCTGTGAGCCTGACACAAAAAAAGCAGACTGATGTTTCACAGTCCAAAAAGTTTTTTTTTTTTTAAATGTACACTTATACTACTATTAAACAAGATATGAGTGGTGCCACTGGGCAAGTGGGCACAGAATATGCTGTGAACCAGACACAAAAAAGCAGACAGATGTTTCACAGTGCAAAAAGTTTTTTTTTTTTTTAATGTACACTTACACTACTATTAAACAAGATATGAGTGGCGCCACTGGGCAAGTGGGCACAGTATACGCTGTGAGCCTGACACAAAAAAGCAGACTGATGTTTCACAGTCCAAAAAGTTTTTTTTTTTTAAATGTACACTTACACTACTATTAAACAAGATATGAGTGGTGGCACTGGGCAAGTGGGCACAGTATACGCTGTGAGCCTGACACAAAAAAGCAGACTGATGTTTCACAGTCCAAAAAGTTTTTTTTTTTTTAAATGTACACTTACACTACTATTAAACAAGATATGAGTGGTGCCACTGGGCAAGTGGGCACAGTATACGCTGTGAGCCTGACACAAAAAGGCAGACTGATGTTTCATAGTCCAAAAAGTTTTTTGTTTTTTTTAAATGTACACTTACACTACTATTAAACAAGATATGAGTGGTGCCACTGGGCAAGTGGGCACAGTATACGCTGTGAGCCTGACACAAAAAAGCAGACTGATGTTTCACAGTCCAAAAAGGTTTTTTTTTTTTTAAATGTACACTTACACTACTATTAAACAAGATATGAGTGGTGCCACTGGGCAAGTGGGCACAGTATACGCTGTGAGCCTGACACAAAAAAGCAGACTGATGTTTCACAGTCTAAAAAGTTTTTTTTTTTTTTAAATGTACACTTACACTACTATTAAACAAGATATGAGTGGTGCCACTGGGCAAGTGGGCACAGTATACGCTGTGAGCCTGACACAAAAAAGCAGACTGATGTTTCACAGTCCAAAAAGTTTTTTTTTTTAAATGTACACTTACACTACTATTAAACAAGATATGAGTGGTGCCACTGGGCAAGTGGGCACAGTATACGCTGTGAGCCTGACACAAAAAAGCAGACTGATGTTTCACAGTCAAAAAACTTTTTTTTTTTTTTAAATGTACACTTACACTACTATTAAACAAGATATGAGTGGTGGCACTGGGCAAGTGGGCACAGTATACGCTGTGAGCCTGACACAAAAAAGCAGACTGATGTTTCACAGTCAAAAAAGTTTTTTTTTTTTAAATGTACACTTACACTACTATTAAACAAGATATGATTGGTGCCACTGGGCAAGTGGGCACAGTATACGCTGTGAGCCTGATACAAAAAAGCAGACTGATGTTTCACAGTCCAAAAAGTTTTTTTTTTTTTAAATGTACACTTACACTACTATTAAACAAGATATGAGTTGTGCCACTGGGCAAGTGGGCACAGAATATGCTGTGAGCCGGACACAAAAAAGCAGACTGATGTTTCACAGTCCAAAAAGTTTATTTTTTTTAAATGTACACTTATACTACTATTAAACAAGATATGAGTGGTGCCACTGGGCAAGTAGGCACAGAATATGCTGTGAGCCGGACACAAAAAAGCAGACAGATGTTTCACAGTCAAAAAATGTTTTTTTTTTTAAATGTACACTTACACTACTATTAAACAAGATATGAGTGGTGGCACTGGGCAAGTGGGCACAGTATACGCTGTGAGCCTGATACAAAAAAGCAGACTGATGTTTCACAGTCTAAAAAGTTTTTATTTTTTTAATGTACACTTACACTACTATTAAACAAGATATGAGTTCTGCCACTGGGCAAGTGGGCACAGTATACCTTGTGAGCCTGACACAAAAAAACAGACTGATGTTTCACAGTCCAAAATTTTTTTTTTTTTTTAAATGTACACTTACACTACTATTAAACAAGATATGAGTGGTGCCACTGGGCAAGTGGGCACAGAATACGCTGTGAGCCGGACACAAAAAAGCAGACTGATGTTTCACAGTCCAAAAAGTTTTTTTTTTTAATGTACACTTACACTACTATTAAACAAGATATGAGTGGCGCCACTGGGCAAGTGGGCACAGTATATGCTGTGAGCCTGACACAAAAAAGCAGACTGATGTTTCACAGTCCAAAAAGTTTTTTTTTTTTTAAATGTACACTTAAACTACTATTAAACAAGATATGAGTGGTGGCACTGGGCAAGTGGGCACAGTATACGCTGTGAGCCTGACACAAAAAAGCAGACTGATGTTTCACAGTCCAAAAAGTTTTTTTTTTTTTAAATGTACACTTACACTACTATTAAACAAGATATGAGTGGTGGCACTGGGCAAGTGGGCACAGTATACGCTGTGAGCCTGACACAAAAAAGCAGACTGATGTTTCACAGTCCAAAAAGTTTTTGTTTTTTTAAATGTACACTTACACTACTATTAAACAAGATATGAGTGGTGCCAATGGGCAAGTGGGCACAGTATACGCTGTGAGCCTGACACAAAAAAGCAGACTGATGTTTCACAGTCAAAAAGTTTTTTTTTTTAAAATGTACACTTACACTACTATTAAACAAGATATGAGTGGTGGCACTGGGCAATTGGGCACAGTATATGCCGTGAGCCTGACACAAAAAAGGAGACTGATGTTTCACAGTCCAAAAAGTTTTTATTTTTTAAATGTATACTTACACTACTATTAAACAAGATATGAGTGGTGGCACTGGGCAAGTGGGCACAGTATATGCTGTGAGCCTGACACAAAAAAACAGACTGATATTTCACAGTCAAAAAAGGTTTTTTGTTTTTTTAAATGTACACTACTATTAAACAAGATATGAGTGGTGGCACTGGGCAAGTGGGCATAGTATGCGCTGTGAGCCTGACACACACGCTGGCAGGCAGGCAACTGCAATTAGATTACACAAGCAGACTGATGTTTCACAGTCAAAAAAGTTTTTTTTTTTTAAATTTACACTACTGTTACACCAGATATGAGTGGTGGCACTGGGCAAGTGGGCACAGTATACGCTGTGAGCCTGACACACACGCTGGCAGGCAGGCAACTGCAATTAGATTACACAAGCAGACTGATATTTCACAGTCAAAAAAGTTTTTTTTTTTTAAATTTACACTACTGTTACACCAGATATGAGTGGTGGCACTGGGCAAGTGGGCACAGTATACGCTATGAGCCTGACACAAAAAAGCAGACTGATGTTTCACAGTCCAGAAAGTGTTTTTTTTTAATTGTACACTTACACTACTATTAAACAAGATATGAGTGGTGCCACTGGGCAAGTGGGCAC
Organism: Bombina bombina; assembly: GCF_027579735.1. Classification (NCBI taxonomy): domain Eukaryota; kingdom Metazoa; phylum Chordata; class Amphibia; order Anura; family Bombinatoridae; genus Bombina; species Bombina bombina. Next base: position 378,515,449 of record NC_069500.1, read on the forward strand.
AGTATACGCTGTGAGCCTGACACAAAAAAGCAGACTGATGTTTCACAGTGCAAAAAGTTTTTTTTTTTTTTAAATGTACACTTATACTACTATTAAACAAGATATGAGTGGTGCCACTGGGCAAGTGGGCACAGAATATGCTGTGAGCCTGACACAAAAAAGCAGACAGATGTTTCACAGTGCAAAAAGTTTTTTTTTTTTTTTAATGTACACTTACACTACTATTAAACAAGATATGAGTGGCGCCACTGGGCAAGTGGGCACAGTATACGCTGTGAGCCTGACACAAAAAAGAAGACTGATGTTTCACAGTCCAAAAAGTTTTTATTTTTTAAATGTACACTTACACTACTATTACACAAGATATGAGTTGTGCCACTGGGCAAGTGGGCACAGTATACGCTTTGAGCCTGACACAAAAAAGCAGACTGATGTTTCACAGTCCAAAAAGTTTTTTTTTTTTTTAAATGTACACTTACACTACTATTAAACAAGATATGAGTGGTGCCACTGGGCAAGTGGGCACAGTATATTCTGTGAGCCGGACACAAAAAATCAGACTGATGTTTCACAGTGCAAATTTTTTTAATTTTTTTTAATGTACACTTACACTACTATTAAACAAGATATGAGTGGTGCCACTGGGCAAGTGGACACAGTATATACGCTGTGAGCCTGACACAAAAAAGCAGACTGATGTTTCACAGTCCAAAAAGTTTTTTGTTTTTTTTAAATGTATACTTACACTACTATTAAACAAGATATGAGTGGTGCCACTGGGCAAGTGGGCACAGTATACGCTGTGAGCCTGACACAAAAAAGCAGACTGATGTTTCACAGTCAAATATTTTTTTTTTTTTTAAATGTACACTTACACTACTATTAAACAAGATATGAGTGGTGGCACTGGGCAAGTGGGCACAGTATACGCTGTGAGCCTGACACAAAAAAGCAGACATGTTTCACAGTCAAAAAAGTTTATTTTTTTTTAAATGTACACTTACACTACTATTAAACAAGATATGATTGGTGGCACTGGGTAAGTGGGCACAGTATACGCTGTGAGCCTGACACAAAAAAAGCAGACTGATGTTTCACAGTCCAAAAAGTTTTTATTTTTTAAAGTACACTTACACTACTATTACACAAGATATGAGTTGTGCCACTGGGCAAGTGGGCACAGTATACGCTTTGAGCCTGACACAAAAAAGCAGACTGATGTTTCACAGTCCAAAAAGTTTTTTTTTTTTTTAAATGTACACTTACACTACTATTAAACAAGATATGAGTGGTGCCACTGGGCAAGTGGGCACAGTATATTCTGTGAGCCGGACACAAAAAATCAGACTGATGTTTCACAGTGCAAAATTTTTTAATTTTTTTTAATGTACACTTACACTACTATTAAACAAGATATGAGTGGTGCCACTGGGCAAGTGGGCACAGTATACGCTGTGAGCCTGACACAAAAAAGCAGACTGATGTTTCACAGTCCAAAAAGTTTTTTGTTTTTTTTCAAATGTACACTACTATTAAACAAGATATGAGTGGTGGCACTGGGCAAGTGGGCACAGTATATGCTGTGAGCCTGACACAAAAAAGCAGACTGTTATTTCTTTTAAGTTTACACTACTGTTACACCAGATATGAGTGGTGGCACTGGGCAAGTGGGCACAGTATACGCTGTGAGCCTGACACACACGCGTGCAGGCAGGCAACTGCAATTAGATTACACAAGCAGACTGATGTTTCACAGTCAAAAAAGTTTTTTTTTTTTTTAAATTTACACTACTGTTACACCAGATATGAGTGGTGGCACTGGGCAAGTGGGCACAGTATACGCTGTGAGCCAGACACACGCTGGCAGGCAGGCAACTGCAATTAGATTACACAGGAAAAAAAAAAGCAGCCCTAAAAAGGGCTTTTTGGGGTGCTGTCCTTACAGCAGAGATCAGATGAGTCCTTCAGGACTGTAGTGGACACTGAATACACTAGCCTAGCTATAGATTTCCCTACTAAATCAGCAGCAGCTACACTGTCCCTCCTCTCACTAAGAATGCAGCTTCCAAATGAATCTAAAATGGATGCTGTCCAGGAGGTAGGAGGGTCTGGAAGGGAGGGTCTGCTGCTTATTGGCTGGAATGTGCCTGCTGACTGTGAGGTACAGGGTCAAAGTATTACTCAATGATGACGAATAGGGGGTGGATCGAACATCTCATATGTTTGCCCACCACGGAGAACGGGAACATGCTATGTTCGCTGGGAACAATTCGCAACATAACTAGTGAGAAGTGAAAACTTATCTGGGAAAACAGTTAACGAGAAAGGTTGGTGAAAACTGTTATATTGTTTGTTAGGTTATTCTACTAATTAGTTAGGATTGCTACATGTTTGATTAGCATTCTAAAAGATCAAGGCTTTTGTTTGTAGTTGTTTTTTTAAATAATTTGTGATTGATTTAAAACCAAGTATGGCAAAAAATTTTTTTATAAAAACCTGTTCTTTTCTGTAATTTCAAATCTGTTACTGTTTATACCCTAGAGGACCGTGTTGTTTTGTCTGAAAACAGGTATCCTGTTTGTTTGCTGTATCACTATATATATATATATATATATATATATATATATATATATATATATATATATATACAGTCGTATGCAAAAGTTTAGGCACCCCTGACAATTTCCATGATTTTCATTTATAAATAATTGGGTGTTTGGATCAGCATTTTCATTTTGATCTATCAAATAACTGAAGGACACAGTAATATTTCAGTAGTGAAATGAGGTTTATTGGATTAACAGAAAATGTGCAATATGCATCAAAATGAAATTAGACAGGTATATAGATTTGGGCACCCTTGTCATTTTGTTGATTTGAATACCTGTAACTACCTAGCGCTGATTAATTGGAACACACAATTGGTTTGGTGAGCCCATTAAGCCTTGAACTTCATAGACAGGTGCATCCAATCATGAGAAAAGGTATTTAAGGTGGCCAATTGCAAGTTGTTGTTCTCTTTTACACTCCTCTGAAGAGGGGCAATATGGGGGCCTCAAAACAACTCTCAAATGACCTGAAAACAAAGATTGTTCAACATTATGGTTTAGGGGAAGGCTACAAAAAGCTATAGCAGAGATTTAAGCTGTCAGTGTCCACTGTGAGGAACATAGTGAGGAAATGGAAGAACACAGGCACAGTTCTTGTTAAGGCCTGAAGTAAAATATTGGAGAGGCAAAGACAAAGGATGGGGAGAACAGTCCACCTTCAAAGACCTACAACATCATCTTGCTGCATATGGTGTTACTGTGCATCATTCAACAATTCAGCATATGGGAGAGTGATGCGGAAGAAGCCTTTTCTGCACACACACCACAAACAGAGTCACTTGAGGTATGCAAATGCACATTTGGACAAGCTAGCTTCATTTTGGAAGAAGGTGCTGTGGACTGATGAAACAAAGATTGAGTTATTTGGTCATAACAAGGGGCGTTATGTATGGTGGCAAAAGAACACAGTGTTCCAAGACATACACTTGCTAGCCACAGTAAAATATGGTGGATGTTCCATCATGCTGTGGGGCTGTGTGGCCAGTGCCGGTACTGGGAATCTTGTTAAAGTTGAGGGTCGCATGGATTCCATTCAATATCAGCAGATACTTGAGAATAATGTTGAGGAATCAGTCACAAAGTTGAAGTTACGCCGGAGCTGGATATTTCAACAAGACAACGACCCAAAACACTGTTCAAAATCTACTCTGGTGAGTTGAAGCGGGCTGTCCTGCTCAGCAACCATCAAACCAAACTGAACTGGAGATGTTTTGCAAGGAGGAATGGTCCAAAATACCTTCATCCAGAATCCAGACACTCATTACAGGCTATAGGAAGCATCTAGAGGCTATTATTTCTGCTAAAGGAGGCTCTACAAAATATTATTACAATATTTCTGTTGGGGTGCCCAAATGTATGCACCTGTCTAATTTCGTTTTGATATTAATCCTTTTCTGTTAATCCAATAAACCTAATTTCACTACTGAAATATTAATTACTGTGTCCTTCAGTTATTTGATAGATCAAAATGAAATTGCTGATCCAAACACCCAATTATTTATAAATGAAAATCATGGAAATTGTCAGGGGTGCCTAAACTTTTGCATACAACTGTATATATATATATATATATATATATATATATATATATATAATCCTGCCTGTCTGTACTTCCTAGTCATACCCATATGATTCCCCTAAAGATGTATTACCGGTGAAGTCACCAGGGGTCGGGGGGATGTTAAATTCTTAGAAAAATAAACCAAGTGGTACTACAAAATTAAAAAACCCTATGCTGCTCACTCAGCCTGTATTACTAAATAGGTATATGTGGAGAGAGAAGAAATGGCGCAAAAGGCAGGACTCAAGTGAAAGCGTTTAATAACACAATATAATACATAAATATATGCACTTACAAGATTAAAATGAATTTGCTGCAATTAGGAGGATTGTGGGTGGTAAAAGTTCTTATTGCTTCTCACAGCCGGCTTGTTGTAATCGAGCGGTGCTACACTGGGAGTGACTGACAGGTGAATCCGGATACCGTGTCAGCAAAACCTGTGGCTGTTGTGAGTGCAGGATACCAGGACCCTTAAACGTTTTCCAACCTGAATTGTCAGTCCAAGGTTTTGCTGACACGGTATCCGGATTCACCTGTCAGTCACTCCCAGTGTAGCACCGCTCGATTACAACAAGCCGGCTGTGAGAAGCAATAAGAACTTTTACCACCCACAATCCTCCTAATTGCAGCAAATTCATTTTAATCTTGTAAGTGCATATATTTATGTATTATATTGTGTTATTAAACGCTTTCACTTGAGTCCTGCCTTTTGCGCCATTTCTTCTCTCTCCACATATACCTGTTCCTGCATATCAAGCCCTGGTTGGGAAATACCAGGCTGGATTAAAGGCAGCAAGGTTTGGGCACAGTGACTTCCCTGGAATTGAAGGGATTACAGAAACCAACTACTTGGAAATATTCTTTGAAAATACTGATAAACACTCCTAAGCACAGGAAGTTTTTTCGGATTCACTTACTTCCACTAAAGGTACTGTCCTTTCTTATTATCTGATCAACTTGCAATATTGCAATCATTTTTTCAACAAGAAGGACATAATTGTAAATACACATTCAAGTTCAACATTTTTCTGGATATATATATATACACAATGTTAAAATAAGAGCACTCTCACTTTAGATTCAACTGCCAGGGTGCCAGCGATTAAATATAGAAATGAAAGAAGGCACTCACTGGTCTTTTAAACAAAGTGATTTTTTAATCCTTACAGCGTGACGTTTCGGGGGGACACTCTGAGGAAGGGGAGTGTCCCCCCGAAAAGTCATGCTGTAAGGATTAAAAATCACTTTGTTTAAAAGACCAGTGAGTGCCTATATCTTTAGATTGTAAGCTTAAGAGCCTCTCTACCTGTAGGCCACTTTGTCTTTAAAGTGAAATACTACTGATTGCGAATTATTGCACCTACAACTGTTATTTACCCCTACTGTACTTGTTTGTGTATTACTGTATCCCTGTAATGTTTTTTTATTCTTTGTATAGCGCTGCGTAATCTGCTGGCATTCGACTGCACCAATACGCTCGCCTGACATCGCCTAACATCGCTGCTGCGGACCTGAATACGCTCTCCATATTTATATATAAAGCTGTCAAAAAGCCGCGCACCAAGTACAGGGCGATGAGCAGCAAACTGTTGTTAACTAAACAGTCATCGATCTCGCTGCTATTCGGCTTTTTCCCAGCTTTATTTATATACTGTCACTAAACACCGCCACTATAGTAAAATGTTTAACCCCTATCCCACCACTCCCTGACCCCGCCGCAACTAGATAAAGTTATTAACCCCTATCCCGCCGCTCCCGGAGCCCACCGCAACTCTAGTAAACTTATTAACCCCTATTCCACTGCTCCCAGACACCGCCGCAACTAACTAAATATATTAACCCCTATCCCTCCGCTCCCGGAGCCCACCGCAACTAAATAAAGTTATTAACCCCTATACCCCTGGCCTCCCACATCACTACCACTTACTAAACCTATTAACCCCTAAACCGCAAGCCCCCCACATCATCATTAACTAAATCAACCTATTAACTCCTAAACCTAACAATCCGCTAACGTCATATTAAATAATAGGATTGAGCTTGCATTCTATTGGCTGATTGGAACAGCCAATAGAATGACAGCTCAATCCTATTGGCTGATTGCATCAGCCAATAGGATTTTTTCTACCTTAATTCCGATTGGCTGATAGAATTCTATCAGCCAATCGGAATCTAAGGGACACCATCTTGGATGACATCACTTAAGAGATATTCATTCAGAAGGAGACGTCGTTTGAAGAGAATGCTCCGCGCTGGATTTCTTGAAGATGGAGCCACTCTGCATCGGAATTATGAAGATAGAAGATGCTGTCTGGATGAAGACTTCTGCCCGTCTGGAGGACCACTTCTGCCGGCTTCATTGAGGACATCTTGCCGCTTGGATGAAGACTTCTCCCGGTAAGGGAATCTTCAGGGGTTAGTGTTAGGATTTTTTAAGGGTGTATTAGGTTAGGGCTTTGGGCTGCAATAGAGCTAAATGCCCTTTTCAGGGCAATGGGGAGCTTAGGTTTTTTTTAGTTAGGCTTTTATTTGGGGGGTTGGTTGTGTGGGTGGTGGGTTTTACTGTTGGGGGGGTGTTTGTATTTTTTTTCAGGTAAAAGAGCTGATTTCTTTGGGGCAATGCCCTGCAAAAGACCCTTTTAAGGGCTTTTGGTAGTTTAGTTTAGGCTAGGGTTTTTGTTTTATTTGGGGGGGGCTTTTTTATTTTGATAGGGCTATTAGATTAGGTGTAATTAGTTTAAAGATCTTGTAATTTGTTTATAATTTTCTGTAATTTAGTGGGGGGGGTTTGTGATGTAGCTAATTTAATTTAATTTATTTAATTGTATTTAATGAAGGGAGTTGATTTAATTGTAGTGTAGTGTTAGGTGTTAGTGTAACTTAGGTTAGGTTTTATTTTACAGGTCAATTTGTATTTATTTTAGCTAGGTAGTTATTAAATAGTTAATAACTATTTAGTAACTATTCTACCTAGTTAAAATAAATACAAACTTGCCTGTAAAATAAAAATAAAGTCTAAGCTAGCTACAATGTAACTATTAGTTTCATTGTAGCTAGCTTAGGGTTTATTTTATAGGTAAGTATTTAGTTTTAAATAGGAATAATTTAGTTAATGATAGTAATTTTATTTAGATTTATTTAAATAATATTTAAGTAAGGGGATGTTAGGGTTAGGGTTAGACTTAGGTTTAGGGGTTAATAAATTTAGAATAGTGGCGGCGACGTTGGGGGCGGCAGATTAGGACCTCTAGTTATCAAGCTGTCTACTTACCTGCATTCGAAGGCCCCAATACGCTCGCCTAAGCTCACCTAACATTGCCGCCACGGACCTGAATACATTCGCCAAATTTATCAAGACAGCTGTCAAAAAGCAGCGCACCAAGTACATTGCGATGAGCAGCGGACTGTTGTTAACTAAATAGTCATCAATCTCGCTGCTCATCGGCTTATTCGCAGCTTTCTTGCTAGCCTGTCACTAAGTACCCACACTAAACTATACTGTTTACCCCCTATACCGCCGCTCCCGGAGCCCCCCGCACCTAAAGAAAGTTATAAACCCCTAAACCGCCACTCCCGGACACCGCCGCAACTATAATAAATATATTCACCCCTAAACCGCCGCTCCTGGACCCCACCGCAACTATAATAAATATATTAACCCCTAAACCACCACTCCCGGACCCCGCCACAACTATAATAAATATATTAACCCCTAAACCGCCGCTCCCAGACCCCGCCGCAACTATAATAATTTTTTTAACCCCTAAACTGCCGCTCCCGGAGCCCACCCCCACCTACATTATACATATTAACCCCTATCCTGCCCCCCCTTCACCACCGCCACTATAATAAAGTAATTAACCCCTAAACCTAAGTCTAACCCTAACCCTAAAACCCCCTAACTTAAATAGAATTAAAATAAATCTAAATAAATATTACTATTATTAACTAAATAATTCCTATTTAAAACTAAATACTTACCTATAAAATAAACCCTAAGATAGCTACAATATAACTAATAGTTACATTGTAGCTATCTTAGGTTTTATTTTAATTTTACAGGCAAGTTTGTATTCATTTTAACTAGGTACAATAGCTATTAAATAGTTATTAACTATTTAGTAACTACCTAGTTAAAATAAAGACAAATTTACCTGTAAAATAAAACCTAACCTAAGTTACAATTACACCTAACACTACACTATAATTAAATAAATTACATAAATTAACTACAATTAAATAAAACTAATTACAATTAACTAAAATTAACTAAAGTACAAAAAAAAACAAAAAACACTAAACTACAGAAAATAAAAAAAATCAAGAATTTTAAAGTAACCTAATCTAATCCCCCTAATAAAATAAAAAATCCCCCCAAAATAATAAAATTCCCTACCCTATACTAAATTACAAATAGCCCTTTTGCGGGGCATTGCCCCAAAGTAATCAGCTCTTTTACCTGTAAAAAAAGAAATACAACCCCCCAATATTAAAATCCACCACCCACACACCCAACCCTACCTTGAGCCGCCTTCACCCAGCCAGGCACAAGTGGACCTCCAGACCGGCAGAAGTCTTCATCCTATCCGGGCAGAAGAGGACATCCAGACCGGCTGAAGGCTTCATCCAGGCGGCATCTTCTATCTTCTTCCATCCGGAGCGAAGCGGGTCCATCTTCAATCCAGCCGACGCGGAGCCATCTTCTTCCATCGAAGTCCTAACACTGAATGAAGGTTCCTTTAAATGACATCATCCAAGATGGCGTCCCTTGAATTCCGATTGGCTGATAGAATCCTATCAGCCAATTGGAATTATGGTTGGAAAAATCCTATTAGCTGATGTAATCAGCCAATCAGATTGACGTTCAATCCTATTGGCTGATCAAATCAGCCAATAGGATTGAGCTTGCATTCTATTGGCTGATTGGAACAGCCAATAGAATGCGAGCTCAATCCTATTGGCTGATTGCATCAGCCAATAGGATTTTTCCTACCTTAATTCTGATTGGCGGCGGTGTAGGGGGGGCAGGATAGGAGTTAATAACTTTAATGTAGGGGCGGCAGGGTCCGTGAGCGGCAGTTTAGGGGTTAAAGATTTTATTTAGTTGCGGCGGGGTTCGGATTTAGGGGTTAATATATATAATGTAGGAGGCGGCGGTGTAGGGGGGCAGATTAGGGTGTTTATACTCGGGGTACATGTTAGGGTGTTAGGTGCAGACACTTCCCATAGGAATCAATACGATATCGGGCAGCAGCGAACATGAGCTCTCGCTGCTTTCTGACTCCCATTGATTCCTATGGGATCCGCCGCCTCCAGGGTGGCGGATTGAAAACCAGGTACGCTGGGCCGGAATAGTGGCAAGCGTACCTGGTTCTTCTTTGATAACTTCCAAAAGTAGTCAGATTGTGCCGAACTTGCGTTCGGAACATCTGTAGTGACGTAAGCATCGATCTGTGTCGGACTGAGGATTGATCGTATGTTACGTCACTAAATTCTACTTTTGCCGGTCTGTAGGGCTTGATAACTATGGCGAATCAGCCTCGCCACAAATACGCTGCGGAATTCCAGCGTATTTGCGGTTGACTGCTTGATAAATAGAGGCCTAGGGGTTAATAAATGTAGGTAGGTTGCGGCGACATTGGGGGAGGGAGATTAGGGGTTAATAAATATAATGTAGGTGTTGGCGATGTTGGGGGCAGCAGATTAGGGGTTAATAAATATAATGCAGTTGGCGGCGATGTCCGGAGCGGCAGATTAGGGGTTAATAAGTATAATCTAGATGTTGGCGATGTCGGGGGCGGCAGATTAGGGGTTAATAAATTTAAGATTAGGGGTATTTAGACTCGGGGTTCATGTTAGGGTGTTAGGTGTAAACATAACTTTAGTTTCCCCATAGGAATCAATGGGGCTGCGTTACTGAGGTTTATGCTGCTTTTTTGCAGGTGTTAGACTTTTTCTCAGCCGGCTCTCCCCATTGATGTCTATGGGGAAATTGTGCACAAGCACAAACGACCAACTCACCGCTGACTTAAGCAGAGCTGGTATTGGAGTGCGGTATGGAGCACAATTTTGTTCAACACTCACTTCTTGTGTTTTAACGCCAGGTTTGTAAAAACCTGTAATACCAGCGCTGTAGGTAAGTGAGCGTTGAGAAAAAACTGCACGTTAGCACCGCACAGCTCATAACGCAAAACTTGCAATCTGGCCGATAGTGTTTTTATTTTTTGTAAATTAGTGTTTGTTATTTTGTGTAACTAAGGCCTAGATTTGGAGTTTGGCGGTAGATGGGCTGTTAACGCTACGCGGGCTTTTTTCTGGCCGCACCATAAAATTAACTCTGGTATCGAGAGTCCAAAAAAATGCTGCGTTAGGCTCCAAAAAAGGAGCGTAGAGCATTTTTACCGCAAATGCAACTCTCGATACCAGAGTTGCTTACGGACGCGGCCAGCCTCAAAAACGTGCTCATGCACGATTCTCCCATAGGAAACAATGGGGCTGTTTGAGCTGAAAAAAAACCTAACACCTGCAAAAAAGCAGCGTTCAGCTCCTAACGCAGCCCCATTGTTTCCTATGGGGAAACACTTCCTACGTCTGCACCTAACACTCTAACATGTACCCCGAGTCTAAACACCCCTAACACCCCAATAGAATGCGAGCTCAATCTGATTGGCTAATTGGATCAGCCAATCGGATTGAACTTGATTCTGATTGGCTGATTCCATCAGCCAATCAGAATATTCCTACCTTAATTCCGATTGGCTGATAGAATCCTATCAGCCAATCGGAATTCGAGGGACACCATCTTGGGTGACGTCATTTAAAGGAACCGTCATTCGTCGTTCAGTCGTCGGCCAGGATGGATGTTCCGCGGTGGAGGTCTTCAGGATGCTGCCACTTTGCTCCGGATGGATGCCGCTTGGATGAAGACTTCAATCGGATGGAAGACCTCTTCTGGCCCGCTTGGATGAAGACTTCAGCCGGATCATGGACCTCTTCAGCCCCCCGCTTGGGCTTGGATCAGGACATCGGAGGAGCTCTTCTGGACCGATCGGTGAACCTGGTATGGTGAAGACAAGGTAGGATGATCTTCAGGGGCTTAGTGTTAGGTTTATTTAAGGGGGGTTTGGGTTAGATTACGGGTATGTGGGTGGTGGGTTGTAATGTTGGGGGGGGGGGGTATTGTATGTTTTTTTTTACAGGCAAAAGAGCTGAATTTCTTGGGGCATGCCCCGCAAAGGGCCCTGTTCAGGGCTGGTAAGGTAAAAGAGCTTTTAAATTTATTAATTTAGAATAGGGTAGGGCATTTTTTTTATTTTGGGGGTCTTTGTTATTTTATTAGGGGGCTTAGAGTAGGTGTAATTAGTTTAAAATTGTTGTAATATTTTTCTTATGTTTGTAAATATTTTTTTATTTTTTGTAACTTAGTTCTTTTTTATTTTTTGTACTTTAGTTAGTTTATGTAATTGTAGTTATTTGTAGAAATTTTATTTAATTTATTTTTTGATAGTGTAGTGTTAGGTTTTATTGTAGGTAATTGTAGGTATTTTATTTAATTAATTTATTGATAGGGTAGTGTTAGGTTTAATTATAACTTAGGTTAGGACTTATTTTACAGGTAATTTTGTTATTATTTTAACTAGGTAACTATTAAATAGTTCTTAACTATTTAATAGCTATTGTACCTGGTTAAAATAATTACAAAGTTGCCTGTAAAATAAATATTAATCCTAAAATAGCTATAATATAATTATAATTTATAGTGTAGGTATATTAGGATTAATTTTACAGGTAAGTATTTAGCTTTAAATAGGAATAATTTATTTAATAAGAGTTAATTAATTTCGTTAGATTTAAATTATATTTAAGTTAGGGGGGTGTTAGTGTTAGGGTTAGACTTAGCTTTAGGGGTTAATCCATTTATTATAGTAGCGATGAGCTCCGGTCGTCAGATTAGGGGTTAATAATTGAAGTTAGGTGTCGGCGATGTTAGGGAGGGCAGATTAGGGGTTAATACTATTTATGATAGGGTTAGTGAGGCGGATTAGGGGTTAATAACTTTATTATAGTAGCGCTCAGGTCCGCTCGGCAGATTAGGGGTTAATAAGTGTAGGCAGGTGTCAGCGACGTTGAGGGGGGCAGATTAGGGGTTAATAAATATAATATAGGGGTCGGCGGTGTTAGGGGCAGCAGATTAGGGGTACATAAGGATAACGTAGGTGGCGGCGCTTTGCGGTCGGCAGATTAGGGGTGGTTAATTATTGTAAGTAGCTTGCGGCGACATTGTGGGGGGCAGGTTAGGGGTTAATAAATATAATACAGGGGTCGGCGGGGTTAGGGGCAGCAGATTAGGGGTACATAAGGATAACGTAGGTGGCGGCGCTTTGCGGTCGGCAGATTAGGGGTTAATAAGTGTAGGTAGGTGGAGGCAACGTTGTGGGGGGCAGGTTAGGGGTTAATAAATATAATATAGGGGTCGGCGGTGTTAGGGGCAGCAGATTAGGGGTACATAAGTATAACGTAGGTGGCGGTCGGCAGATTAGGGGTTAAAAAAATTTAATCGAGTTGCGGCGATGTGGGGGGACCTCAGTTTAGGGGTACATAGGTAGTTTATGGGTGTTAGTGTACTTTAGAGTACAGTAGTTAAGAGCTTTATGAACCGGCGTTAGCCCAGAAAGCTCTTAACTCCTGCTTTTTTCCTGCGGCTGGAGTTTTGTCGTTAGAGCTCTAACGCTCACTTCAGAAACGACTCTAAATACCGGCGTTAGGAAGATCCCATTGAAAAGATAGGATACGCAATTGACGTAAGGGGATCTGCGGTATGGAAAAGTCGCGGCTGAAAAGTGAGCGTTAGACCCTATTTTGAGTGACTCCAAATACCGGCAGTAGCCTAAACCAGCGTTAGGAGCCTCTAACGCTGGTTTTCACGGCTAACGCCGAACTCTAAATCTAGGCCTAAGTTTTTTGTAATTTAGTAATTTTTAATAGTAGATTAAAATTATTTGAGTAGGGTTAGGTTTTTAAATATGTAATATAGTTAATTTCATTTGTAGTTTAATGTAATTTTAGTATGACAGTTAGGGTAGGTTAATTATTAGTTTAATATAGTTTATTTTAATTTTAGTATAATAGTTAGGGTAGATTAATTAATAGTTTAAAATAGTTTAATGTAATTTTAGTATAACAGTTAGGGTAGGTTAATTAATAGTTTAATATAGTTTAATTTAAATCTAAAGGTAAGTTTAAATTTATTATAAGATAGGGATGAGTTAATATTTAATATAAAGTTAGAGGGTTGTTAGGTTTAGGGGTTAATAGGTTAATTTAGTTTATGGCAATGTGGGTGGCTGGCGGTTTAGAGGTCAATAGGTTTAGTAAGTGGTACTGATGTGGGAGGCCAGGGGTTTAGAGGTTAATAACTTTATTTAGTTGCAGTGGGCTCCGGGAGTGGCGGGATAGGGGTTAATACTTTTATGTAGGTGGCGGCGGTGGCGGGGCAGCAGATTAGGGGTTAATAAGTATAATGTAGATGGTGGCGGTGTCGGGGCGGCAGATTAGGGGTGTTTAGACTCGGGGGTATATGTTAGGGTGTTAGGTGTAAACATAACTTTTATTCTCCCATAGGAATCAATGGGATATCGGGCAGCATCGAACATAAGCTTTCGCTGCTTTCAGACTCCCATTGATTCCTATGGCATCCACCGCCTCCAGGGCAGCGGATTGAAAAGCAGGTACTCTGGGCCGGAATAGTGGCGAGCGTACCTGGTAGATATTTGATAACTAGCAAAAGTAGTCAGATAGTGCCGAATTTGCATTCGGAACATCTGTAATGACGTAAGCATCGATCTGTGTCGGACTGAGACCGGCGGATCGTATGTTACGACACAAATTTCAACTTTTGCCGGTCTGTAGGCTTTGATAAATAAGGCAAATCAAGCTCGCCACAATTACGCTGCGGAATTCCAGCATATTTGCGGTTGACGGCTTGATAAATAGGCCTCAAATACTGTGCAGCATGCAGAAGTGTCAGGGTTCTGAGTTCTACAGAATGCCCTCTAGTGGGGAGTGAAAACATTACAATTTTTATTATGTATAATTATATGTACAGGGCCATTTTTAGGGGCGGGCGAAGCAGGCAGTATCCAGAGGCGCAAGGAAAAATAAGGGGCGCAGTAAAAACTCTCAGCTCTTGTGCTATAATAAAACTTAAATTAAATGAACAACTTTTAAATAAGCCAGTTATCTTTGCTTAATAAATAGCCTCCCGAAACATTAAAACAAAAAAAAAACAAACTCTGCATTTTTAATCATTATGGCAAGCAAAAGTAGTGCACCTGACAAAGCACTCATCTGATTCCTTTACGTCATGCGCTAGAGTTCCTAAGTATACGTCCTGAAGTTAAGTAAGGTGAAAGGTTAGTTATGTCTGGGAAGACGTGCAGCCAGGATCACAGCTAAGCTTCTCCCAGTAAATCCTGTAAGTGACAGCGCTAGAGATAGCCTCAGAGCAGGCAAACTCCCCTGCACAGAAGTCAGAAGGAGGGGGGTTGGGCTTTCAGCATGGAGGAGACAGCCGACTAGTAGGTAAAGTTTACTACTTTGAAAAATGCTCTGGTTTTTTTGCTGATGGTTTTATTGCCTTCTTTCTTCCGCTGCATCATGATCAAGTATCACACAGAAACTGTTTATGCTGTCTCCTCTACATCAAGCTTGCCCTGCTTTTGTTTTTTTATGAAAGAGTGGGGAAAAGGGGAGAAGTGAGAGTAGAAGTGGAAAGTTTAATTGAAACAGGTCAGATAAATAAATGATACATTTATAAAAAAAAAAGCTAAAAGGTGAGATTAAAAAAAAGAATATAAATTGTGTATTGTGTGTATTATGTGTGTGTACATGTGTGTATTGTGTGTATTATGTGTGTGTGTACATGTGTGTATTGTGCGTACATGTGTATATTGTATGTATTATGTGTGTGTGTACATGTGTGTATTGTGTGTACATGTGTGTATTGTGTGTACATCTGTGTATTGTGTGTATGATGTGTGTGTACATGTGTGTATTGTGTGTACATGTGTGTGCACATGTGTGTATTGTGTGTACATGTGTGTGTACATGTGTGTGTACATGTGTGTATTGTGTGTACATGTGTGTGTGTGTACATGTGTGTATTGTGTGTACATGTGTGTATTGTGTGTACATGTGTGTACATGTGTGTATTGTGTGTACATGTGTGTATTGTGTGTACATGTGTGTGTACATGTGTGTATTGTGTGTACATGTGTGTGTACATGTGTGTATTGTGTGTACATGGTATGTACATGTGTATATTGTGTGTATTATGTGTGTGTACATGTGTGTGTACATGTGTGTATTGTGTGTACATGTGTGTGTGTGTACATGTGTGTATTGTGTGTACATGTGTGTATTGTGTGTACATGTGTGTACATGTGTGTATTGTGTGTACATGTGTGTATTGTGTGTACATGTGTGTGTACATGTGTGTATTGTGTGTACATGTGTGTGTACATGTGTGTATTGTGTGTACATGTGTGTATTGTGTGTACATGTGTGTATTGTGTGTACATGTGTGTGTAAATGTGTGTATTGTGTGTACATGTGTGTGTGTGTGTACATGTGTGTATTGTGTGTATTATGTGTGTGTACATGTGTGTATTGTGTGTACATGTGTGTGTACATGAGTGTATTGTGTGTATTATGTGTTTGTGTGTACATGTGTGTATTATGTGTATTATGTGTGTGTGTGTACATGTGTGTATTGTGTGTATTATGTGTGTATATGCATATGTGTATGTGTATATATATTTTTTTATTTTTTTATTTTGGCATGTTTCTGCCTCTGACAGAGTGTATGTCAGTGTCTGAGTAGCTGTACGGGCTGTGTATACAGACTTTTTCATTGTTGCTGCTGTTTTATCTAACTTTCTAGAAAAGTGTTCTGTTAACCCCTTAACGACCGAGGACGTGCAGGGTACGTCCTCAAAAAAAGGCAGTTAATGCCTGAGAACGTACCCTGCACGTCCTCGGTTTGGAAAGCAGCTGGAAGCGATCCTGCTCGCTTCCAGCTGCTTTCCGGTTATTGCAGTGATGCCTCGATATGGAGGCATCCTGCAATAACCTTTGGTAGCCATCCGGTGCAGAGAGAGCCACTCTGTGGCCCTCTCTGCACCGGAGATCGGTGGCTCCCTGCGCTGTTGGGTGGGAGCCGGACCGGGAGGCGGGTGGCGGCCATCGATGGCCCTGGTTATGTGCAGGGGGGGCGGGATCGTGGGCGGGGACGAGCAGGGGCGCGCACGGACGCGCGCGCGTGCACGGGAGGGCGGGGGCGGGCGCGTGCACGGGGAGGGAGCGGGTGGGAACCGCTACACTACAGAAAATGATTTAATAAAAAATGTATAAATTTCGAAATATTTTTAAAAAAAAAAAGATCAGCAAGGTGGTGGGGGTTTGTCTGTGTGGGGGGGGGGGAGCTACACTACAGAAAAAAGCCCCAAAAAAATAAAAAAAGCACTTTTTTTTGCAAACTGGGTACTGGCAGACAGCTGCCAGTACCCAAGATGGCCCCCAATGAGGCAGAGGGGAGGGTTAGAGAGCGGTTTTGGGGGGGATCAGGGAGGTTGGGGGCTAAGGGGGGGATCCTACACCCTAGCATATGTAAATATGCTAAAAAAAAATTTTTATTTTTTTTAAAAAACCCTTTTATTTTAGTACTGGCAGACTTTCTGCCAGTACTTAAGATGGCGGGGACAATTGTGGGGTGGGGGAGGGAAGGGAGCTGTTTGGGAGGGATCAGGGGGTGGGATGTGTCAGGTGGGAGGCTGATCTCTACACTAAAGCTAAAATTAACCCTGCAAGCTCCCTACAAACTCCCTAATTAACCCCTTCACTGCTAGCCATAATACACGTGTGAGGCGCAGCAGGATTTAGCGGCCTTCTAATTACCAGAAAGCAACGCCAAAGTCATATATGTCTGCTATTTCTGAACAAAGGGGATCCCAGACAAGTATTTACAACCATTTGTGCCATAATTGCACAAGCTGTTTGTAAATTATTTCAGTGAGAAACCTAAAATTGTGAAAAATTTAACTTTTTTTTCAATTTGATCGCATTTGGCGGTGAAATGGTGGCATGAAATATACCAAAATGTGCCTAGATCAATACTTGGGGTTGTCTACTATACTACACTAAAGCTAAAATTAACCCTACAAGCTCCCTAAAAGCTCCCTAATTAACCCCTTAACTGCTGGGCATAATACACTTGTGGTGCGCAGTGGCATTTAGCGGCCTTCTAATTACCAAAAAGCAACGCCAAAGCCATATATGTCTGCTATTTCTGAACAAAGGGGATCCCAGAGAAGAATTTACAACCATGTATGCCATAATTGCACAAGTTGTTTGTAAATAATTTCAGTGAGAAACCAAAAGTTTGTGAAAAAATTTGTGAAAAAGTGAACGATTTTTTGTATTTGATCGCATTTGGCGGTGAAATGGTGGTATGAAATATACCAAAATTGTCCTAGATCAATACTTTGGGATGTCTACTAAAAAAAAATATATACATGTCAAGGGATATTCAGGGATTCCTGAAAGATATTAGTGTTCTAATGTAACTAGCGCTAATTTTGGAAAAAAGTGGTTTGGAAATAGCAAAGTGCTACTTGTATTTATGGCCCTATAACTTGCACAAAAAGCAAAGAACATGTAAACATTGGGTATTTCTAAACTCAGGACAAAATTTTGAAACTATTTAGCATGGGTGTTTTTTGGTGGTTGTAGATATGTAACAGATTTTGGGGGTCAAAGTTAGAAAAAGTGTGTTTTTTTCAATTTTTCCTCATATTTTATATTTTTTTTTATAGTAAATTATAAGATATGATGAAAATAATGGTATCATTAGAAAGTCCATTTAGTGGCGAGAAAAACGGTATATAATATGTGTGGGTGCAGTAAATGAGTAAGAAGAAAATTACAGCTAAACACAAACACCGCAAAAATGTAAAAATAGCCTTGGTCCCAAACGGACAGAAAATGGAAAAGTGCTGTGGTCATTAAGGGGTTAAAGGCAGTTATGGGCCAGAAATATGTTCCCCTCTTTAAGGAACTGGTCAAGGTATCCCAATAAACCCTCCTTTTTTATTTATATATATATATATATATATATATTCTTATATAGCATTCTTTTTTACCCCTGAGTGCTAGTGCACTCTTGTAAATGTCATAAAAGTATGCATGAATTTACATGAATTCTGCACAAAGTAAAACACTTGCTGGTTTGTTTAGGTTTATTTTTTTCTTTCTAATGGTAATGTTAAAAGTATGTTTATTAAAGTTGACGTGATTTGGGTTTATCATTGGGTTACAAACATATGTTTTGACAAACATATGTATGTGTATGTTTTATATGTTTGTTTTCTACTCCATATTATAAAATGCATAGTTGACAACTGTCCCGTTTTTGGCGGGACAGTCCCAGAATTTGGGACCCAGTCCCAGTCATTTAAATGTCCCGGACTGTCCCGGTGTTCTGTCTGTGTTCTGAAGATAGCGAACCAAAGTGATGTTTCATCAGCTCTGATAAAAAAAATACGCAACGAGCATGCGCTGCTCTGACTTAGTCATCATAGCATTCTAATGCGTCACAGCCCATCAGAACAGTTAAGGTATTGGAGGTTAGTGAAACTTCGGGTGTAAATAGCCACTGTACAACCTAAAGCACCTCCTCTTGGTGCCGGTATTTCTTCTCTGGTTCTGATCGGTACTTTGACACAGATACATTGTCGTGTAGGTTTGAATTTCCCACTGATCTTCTCATTGCTTCCCGGGTTGTCACATAAGTGCGGAGCAATAACTGTAACAGATACACTGCACCGGTGTAGAATGCATTTACACTGTTTATCACTTACATTTAATTTTATACTGAATTATGGTCGATCCATAGAAGCAGAATGCTGGTTTTGTAATAAAACTGCATGTACACAACTAACTATTGTAGCAACATTATTAAATCATCAGAACTTTTATTACATTTTGAACAGATCATCACCTGCATACAGTGCTCATGCGCTTGTGACACATAGAAAGTATCGAATTCCACCGCAACTGTGCAGTTATTTTCAGGATATCCATGTATCACAAGCGCATGAGCACCGTATGCAGGTGATGATCTGTTCAAAATGTGATAAAAAGTTCTGAAGAATTAATAATGTTGCTACAATAGTTAGTTGTGTACATGCAGTTTTATTACAAAACCAGCATTCAGCTTCTATGGATCGACCATAATACGATTCAGTATAAAATTAAAGGGCCACTGTAAGTAAATATTTTCTATGCCTGTTACTAACTAACTACCCCAAATACGCTTTGTATCAATAGCATTTCATTAACATATCTCTACCGTATATCAGAAATCTTGTCTGCAAATTTAATTGTTTTCCAAACCCACTCCGTGGGTATCCTTTGCTCTGTACCAATCCGTTTGCAATACCTAGGTTTCAAAATGGCGCTTTAAACACAAAGTTGTTGGTTTAAGTATTTTTAACATGCAGTGCTGAAAATAGTGGGCAGGATAATGTGACATCATCGGCGAATAAAAGATATAACTTTTAGAACGTTATGAAACTTTGTTTTGGATAAAATATAGATCAGTAGGTTTTAATTAATGTTTATTAACTTTAATATGTTAGTTGTTTAGCTTAAAAATTATAACAGAAAGTAATCCTTTAAATGTGAGTGATAAACAGGGTAAATGCATTTAACACCGGTGCAGCTCTGAAAACTGAGGAATTTCTCATTCCCAGTACTTGAAATGCACACTGCAGTTTATCATGGCTACCTCTGCTATATATCTCTGCTATATATTTGAAAATCACTGCAGCCAAAAGTCTGTCTCCGTGACAGGGCTAATGGCATAGGTGCATACATTTTCCTTTTGCTCCCATTTCTTTTATTAATTCCATTCAGTACATTCTCCTTCTATACCTTTTTTAGTTTCATATTTTAATTTATATATATATATATATATATAATCTGCAACATAATAAAAAGGCGACCCTAAATTATGCTAATTATGTGGGTTTGGTAAAGTGGGCGGGACTTTAGGGCAGGGGTGTGGTAAAAATTTTCATCCAGGTAATTGATAGCTGCAAAGTGTCCCTGGAATTTTTTTTTCAAATGTTGGCAACTATGAAAATGTGTCTGTCTCTCTATATTGTATATATCTTTGATGCATCTGTTCACAAATGTGTACTGAATGTATCTGCACTGTATATATACTTTATGTAAGTGGGTGTAGTGAGTATGTAAATCTGTGTCTCTGAATAAAGGTCTGTTAGTTCTCTGTCTGTGATCAGTGCCTTTGATTTGGGAGGTGTATGAGTATGCAATGTGTGGCTTTGTGTATATACAGTATATTTGTGTGTGTGTGTGTGTGTATATGTATGTATGTATGTGTGTGTGTATATATATGTATATATATATATATATATATATATATATATATATATATATATATATATATATATACAACACACATAAAGTCCAGCACTCACAAACAAGCTCTCAGCTAGGATTAAATAGCAAAACCGGAAGAGTTAGTTACCACATTTGGGAAAATGGAACAAGCCCAGGTACCACATCAAGGTCTCTTCCACTCACCTGGGTCTCTAATACAGCCACACAACTGCAGCCATGCACACAAATGCAAGCTAATAATCAAACAAACTGGGAACAAGTCAGGGTTCACAGACTTTTGTAATCATCCTGAGAAAAAACAAAAAAGGAATAAGGACAGCACATCAAGACTGGACCGGGTACACATCCCATGTCCCACAAACAGGCTCAGCTTTGGTTGCTAATGCACTCACATAAAGCTCCTCTATCTGCAGAGTCACAGGCAGAGTCACAGGCAGTTAACCCCGGGCCCAGTTTGTTTGATTATTAGCTTGCATTTGTGTGCATGGCTGCAGTTGTGTGGCTGTATTAGAGACCCAGGTGAGTGGAAGAGACCTTGATGTGGTACCTGGGCTTGTCCCATTTGGCCAAATGTGGTAACTAACTCTTCCGGTTTTGCTCTTTAATCCTAGCTGAGAGCTTGTTTGTGAGTGCTGGACTTTATGTGTGTTGTATTGTATTGTCTGTTTCTGTAATTCTCCCTAAGGACCTGTACCCTGGCATGCTCGGGGTTAACTGCCTGTGACTCTGCAGATAGAGGAGCTTTATGTGAGTGCGTTAGCAACCAAAGCTGAGCCTGTTTGTGGGTCATGGGATGTGTACCTGGTCCAGTCTGGATGTGCTGTCCTTATTCCTTCCTTTTATTTTTATATATATATATATATATATATATATATATATATATATATATATATATATATATATATATATATTTACTGGCATAACTCTGAGTGTGTTTGCCTCTGTGATTGATGGCCTTGTGTGTGTCTGTGAATGTGGATGGCTATGGGGTGTCTGTGTGTGTGTATGTAGATGTTTATGGATGTCAGGGTGCTTGCATGTAAAGGTCTATTATTGCCTCATTTGAAACTAAATGATAATGAGACATGAAATCTCAGGAGGGAGAATGGGGTGGGGCACATTTTGACATTTTGCTCTGGGAGCCAGATTTTCTAGAAACAGCCCTGTATATGTATTTGCAAATCACTATCAATGTTTATTTTCCCAGTCTTTCTTAAATTTAACTCTGAAAATTGTAGTGTTTACATTCCCTCCCAAAGAGGCTAGAGTGCATTCTGTAGAATTCAGAGCACTGACCTACCCACATGCGGCACAGTGATTGGTTGATATCTGCGAAAGCTTGTTTTTATTTGTTACTGATTGGTCACAAAAGTGGAAGATAAGTCTTTTTAAACAAGGCATAATTTTAGAACTAAAATAACAATTTTAAATAAGCTTAACATATTTATTTTACTAGCAGGTATTTTTCAATGTAGTGAATAATTTATGATGCATAAATAAAAACTTTAATGACACTTTAATTTATTCTCCCCCATGCAAAATCGATTTAGTTTTAATTCTTACTTTAACAAAAAGATTTTAACTCAGGTTCTTATTTTTAGCCATTATCTGGAAACAGAATCCCTGCTGTTAACCCATGGATGCTAGAAGTTTCAGTAATGTGTTCCTACACATTACTATCTGGTTTTCCCATGGGCAAGAGCTGTTATTATTTTGAACAGTCTGTGTGCGATTACAGTTTATATAAAACAATGCCAACCACTGTTTAATAGGAAGACCCGAACATAAAGGCATTTTTACAAACTCTTTGTTGTGTTTACATGTAAACTTTACCAATGAAAAACAAACTTAAAAGCTTCTCATATGTAAAATCGGTTCCCGTTTTATAAAAAAAAAAGAAAAGAAAGAAAAGCATTGAAATGGTTTATCTTGAGGCAAATTAAATATATATATATATATATATATATATATATAAAATATTATGGAAAGGTGGAAAAGGAACTAACCATACCTGACAAAATTAATCTTGTGGGTATTTAGGACCAGGAGGACCAAAATGGAGTCTGAGCAGTAACAAAGCCTTGTTGTTGGTCACATAGACAAGTCATAGGTGGTCCAGGAGGGAACACTGCCTATTTGGACAACTTTTGGGCATAAATCGGGAAAAAGTGAAGGCATGCATAGGCAGGATTTGGCTAGTGGTGTCATAATATAGAAGGTGTGTGCACATGTGTATGCATGTGTGCATTCATAAATGTGTTTGTGTGCACGCGCCTGTGCTTGCCTGTGTGGTACAATCATAAAATGCCTTAATGTCTACCAAAATAATTTATTTACTATGCAGTATGAAAAGGTTTCTTAGCTCCAGTTTTCATGGAGCCTAATAATTATGTCATTGAGCAGTTCAGTCAGTGTAAATAATTCAACTATGGTCAAGAAGGAAAATCTTTTAAGTGTGTCCTGTTATGGCTTCTTGTGACTTGGGTTGATATATCCTTCTCTAATCTACAAATAATTTAGAGACTGCTGTCTGACCTGTGAATATTAGCAGACTGATGACTACATATTCTCTCTTACAGACATGTTACAACAGTTCCTGGTCTCTACTGTGCCCCTGGGCTGTCTCTCTGTGTCATTTAGTAACATTCTAACATGACTGAGTACAGCCCTAATGTCACAAATCAAGCCTCTAGACTAAAAAGAAAAAGAAAAGGTCTGGAAAGCATTCTGCTCAAAGGGGCTGTGTGAGGATTTGAACCTGTGGCTCTGTGCTTACTACACTGTTTGCTTGTGCGTTGAGCCACAGCCAGTTCTAGAAGGTGTCAATTTCAAATGCAATAGCATGCAACTTAAAAGAGCTGTCAAATGTGTATTTGTCTAATTGTATTTTCACCTGTGCAAAACACAGGTGCACTTAATTTTTAATATACTTAGAGCCAATCCTGTGCAAAACCTCCCTATTTAAGGCTGACTGTTAGGCTGCATATTGTCTTCACATTGTTTCTGTTTTGTCACAAGCCAGAACCTGTTTCCTCTACTTCAGTACATATTTGGAGGAAGACTTCAACATTGCACCTGTTTACAAGTTTGTTTCCTGCCTTGTGCAATTCCTGCACTTCAGTTATTACCAGAAGAAAGACTTTCCTTTTGAATCTGTTACCTGTTTACAAGTTTGTTTCCTGCTTTGTCCAAATCCCGCAGTTCAGTTATTACCAGGAGAAAGACTTTCCTTTTGAATCTGCATCTCTGCTTACTTGTTTGTTCCTTTCCACTCCTGGCGTATGTGGACATAACATACCTGAATAGTATATATTTAAAATACCCTGCAATATTTCCTCAATCAAATATTTTGTTATTTAAATCTGTTATCTTTTCAATCTATATGGCTTCTACTAATCTTTGTTTAAAGCAACTGTTCCAGACAATGAGGTCCCCACAAAATATCCTGAGACAGAATGACACCTAAGTATTTTACTGGAGTTTCAAGAGTAAGCATGTTAAGTCAATGTCCATTATTTCTTTATTGTTCTTCTGGCTCCCTCGCCTCTTGGCAGCAGCACAGACCCTTTTGCATTTCAATACAATTTTACTGGCCAGACTTACTGTTTAGGACTCAGGAGTGAGCTAAAATTACAATGATGTGGTATGTAACAAAAATGACTGAGACCAAGCTTACTCCTTTGGATACTCTGGGTGTGCTCAGGCTCTCCACAATGAATGATGGTGACCAATAGTGCCAGTTTGTCACAAATTAATGTAGGCAGCTTCCTCTGTCTCTTTACTGATGGTACATGTTTATGATCCAGTATTTGTTTTCTTGCATTTTATGTGCTTATGCTTTGTTCTTATGTCAGAGAACATTTGGGGGTTTTACAGGATACTTGGTTGGAGATATGCCACTGTCACATGGGTTGAAAATACTTGTGGACTGCCAAATTAAGTACTGTCTATGGATACAGAAAAAACTGGCTCTACTTTTTGGCCTACTTAAAACAATGTAAAACAAATAGGGACAAAAAAAAATATTATTTAAAGTACATTTGTCACACACACAAACACACACACTCACAAATACAGTCAAACATACGCACCCATGCATGTACACACACAAACCTAGACAGGCCAAAAAGCAAATTCTGCAAACAAGGTTTTCAAAATGCTGCAAATTGCCTAAACCAACTATTTGATTTGCAGTTTACAGAGTTTGCGTTTTGGTCTCTCTAGGGATTGTGGGCCAAGCATAATTTTTTTCAGAAAAGCAAGAGGTGTTTAACGTCCTTTTAAGATCATAGAATCTCAGTCAGTATCAGATGTTTTAGGTTATTTTCTTTCTTTTTCTATATTTTTTGATCTATGCTATTTACAATTCCCAGTTAATCTTATGTCTGAGTATATAATAATCCCATCCCCATTTCAAAGTCGGTGACCTCATCTCATGCTTTTTTAAATCTTTACCTTATGATATTAAACAATCTACCTTCACAGCACTATGTTTTTTTTAAGACATTGTTATTTATGACAAATTCCTAGACAAGTTAAAGATGTGGAACAAAGCCTTGGGGTTATGCAGGAAGCCCTGCATTGTACTTGAGAATATTATATGTGCTATCTGGAACTGTTTAACAGCATTTGCAATGCTTTTTATTACTTTTTTTTTTTGGTTTACATTTAAAACACAGTCCATATGTTTTCCCTCTTTTTTTATTTCAGGTAGAAACTTTGGTCTGTGTTTTTATAGGATTCTAGTTAATTCAATCTGGTTTAATAATTATCCTTTCCAGGTGCTTTTCATTATTTATTATGAATGATCTTGACAATAGCCTTGCCTCCTAAATTTGCAGAGCTTTCAGTAAATACTTCCATCATTTTTACTTCTTCAAAATAATGGCAAATAAGTTAAAAAAACAAACAGGAAATGATACTGTGTGTTTCAGCTATGCACCAATAAACCTAGAGTATACCGTGTGTGTAATAACATTTTCTAATTGTATTATTATTAGTTTGGTACCTTTTTTTTGTTTGACATTCTGATGCTTAATGTTTACAGTCATATTACTGATACATATACAGAAACAATTTCAGCAAGGGAGCTGGACAGGATACTACTCAGAATAGCACTCTACCCTCATACGTATGGGCTTAGTGTATACATTTTTTTTTAAATATATATATATACTTTTATTAATTTTATTTAAAATAAGTAACACACAATAAAAACAGTTTCACCAAGTGAAAGAGGATTCCAAACAATTGTGATACATATGGTAGAGCAGTGATTTTCAACCACCGTGCCATGGCACACTAGTGTGCCATGAGAGATCGTCAGGTGTGCCGCTGTGAATTGGTGCTTATCCTACACTGATTGTGCAACTCTTATACTGGTGCCCCCAAGGCTTAGGGACTTTAACAGTAGGATCACTTGAGCCCCAGTAGTTTTTGCTTTTGGGCTCAATACTAGTGCACTGCTTACTGCCCTAACACGCGGAACGTTTACTTGCATGGAACTACTGCAATCACCTAAGAATTTATTTTCATCAATGGTACCCCCCCTAACAGCCTCAATACGTGGAACTTTTGATTGTTGTTATTGTGCCTCTAGCTTTGGCAATACAGTTGTAGTGACTGTCATGCTAATAAAGCTTAATTGAATTGACTAAATTGTTTTTATATATATATGCTGTATTAAGCTACAATGTGTGATTTTGTAAAATTTTGGGATGGTGGTGTGCCGTAGGATTTTTTAATGTAAAAAAATGTGCCATGGCAAAAAAATTGTTGAAAATCACTGTGGTAGAGAATTACAAATACATATTTCAACTTGTTGTTGTTGATAATATCTCCAACATAAAGGTGATTAGTGGCAAATCTTAACAGTAAGGTATATATATATGATCTTTTTTCCTTGAAAATGAGAAACAAATCTACCATTGAGTATACTTATGGATATATACCCTAATTGTGATGACACCGTGTATTACTTGTAGTAACAAATGATTCCCAGAGAAGCACCTACACAAAGGTTCCACTTATATATTAGTACCGCTATACATTGTACAATAAAATATTGCACCAATTGGTATTGGGGCTAAGTGTAGTTCCTTATAGACTAATAATACTTTATATTAGTCTGTAGTGAAATTGAGGGTAGTTAGTGTGCCCCTGTGTCACGCTGAAATGCTATTCTCCACAGATGAAAGATGTATATTGGCCGTTAAGTATACAGCCTAGACGTTACCGTATATTCAAAGTATTGAGTTTCTATGTAACCATAAACTGGCAGTTAACTATGTATCAGTTGTCACCAATAAACAATTAAGTGGCATATCATATGCACAGGTCGTGAAATTCTAAACAACTTCCACAAGAGAGTACTACTCCTAGTATATGCGCCACTATTGGTTATCTAATAGGATGTCACCTGAAATATTATTGTTATGGTTGAGTACAATGTCATGTGCATTTGTTTGTAATTTTTATCTATATACAAGTTGCTTGGAAATAGTTAGTGTGCCCTTAAGTCACGCTTCAGAGATTTCCTCCTCAGGTTAAAGATACGTATTGGCCGTAATATATACAGATCTATGTGCGGTCTGAGGTAAAGCTTATGTTTGTAACCGGTAAAACAAACGTTGCCATATATCTAACATATCAAGTTATTGTTTAACCATAATGCTCGCCATTAATATTGTGTCAGTTGACATTAATTATGAGGAAGCTACATCTCATGTGCCTAAATATTTGAATTGTGAACAACCTCCACAATCGTGTGGTACTTGGCAAAGAGGTTAACAATAAAGCTCTCCACGGAGCACTTAGGTGAAAATATGTGATAGTTTGATACACGGATCTCCTAGATCAGCTAAATTAAATACGCCCTAATAGCATATTGTCGGTGGAGAGGCCTCACGTGCCCCTATGAGTTATATACACTGGGAATAGATCATACAAAATTGTATTGCTGTGTGCCCTGGGACACAATTGGATCATATTGTGTGTCGCAAGTTAAATAAATTACATATGCCGGTATGAATTAAACTCAGCATTGAACCTGTGTTTGCACAGGTGCAGGATTGCACTGTATTAGATAGATTGTACTCAGGCACTACTGTGTGTCAACTCGCTATGCAGTATAATTTTCTTATACTAATATCGGATAATCCAAACAAAAGATCTCCCAAGAAGATACCACTTTCCCTATAATATGTGATATGAAATACCACTTGGACAGGTGCAAAATGTAAAAACTACAGGACACCCAATAGTCCTGTCATTCCTCCCTTAACATGTTTCGCCTATTGGCTTTGTCAAAAGTGGAGGCGCCGCTCAAATTGCGGCCTTTTATTCACTTACTATTCAACATCACACCCATTTATGTGATGTCATGACTGGCTAATCGAATATGCTTAAAAGAACGACCTTTATCTTAAAGTAATGTATGGTGAATAATATATTCAATTGACTAACTTTCTCCCCTACATATTTAAAGAAACAGGACTCAGTACTGTATTTGACATGGCTTTGAGGAGAATTTGTTATGTGTACGTGACCCCTGACCCATAATATTACCAAATCTCAACAGAGAAAAATAAAAAATATATCTAGTGATATTAATGTGCTAAGTGTCTGAAAACTGCTGTGAACTCATCTATAAAGATCAATTAAATAATAAACTTAAATTCGATTACATTCATTTAAATAAAATTAGTTTAAATGCAGTATAATGTGTTTACTGCTGTGAGCTTAGGTGTTTTTTACTAATATGGAAATAAATTAACACAGTGTGGTGCATGAATTTTGACAGTTGTTAGCTTTGAAAAATGTCAAATCAGCCAAGAAAGATTTTGAAAATGGCAAAAAATTGACAAGTGTGGCAAATCATTTTTTACATGTTCATCAATCCAAAAAGTCAGATTTAAAATGCTTTGGGATGCAAAAAATCTCACTAGGTATTCGAAGTGGAGATATGGGATGTACCCTTTTAAAAGCAGAAACACACTGGATTTACCTCTTGAATACAGTACAACCAAATGGTTTAAATGAATATAATAACTATTTTACATTAAGAAGTCCCTTATTTATGTATGTATATATTTATACAATGGAATAGAGTATCCTTAGTCAACAAGATACTCTATTAAAATCAAAGGAAAAACTTTATTTATTAGATATCACAGGCAGCACAAGTCACGATAATAAACACAAGAGAACTAATGAAATTGACAGTAGATTCACAACTGTCAAAATGCATGCACCACACTGTGTTCATTTATTTACATATTAGTAAAAAAACACTTAAGCTCACAGCAGTAAACACATTATACTGCATTTAAACTAATTTTATTTATATTAATATAATAGAATTTAAGTTTATTAATAATTTAATTGATCTTTATAGATGAGTTCACAGCAGTTTTCACAGACACTTGGTACTTTAATATCACTAGATATATTTTTATTGTTTTTCTCTGTTGAGATTTGGTAATATTATGGGTCAGGGGTCACGCACACATAACAAATTCTCCTCAAAGCCCTTTATATAGATAATCATTACAGTACTGATAAGATAGAGTGACATTATAATGAGATGCCCACTTCGGAGGTTGTGAGAACCTGCAGCCGTAGGGGCTCAAAGGCTGGCAAAAGTCTTTGATAAATCTAGCTCTAGGGTTTCCAAACTATAAAAAAATCGCTCAACAAAATAAAACTTTCTTTTTTTATTTAACAATTACAGTAATTATTCACAGAATACTGAATTGCCAACTAACATGCCTAAAATATTAAGAAATTCCCCCCATTTTTAAGTCAGTATAAATCACCCTAGAGCTTTAAAATAGGTAAAATGGACATTTAGTTTGTTCATTTATAAGTCAGGACACTAAGTAAGTGCAATAACTGATATGAACATCACAGTGGTGAAAGCAAATCAAATATTTTGGAGAATTTATATTCAACCATATTTATAATTTAAGGGACAGTCAAGTTAAAAAAAAACTTTCATGATTCAGATAGGGCATGTCATTTTAAGCAACTTTCCAATTTACTTTTATCACCAATTTTGCTTTGTTCTCTTGGTATTCTTAGTTGAAAGCTAAACTTAGGAGGCTCATATGCTAATTTCTTAGACCTTGAAGGCTGCCTCTGAATTTGACAGTTTTTCACCACTAGAGGGTGTTAGTTCATGTGTTTCATACAGATAACATTGAGCTCATGAATGTGAATTTACAGAGGAGTAAGCACTGATTGGCTAAAATGCAAGTCTGTCAAAAGAACTGATATAAGGGAGCAGTCTGCACAGAGGCTTAGATACAAGGTAATCACAGAGGTAAATATGTATTATTATAACTGTGTTGGTTATGCAAAACTGGGGAATGGGTAATCAAGGAATTATCTACCTCTTTAAAACATAAAAAATTCTGGTGTTGACTGCCCCTTTAACCACATTGACAATAATGTGTTTAAAAACATAAAACATGATCAATAATGCATTTGTTAAATGTAATATTTTTTTTTCTGACAAGCTTTTGACACTCACTGGGTCTCCTGTCTGAATCAAGATTTTAAAAACACTGTGCTACATGTATCATTCTCAGCAGGGGATGTAAAGAATGAAGCTTACATATAAAGTGCATAGAAATTGAACTTGATACTCCTGGATAAAACAAAAATAAAAATTTAAGTCTGAAACATGTTAGAAATTGCCAAACACTTTTTCAAAGCAACTTTTCACAACATACCATTTTTTTCACTTTTACTTATTTTAGTTTTACTTTCTTTATAGTCTGTATGTGCTTTGATATTATTGGTTAAGATATAAGTGTTTTGATATTATTTTAAATATATCTTTAACTACGTAACCTGCACATTTTATTTTTACTGGCTGAAATTTAAATTGATCCACACACTTTATCATATAAATTTATGAAAAAATATAAATGATAAAATAAATAACAAAAATGGCTAATATAATAGTAGGAAATGACAAAGGAAAGAGAAATGTAATCGTGCAACAGTGCTGTAGGCTCAAAGTTTTATTTTAATGAGATAATCTGTGTTATTTCTAAAAAATAAGGTTTGCCATTTAGGACACTTATACAGTTATTTTTTGTGACCACTTGGGGACACTGTTTCCCTTGTAAAGAGATGTTTGGCTTCACTTGTGTAAACTACACCACAGAGAGTAGATTAAAGTTGAACATATTTTTTCTTAGTTTTTCATTTAAGAACTTTTTTTGTTATTCAAATAAAGAATCAAGAGAAGGTCTATATTTTTGAGTTATATTTGCCAAAATATTGCAGCTTCTGTAAAATTGTTAGTTAAATAACTAAAACAAATGACTAAGCTATTGGTGCTAATTTTTATCAAGGTAATTAAACCCTTTCATATACAGAATTACATATCTCTGTAAAGTATTATTTATTATTATCGGTTATTTGTAGAGCGCTAACAGATTCCGCAGCGCTAATATACAAAAGTCTAAAATTTGTCTCAATAAATGGCACAGAAAACTTAGAGGTGAAAGGTTTTTTTTAGTCAGATATCTCGCAAGTCAGCAGGAATGTAGGAAACAAATATTTTAGCAACCAATGAGGAGGTTGATGACAATATAGCACTTGTTTTTGGTAGATAACGATCTCTGAACTTCAGCTGGTATTTTTCCAGTGATTACAACCTTAAAGGGACAGTGAACACCTTGAAAATTTTATATAAAATGTTTAGTTATGCATTATTTATTTTGCCCCCTTTTCAATTTAATTTAGTTCTGAAAAATGAGCAACTTCTAATAATCAGGATAATTCTCAGTGGCGTCACTAGGGTTGGTGTCACCCGGTGCGGTACGTTATGGTGTCACCCCCCCTCCCCCCAGAAAGCAGACACACACAAACACAAAAACACAGGCACACACATATACAAACACTCAGACACACTTAAAAACACACTCAGATGCACACACAAACACTCGTAAACACACTCAGACACACGCACAAAAACACTCTGACACACACACAGAAACACTCGGACACACACACAAAAGCACTCAGACACACACACACACACACACACAAAAACACTCAGACACACACACAAAAACTCAGACACACACACATACAAAATATGTAAACTGCACTGCATTAATTATAAAGCTCATGCTTAGAGATGCTCCCTGGCTCAGCAGAGCATCAAATGAAAGATGAACAGAGCACTCTAAAAATAAATCACTAAAGAAAAGGTTTAGGCGTGCAAACTAAGAAAATTCTGCTCTCAGACTCTGTTCCAAGTCTGTCAGTGCACAGCCTGGGCCGCGTGTCTACCGCTTCTTATGGCCAAGCACCTCTGCTCTCTGCCCACCCCCAGACCCCGCTTGCCCTCCCCTCCTACTTCTTCAGTGTGAACTTAGTGTACCGTAACCATACCGATCTGGTGGGCATCATACGTGGCTCCTTTTCTTTAGAGACAGTGTTTCCCAGTTCCCGATTACAGAGACAGCACAGCAGGGAGTGACTCCACTGCTCCACACGCCACTGAGCAGTGAGCACAGATAGGCAGGCAGGTTTAGGCTAGCAGCGCAACTTCGCAAGCCCCACGGCACACCCACAACATTCATAGTGAAATTGGGCAGTGGAGGAGCAAAGTACAAACAAGCAAAGTGTCTACAACTTTCCCAGTCCCACTAATGTTCACAAATGCTGGCCACTCTAATAAAAAAATATATGCATCTCTACATTGTATTTCTTTGAATTTCAATAAAATTTTAAAAAATATATATTTTTTTTTTGGTGGTGTCACCCCCTGGAGGGTGTCACCCAGATGCGGCCCGCACCCCCCTAGTGACGCCACTGATAATTCTTCTATATATATGTCCCAAATTGGATTTATCAGATAACAACCGCAGAACAACACATTTTATACTATCTTTATGATTGTGGCTACACTTGTCTGTGAGCTGAAGCCCAGATTGGTTCCTTCATATAAGGCAATTGGTGGGTGGAGTTTGGCAATTGAAAAACAATTACAGTAAAAAGGATGTTAATTTGTTTATAAAATGTTTAGACTCGCTGATATGTTATTTTATAGCAACACAGTGGAAATGTCTTGTAATAATAAGGTGTTACTGTTCCCTTAAATGCTTCTTCATGAAGCTCAAAATCTTTACCCCCTGAAAGCAACACAAAATGGTTATCTTCAATTATTTCCGAATTTCATAATCCATAAATCAACATGGGTCATGATAAAGAACAAACAATATGGCAATTTCTGAGTTTTGGCAATTACATTGCAGATTTAAAGGCCTTGTAAGTTGAATTATGCTTTAGTAATGTAATGTGTGCAATACCCTGTTGTGCTCCAAAATATATGCCTTTTAACATATTTGAACAGTGGCATTATTTGTATAGTGGGCATGTGTGTTGGTTGGGCTATTGTGAAAGTGCCTATTTGTTTGATTGAGCAGGTAGCTTTTGTATCTGGTGATATTGCTTCCAATTTCATCTAGTATGGCAGGAGGTCATTTCAGTGTGTTTGGCCCATATGCAAAACCAATGTAGCAATCAAAAACTTTTGGGGATACTCAGTCCTAAGCGGAAACTTCCATGAGTAACAGGGAGGATCACAACAACTTTTGGCCTAGGGGACAAGTACAACACAAGGGATCAAGACAAACAAACCCAACCCTTTTAAATGTTATGATTTTTATATATATATATATATATATATA
The DNA here is from genome assembly GCF_027579735.1 of Bombina bombina. Classification (NCBI taxonomy): domain Eukaryota; kingdom Metazoa; phylum Chordata; class Amphibia; order Anura; family Bombinatoridae; genus Bombina; species Bombina bombina. Next base: position 378,548,814 of record NC_069500.1, read on the forward strand.
TATACTGTATATACTCTGTGTGTATGTATGTGTGTGTGTGTGTATATATATATATATATATATATACATACACAGTACATAATAAAATATAAATATATATAAATATATATATATATATATATATATATACTGTATATATATATATATATATATATATATATATATATATATATATATATATATATATATATATATATATATATATATATAAAGGAAGGGGACAGTTGGTTCTCCAAAATGTCACAATAAATTATTGTTGGCTGAAAGTCCAGTGAGTGCGGTTCTTCAACTTGTATATTGACTTACTTAATTCCTGATACCTGGCATATTATATTTTTGGTGAGAGTGCAAATCCTCTATGAACATATATATATATATATATATATATATATATATATATATATATATATATATATATATATGTTTCAGGTAATGTAAGAAATCCGGGTAAAATTTACATTACCCAAGCAGCTGTGGGTAAAGGCTGATGTACTGTAATTCCCCCATCTACACTATTTCTTTTGCCTCAGCTTGGGGGGTTCAAGGAATGCACCCCACCAATCCTCTGGCATCCAAACCAAGTGAACCTTGGGGAATGAGGTTTAAAAGGGGGGCTTTGCCCTTGAACTCCCCAGGGTGGAGGCAAAAAAGATAGTGAAGATGGGGCAATTACAGTGCATGCTATATAATTTTGATGCAGTGACTCAATGACTTTGAGGGGATTTATGATCTTACATCGGGCTTTACCCATAGCCGCTTGGGTAATGTCTATTTTTACCGAGGTAATCCTAGGATTACCTAATATCTGACTTTACCCGCAACATATAATATAAATATATATATATATATGATTTCTTGGCCATTTTTCAGAGAATATGAATAACACAAAAACTTTTTTTTCACTCATGGTTAGTGTTTGGCTGAAGCCATTTATTATCATTCAACTGTGTTTACTCTTTTTAAATCATAATGACCACAGAAATTACCCAAATGACCCTGATCAAAAGTTTACATACCCTGGTGATTTTGGCCTGATAACATGCACACGAGTTGACACAAAGGGGTTTGAATGGCTTTTAAAGGTAACCATCCTCACCTGTGATTTGTTTGCTTGTAATTAGCATGTGTATATAAAAGGTCAATGAGTTTCTGGACTCCTGACAGACCCTTGCATCTTTCATCCAGTGCTGCACAGACGTTTCTGGATTCTGAGTCATGGGGAAAGCAAAAGAATTGTCAAAGGATCTGCGGGAAAAGGTAGTTGAACTGTATAAAATATGAAAGGGATATAAAAATATATCCAAGGAATTGAGGCTGCCAATCTCAGTGTTTAAACTCTAATCAAGAAGTGGAAAATTAGGGGTTCTGTTGAAACCAAACCATGGTCCGGTAGACCAACTAAAATTTCAGCCACAACTACCCGGAAAATTGTTCAGGATGCAAAGAAAAACCCACAAATAACTTCAGGTGAAATACAGGACTCTCTGAAAACATGTGGTGTTGCTGTTTCAAGATGCACAATAAGGAGGCACTTGAAGAAAGATGGGCTGCATGGTCGAGTCGCCAGAAGAAAGCCATTACTACGCAAATGCCACAAAGTATCCTGCTTACAATATGCCAAACAGCACAGAGACAAGCCTCAAACATTTTGGCACAAAGTAATTTGGAGTGATGAGACCCAAATTGCTTATTTTGGCCACAACCATAAACGCTACATTTGGAGAGGAGTCAACAAGACTGATGATGAAAGGTACACCATTCCTACTGTGAAACACAGAGGTGGATCACTGATGTTTTGGGGATGTGTGAGCTACAAAGGCACAGGAAATTTGGTCAGAATTGATGGCAAGATGAATGCAGTATGTTATCAAAAAATACTGGAGGAAAATTTGCATTCATCAGCCCGGAAGCTGCACATGGGACGTACTTGGACATTCCAACATGACAATGATCTTAAACACAAGGCCAAGTCAACCTGTCATTGGCTACAGCAGAATAAACTGAAGGTTTTGGAGTGGCCATCTCAGTCTCCTGACCTCAATATCATTATCAATATCAAATGTGCAGTTCATGCAAGACAGCCCAAGAATAGAAGAGAGAGTCCTCCCCGGATTAGTAACCACACATATGTTTGTGTTAATAAAAGTACAGTAAGTTCACAATAAAAAAACATATTATATGATAGATGTGAAACAATAACAAAAAAACAAGTGTTTTAAAAAGGAAATGTGTATCACTTTTTTTCCACTCTGTGTTCTGGATAATTTACAACATTTCATGTTCCAATGGCATGCATATATATATATATAAAATATAACAGGAAACACAATAAACAATAGTGTAATAAAGTCCCATCTAGAACAACAAATACTATCTTGTGCCAAATGTGTACTCCTCTTAGAGCTGTGATCAGCTCTGACATGTGGCACTCATAAGTACCAGCCAGCAACTGAGTTCCTGAAACTATCCCTTACTACAGGTGGACATGGCATCAGATCAGGTACCTACAAAGAAGCTTCCTCCCCCTTTAACAGAGTCACTGGACTAATGAGCTTCCCATCCCGCCTACCTACTAGGATGGGTAAACCTAGGTAACTACCTAGAGGGTGTCATTCACCAATTCGGCCTGGCAGTCACCCAGCACACATTCTGGGTTCACAACTGCCATAGCTAGAGCATAGTCTTCAACCCAGTAGGGACCAACCTAAACCAAAGAAGTCATACAGCAAGTAGTAAATTACAATTTAAACAAGGAGCTCATTCAACAAACCACATAATTAACAACCCTAAAGAGGCTGAGTCAGGGGCGTATTTTATCCTAGACAAACAAGGTATTTGACTAGGGAGGCAGATTTTGGGGGGCAGCACTTTTTGAGTCTTACTACATGCACAAACACTCCCTACAAGCACACTGCACTACACACTCACTGCACTACACAGTCATACTGTACTACTCACACATTCACCTTATAAACACAAACATACGCACACACGCACTTGAACATGAACATTTACTTTGGAAATGCCATGAAAAAAGTCATGTTACACCCTCACTAAAAAATATTATGGCCAAAGAAGGCTTAAAACCTGGTGGAGGCACAGCAAAACTTTGGGTGGGGGGGCAGCAGAATGTTGAGTGCCTTGGGCAGCAGAAAACCTAAATACACCACTGAGCTGAGTACTGCATCCATGCACAGCATAGCCATATTCACTGACATCCTTCAGGTTTTTTAACTCTTAAATGTGTCTCCACTGACAAAAGTTAAATTATTTACTGCTCTATAGATTGCTTTTTTTGTTTGTTTTTTTTAGTGTCCAATCTCATTTCAAAGCTGTTTAAGGTGATCATGATAAAGTGATCTGTGAAACAGATATTTATTTTTTCTTAATGTTTTTGAAAATGTCTAATTTTACTGACAATTGTTAAAAATTTTATAACAATGTGTTTGGTGTTAAGTGTTATCTTCAAATTGAACAGTATTTAAAAAACACATACAGAATTCTGTTCTATCAATACTTTAATAACTAGCAAAATATAAAAATAAAAAAGCCACCTATTTTATGCAAATACATTTACATTTTAGTTGTTAAGCCATTGTGGGAAAGATTAAAAGTGGTGCTATACTTCTCTCGATTGCGCGGTAACTGCGCTAGAAGTAATCTTTTTGTGAGTGTCGGGTAGCACTCGTATTACAAGTTGAAAGTAAAATATTTTCACTCAAGCGATAAGTCTATGCGCTCAAAAAGACTAAGTTAGAAGATCACATTAACATATTCCCCTATAGAAGTCAATGGAGCAAAAAAAGTGAAGAACAAACAACCTACTCACATGCAAACCCTGATCGCTTATTCTCAAGTGTGTTAACCCAACATGAAAACATTAATATTTCACATTCCAATGTTCTTCACATAGCAGAATGTGTTCTGTTTATTCATAAATACATATATAACACTAGGCGATAAGCCTGTCCAGAGGGCAGTCTATGTTTAAAAAATACAATCCCCAAGCTGATTTTGCTGAGAAAAAAAAAAAAATTACAGAAAAAAATAAACAAAGCTATCCAAAATAAAACATTTTAAACCTAAACTAACAGCCCTATAAAAATAAAAAATCCCCCCAAAATAAAAACACCCCCTAATCTAATACTAAACTACCAATAGCCCTTAAAAGGGCCTTTTAAATAGAGGGTAATATTTTAAGTAATAGAGCTAACAGTAAAACCCCCCACCCAAACAACGCCCCCAAAAATACAAAACATAACACTAAAAAAAACTAAACTACCCATTGCCCCTAAAGGGGCATTTGTATGGGCATTGCCCTTAAAATGGCATTCAGCTCTTTTACTGCCCTTAAAAGGGCAATCAGCTCTTTTACATCCCATTAAATCCCCAATCTTAAAAATAAAAAAAAATCCTAAAACTAAGCCCCAAATAGGTACTCACCATTCCTAAAGTCCGGCGGAGATGGTCATCTTCCAGGTGGCTTCATCATCTTCTATCTTTATCCTGTGTGAAGGCAGCGTGGAGCGGAGGTGCGGAGCGGTCTTCCACAATGCACGGATCTGAAGCAGCAGTCCTCAGTAGCGGAGATTGATAGTGGTGTGGAGGCTCCTCTTCATCCGATCTCCAGTGTACACTAAAAATTTAATGGAAGGTACCGCAATCAATTTATTTTGGGGAGCTTTTTATTTTCATAGGGATTAGGTTTCATTTTTTTATTTTTGATTATTTTGTTTTTTTATTTTTTGTAATTTTATGATTAATGATTTTCTAATTTAATGTAACTCTATTTTAAGTGTAACTTAGTATTGGGGTTAATTTAGGGGGTGTTAGGTTAGGGGGCTTAGTAATTAAATTAGTTACTTGCGTTGTGGGGGGTTGGCGGTTTAGGAGTTAATAGGTTAATTAGGTTTATTGCGATGTGGGGGGTTGGCGGTTTAGGGGTTAATTAGGTTTATTGCGATGTGGGGGGTTAGCAGTTTAGGGGTTAATAGGTTAATTATGTTTATTGCGATGTGGGTTGTTGGCGGTTTAGGGGTTAATATTTTAATTATGTTATTTGCGGATTAGGGGTTAATTACTTATTATTTTGCGATGTTGGAATTGGTGGTTTAGGTGTTTGTTACTACTTCGTGTTGGACGTTAGTTTTTTTTGTTATACTTCATGCAGGAGGTTAGGTTTTTTGTTATTTCGTGCGGACGGTTACGTGTTTTTTTTTGGGGTTTTTTGCTGGCGGTTATGTGTTTTTTGGTTGTTTCGTGCGGGCGGTTACATGTTGTTGTTTTTTTAAGGCTTCATTTGACTACGTTGCATCCAGGTGGATTCCGAAAATGGCAGGATTCTTTCACCACCCTGCCATTTTCGGAATGCAGCGTAGGCAAACGTGCTCCGGTTCCATATGAAGACAGATGCCAGATTGTTACAGTGACACTGTCTGTAATGATCATCTGCTGGTGCTGGCAAGAGATGTGGGAGGGATTCTGGGAGGCAGGTGACCTGAGATCTCATATCTTTGAGCCTTTATAACTTTTTTGTGCAATATTTTTTTTTAAATAATTTGTATTAGATAGAGTTATAATGAGTGTAACTGTACTTTTTACATGCAGTTTTGATGTTTTTTGTGACACTTTTTTGCTTCGCAAAACTGTTAAGCTGTTACCAGAGCTCTGAGGATGCACTATCCTGACGAGCGTTAACTTCAACTGCGCTCAAATGATCGTGTTTACTTTCAACTTGTAATACAAGTGCTACATCAAACGCACGTAAACAGCTTTAATATCGCTTGCATGTAAATGTTAGTGCTCCACTCGTAATCTGGCCCAGTATCGTTAAATACCCAATTATTATTTAAAAAACAAAACAAATAGTATACATATTAAAATTTTATATATCTTGTCTAATTATGAGTGAGGGTAAACTCGCATAAATCACTTTGGATGAATAAACGTCATTCACAATCGTAAAAGTATTTTTAACATACCCAAATGGCAACCGCTTCTCTCTTTGTTTGCCAGACCTCCTTCCTAACGCTTTTTTTTTCCCCTGGTCAGTGGCATTGGGCAGCCAATCAACAGCATTGCCATATGGCTCACTGTTTCCAATAGGAAGCCGAAAAATGCATGCGCAAAGTTGATTAGAAAAAATAATCTTTTTTTTCCTTCAGACAGTTTCACCGTGACTAGCAAGAAACTGTATGCATATGTGCTATTTCAATTCAGTATCGGGAGAGTGCATCTGGTCTGATGTTCAGAGTGGGTGGGACCACCCTACACCTCACTGCAGTTGAGAAAAAGTGTTTGGAGGGGGGCAGAGTGAAGAAGCGCAATTAAGAATAAAATAGATGTAATTTACTACCTAAATGTAAGAAGTTTTCATTTGAAAATTAATAGCGTTATGCCTTGCAATGATATAAACTTTTGACTTTTACACTTCACTATAGCTGTGGTTTACCATCACTTTAAAAATGTATATTTGTGGGGCGTGACTAAGAGGTGGCCATCAGCGGTTGCACTTTATGAAGCTCTCAGATCATCTCTTAAAATATGCTGAATACTCTGGAAGATATCCATAACCTTACTACATATCATGGTGGATAATCTGGCTAAGGTGATCCTGCATCGATTACTACCAAGATTTTCTGCTAAAGTGCTCTGAGACCTGATCTAGCTAGTGGCAAGCTGAGGCGAGGGCCTAGTCTTTCGTTACCTATATCCTCACTACCGGTTTCTATAGAGAACCCTTCTAATAATTCAGACTCTACTTGAGAACCTCGCTTCTAAGATGCATAGTGAGGTAGCTGATCTCATCACCATCTGTCGCAATGTGTCAAGCCATAGCAACTCCCGGCCCAGTGAGAGTGGGCCGACCAACGGAGGACTCGGTTTGCAGGATCCGATGAGTCAGGGTGGAAATGTTTTCCCAGCAGTAATACTGAAGGAGATACACAACGAGAATCTTTACCCTACACAGCAGCTACTTACAGGGGACAGCACAAAATCACGGGAGACTGTACATCTCATTAGTAGAAAGCCGCAACTGCTGGCAGCTACCCGGTACGATGCAGCCGGTTAGCCAGTGGGTGGTCAGACGAGAACGATTTTGACAGCAATAGCAAAGACTCTGAAGTGGTGCACCCCTACACCTCCCAGAAAGACAAACACACCAGTGGACTCAGAAACAGAAGCGGTTAATTTTGCTGTACTCCCGGTAAAGGCAAGCTACGTAACAGACTTTGAGCTGTCAAGCACCAAGGACAACAGGATTCCATGCCGGCCCTCCCTTAAGACCACGTGTGACCTCACGACAGCCATCTACATCGGATGGAACTCTCGATCACTGTGTGAACGCAACTCTAAACCTCTGCTCACATCACGCAGCATCTCACTTCATCTTACAGGGCATATGTTTTGTAGAGCCCTCAGAAAAGTTGGAGTTGGGTGATACCATGTGTTCGACAGCAACAGCTTGGGCCCTGCAGGCATCCCCTCCCTACTGGACACCTAAATGAGAGCTCTTTGTTTCGATGTCGGGGTCCCGTCTACTTCACATAACCTGCAACACACCTTTAGGGCCCAGCGTTTAGTCTCTACATAGCCTGGGGACCTTGATTAGACTTCCCCTATAAAATTGAACTCTATTCATCCCGATTAGGACACTACGGCTCAAATCTAGCATTTGGAGTAACACAGGGAGATCAGTTTATGGCATATATTTTACTAATGTTTACTTTATACACTGTTATTTGCCACACGGTTCTTATCCATTATACTGTATACAGTATGTCACTACTCTTATCATTACTTTTTATGCAACACATGGCCTGCAATAGTTGTATTACCTGCTGGTCCCCTTTTATCCTATTTTATTGTGTTAGTCTTTAAATACTGGAGATCTGACAGATATAATCAATATTATCAATATTTGAGACTATATATCACTCAGCTATCAGATTGTAGTATGGGCGCTTTTTTTTTTTGCTCCTTTGAAAAATCGGGGCCTCCGTCTGGGTTTGAGTACTAGTTATGCCACATTATTGTTTTAACATTGTTCATACACATATACCTGATGATGTAGACGTTAAAGTCAGAACGTGGAGATACTCACTTGCCATTAGCTACAGAAATCATTAAAATGACACTGTCTCACACCGATGTCTCATATTTACTATTATTTGTACTACTATAATAATAATATAATAATTATTGATGCAAGGCAACTTTACCGCTCAATAGGCACATTAATATCTGAGAACTTGTTGTCAACATGGGCAGCATTGTATATATGTGTCTACTCAGTGGTTATGGCCCTGAAGTGAGCTATAGTTTCTCACACTTGATTGCTGCCACTACAGTAAAGATATATGTTAGTATATTTTCTTCCTATGCTGGAAATGCTCAATTTAGAAGATTTGAGGTCATTATTACACTAACATTTTATTTACCATAGAGCTATCCCTTGGATAAGTGCCAAATTGATCCCACCCTGAATTAACTTAAAAGCACCCCAACCCTTTAATGCTCTCTTAAGCCACAGAATCAGAAGTAATTATTTTTTTATTTGGTAGGCTAGATATATAGTACACAAGGACACATATGGCTCAAGATAAAATCGGAGACAACCAAATTTCCACATTTAAAATTTATATAGATTACCCTTTGAAGACGCAGCTATTAATATATTTGTATTCCATTATCGCACAGATTATAGCATACACTGGAGATGGTACCAGAACCAGATGTTTTAGGGACCTGATTATTATATTCTATGTCACTTCCCGGAGGGGATCTATACTTTTGTGGAATATTTTCTTGGAATTTGCCTCTCGTTACTGCCCCGGTGTTCATACTTCCCACCCATAAACAGGCCCTAACTTTAGAAACACAAAGGGACAGCGCAACTCGACTCAAGGTAGTATTTATTACAATCCCAATAGGACACACAAGTAAAAATACACTTACTAGAAGTAAGACAATCACAAGCCCTCAAAAAAATATCTTTAAAAGTTCCGGATAACACTCAAGGCAATCCTGGTTCAAGGACAGCGTCTTGCAGCAAGCTGTTACTTCCGGCGTCTGTTCAAACCGCCCGGGCTTTCGGCAACTGCAACTGGAAACGCCGAAAGATCTCCACCTGACGTCACTGTCCTTCACCAACGGAAGCCCAACAGGATCAAAAAGACTCAACGCGTTTCGCCGGTTATACACACCGGCTTTCTCGAGAGTGAATGATCCCAAAAGGAAGTGAGTCCCCCTTGGAGCAGATAAATAAACTTTCCGCAATAGGGAACAAGAATGAGCCTCCCAGACGAGATGCTGCTGCACACCGACCCGTGGATTCCTCCCTCACGGATAAACAAAGAAGTAACTCAGAAAAACGAAAAAATGCGGCAGCAACAAGCAGAGTAAGAGGTAATTTAAAATTCAAATACTTTATTTCTCATATCTTAAAAAGCCAATTGGCAAAGAATACAAAGGGTAGCAGGTGATAACCCTCCTTACATGTTTCGTGCCTATGCTCGGCACTTAATCATAGGAGTGAGATATGTTAGTACAACCCCTGCTATTTAAAGGGGAAGTACCCAATGATGGAAAAGCTTTAGAAACACCTGTATCAAAGTAGTGTTAAAACTGCTTACCTTCACCTAGCACTTACCAAAAACACAGATAGGTATATTGTGTTTGAAAAAATGTATGTACATGTATGTAAATGCTGAATTACTTAATAAGATATATAGTTATACATGATATGTAAATACACATAAGACAACAACTTCAGTGCTATGTTATAACCTTGTAACCTTATGTCATTGTAGATACTAATTATAAATCACCTCCTATAGGCTAAACTGTATTTATTATTTTGTGATAAATACCTGTAATAAATATAAAGGGAATTATATCGAGAAATAGGGGACTATATTCATATGTTCCTATTTATGGACCTAAATGTATCCCATTATTCATTCATACTTATACAAACCAAGTATAGAATATATAATATTTAAAATTTAAATTGAACTGAATGAGAACCTAAGATCCAATATTTGTTAAAGGTAGATTACTATATGCAATATTATTGAGAGACTTTGTTAAAATTTCTGCATAGTAAATTAAATTGACCCTTAAAAAATAGACCAAAAAAATATATATATATAAATAACTATTCCACATAGTAGGACATGTCCCATTCTCTATTTAGACCCTGTGGTACTATCGTTTTAAGTTTGTAAATCCAAAATAGTTCACGTTTGAGCAACAATTTTTGTTTGTTGCCCCCTCTAGTGGGTGACTGAATTTTATCAATAACTTTAACAGTAATGTGTGCTATGTGAGTCATATGTGTTTGATTAAAATGAACCGCTACCGCCGAGTCTTTATTGTAGTTTTTAGTGTCCCTAATATGTTCTCTGATACGTGATCTGAGCTCTCTGGTCGTTTGACCAATATATTGTAGGGAACAAAGGGAACATTCTATTAAATAAACTACAAACTCAGTCCTACAATTTGCATAGAACTCCATATTATATCTTTCATGTGTTGCTGAACTGGTGAAAGTATCACTTTTTTCAATAACTTCACACGTAATGCATGGTTTAGTGCCACATTTGTATGTGCCTTTTTTCCTTATCCAATTACTCCCCCGTTTATTTGTTATTGTATTTACCATACTAGGTACCAGCCTGGTGCCCAGAGTCGGTGGTTTCTTGGACACAAATTTACAAGTATGAAAAATGTTACCCAAAGATTCATCTTCTTTTAATATATGTAAATGTTTCTTGAGAATAGCTGTGATTTCATTGAATTGCTTCGAATACTCTGTGGTAAAGACAATTTTGTCTCTACTAAAATCTTGATCTGATCTCTTTTTGGTTGCAATAACCTCTCTTTGAGTCTTATATTTTATCTTTTCGTGAGATTCATTAAGAATCTTATTCGAATATCCCCTTTGCTTTAATCTGTTTGTAAGATCAGTACATTGTAAATTGAATTTCTCAGTACAATTAGTGTTTCTTCTCATTCTAATATATTGGGCTTTGGGGATTGATCTAATTAAATGTGGGGGATGGCATGATTTGGCATGGAGTATGGTATTTCCTGCCGTTGGTTTGCGATATGTGTCAGTCATTATTACACCTTTTTCTGGATCACCTGTGAGCTCTAGATCTAAAAAACATATTTTATATTGTTGTAATTCACCTGTGAATCTCAAATTTAAATCATTGGTATTAACATACTCTAAAAAGGTGCTCAACTCAAGTTTATCCTCCACTATAAATATAAGATCATCTATGAAACGCATATACTTGATAATATGCTTTGCAAATGGATTGGAAAGAGTGTAAAGGTATAAATCCTCCCACCACGCTACATACAGGTTGGCAAACGAGGGGGCAAATTTTGCCCCCATCGCTGTGCCACAAACCTGCACATAGTATTCATTATTAAACATAAAAAATTTATGTTTTAATAAAAATTCAATGATTTCACAGAAAAAAAGTTTGAATTCTAAAGAATAACGTGTGGCTGTATCCAAGAAATATCTGATGGCTTTTAATCCTAACATGTGGGGTATACTTGAGTAAAGGGAGGTGGCATCAATGGCCACCCATCTGAACTCCTTGTTCCATTCTACATATTCCAAACAATTCAACAGATGTGTTGAATCACGTAAATAGCTATTAAGGCTTTTAACCAAAGGCTGGAGTATGGAATCGACCCATTCAGACAATGGCTCAAACATAGAGCCAATGCCTGAAATGATAGGTCTTCCTGGGGGAGAGGTCATATTTTTATTTGTTTTAGGCACATGATGGAATATAGGCACTAATGGGTGATCCGGTATCATATTTTTGACCTGTTCCTCAGTGAAGACATTGATGGCTATTCCTTGTTCTATTATTGAATAAAGTTTAGACTTAAATATCTGTGTTGGATTCCTATCCAGCTTTCTGTATGTTTTGGTATCAGACAATTGTCTGTAGGCCTCATTGCAGTAGTATTCTTTATCAAGGACCACTACATTACCACCCTTGTCAGATGTTCTTATCACAATACTATCATTTTGTTTTAGTTTGTGTAATGCATTAAATTCTGCTTTTGTGAGATTAGGTTTCCCAGTGGTGCCCTTTGTTTTTATCTCTGTCTCTAAATCTAACAAATCCTTCTGGACTCTCCTCTGATACATATTAATATATGGACCCCTGAAGTTTGTGGGATAGAACTCTGACCTCCCCCTTCTGGGTGACTGTATATCACTGTCCTCTGGACCATATTCACATTCTAAAGATTTTAATTCATTAAGTGTTATACAGTCACCAAATTTGAGGGTTGCTGAGCCCATCTCACCTACAACACTGCTATGGTCAACCATTAAATCTGAATTATCATTTGCACATTCTCCTAATGCTGATTCTTCCTTCTGCAAATTAAAAAAGCGTTTTAATGTCAATTTCCTGACAAATTTATTAATGTCAATGATAGTTTTGAAAGCTGAAAAAGTATTCGTAGGGGCAAAGCCCATTCCCTTGCTCAGTAGTGATTTTTCTTCCTCTGTAAGTTCCAGTTTAGACAGGTTCAATACCGATAGTCCTTCTTGTGTGATTTTCTTTGGGATTTTCTTGATTCTTCTGCCTGCCCTCCTTGTGCGCCTCCTAAAGGGACAGCCGATGTATCTTTGTCTTTATCTTTGGGACATACAGCTGTATCTTCTTCCTCATCCGTGTCACTGTCACTCAGAACCTGTAATGACAAGAGGGGGCAGGAAGGAGGAAGTATAGACTTAGAAGAAGAAGAAAAAGAAATAGTAGAATGAGAAGGTGGTGGAGAGGGGGGAGAGAGAGATCTTGGCCCCACAGGCCCTGAAGAAATGCTTCCATCAGATATATATGATTCCTAATCTGAAGTATCAGTTGAAGAAAAGGCCACTTTTCGTTTAGATTTATGCTTCAAGATTGGTTTAGGATTAACTGTTGCAATATTTTCTGTAGATGATACTTGGTTCCTTTTGCCCCCTTGTGGACGAAAGGACCTTCTTCTTGGTCTGTTCTGAAATCTTGACCAGTTATACACCTTGTTATTCAAATAGTCCTCCATATCACTGTTAAATTTATTGCCTTTTCTCAGCGCCAATTCTCCATCTGTTTTTTGTATTTTTGCTTTTAAATTGCTTTTAAATTCTCCATATTTAGTATCTGATTTCAGGGTCTTCAGATCTACTGTGATATTATCAATTTTAGATTTAAGATTATCTCTCTTTTTGGTTTTACTTCTGATAACGATGTCCATAAGTGTGAGAGAACATGTGGTTAATGCCTCATTCCATTCTGTCTGTAGGTCTGGGTCTTCTAGATCAAAAGAGGGGTATTTTTTGATTCTCAAGCCCCTTGGTATTCTTATGGCTTTAATATAGTGATCAAAAGAGACCACATCCCACATTAATCTTAAATCTGTTAATAAAAGTCTCTCTAGTTTAATAAATTGGCTCTTTATGTCACTCTGTCCCCCTCCAGAGTGTTCAGCAACATTGAAAATGGTGTCAAAAAAACTTTGGCGGTGTTGTACATTGAAAAAAGATTTATGAGAGCTTTCACCCTCATTTTCCATGTTAATGGATAGTGCTGTGTGCAGGCTAAAACCAAAAACTCTGCTGCAGTAACCTGTATTGACTCTGCTATGCCCCTATTGAAAGTGCTCCACTAGTAAACCCACTTGTAAGTGAGAAAAACAAACTGCTTTCTTTTGATATGCTGTTTATATATTAGTAGCGATCTCCTTAAGTAGGTCAGTCCATGTACTAAAAAGCCTATTTGTTGTGCTGCCAGATATGAGCCACCGCTCCTGCTGCACGCTAAAGGCACATAAGGATAACCAAAAAGACCGTATATCTTTAAAACAGTAACAAGGTGTATAACTGGTCAAGATTTCAGAACAGACCAAGAAGAAGGTCCTTTCGTCCACAAGGGGGCAAAAGGAACCAAGTATCATCTACAGAAAATATTGCAACAGTTAATCCTAAACCAATCTTGAAGCATAAATCTAAACGAAAAGTGGCCTTTTCTTCAACTGATACTTCAGATCAGGAATCATATATATCTGATGGAAGCATTTCTTCAGGGCCTGTGGGGCCAAGATCTCTCTCTCCCCCCTCTCCACCACCTTCTCATTCTACTATTTCTTTTTCTTCTTCTTCTAAGTCTATACTTCCTCCTTCCTGCCCCCTCTTGTCATTACAGGTTCTGAGTGACAGTGACACGGATGAGGAAGAAGATACAGCTGTATGTCCCAAAGATAAAGACAAAGATACATCGGCTGTCCCTTTAGGAGGCGCACAAGGAGGGCAGGCAGAAGAATCAAGAAAATCCCAAAGAAAATCACACAAGAAGGACTATCGGTATTGAACCTGTCTAAACTGGAACTTACAGAGGAAGAAAAATCACTACTGAGCAAGGGAATGGGCTTTGCCCCTACGAATACTTTTTCAGCTTTCAAAACTATCATTGACATTAATAAATTTGTCAGGAAATTGACATTAAAACGCTTTTTTAATTTGCAGAAGGAAGAATCAGCATTAGGAGAATGTGCAAATGATAATTCAGATTTAATGGTTGACCATAGCAGTGTTGTAGGTGAGATGGGCTCAGCAACCCTCAAATTTGGTGACTGTATAACACTTAATGAATTAAAATCTTTAGAATGTGAATATGGTCCAGAGGACAGTGATATACAGTCACCCAGAAGGGGGAGGTCAGAGTTCTATCCCACAAACTTCAGGGGTCCATATATTAATATGTATCAGAGGAGAGTCCAGAAGGATTTGTTAGATTTAGAGACAGAGATAAAAACAAAGGGCACCACTGGGAAACCTAATCTCACAAAAGCAGAATTTAATGCATTACACAAACTAAAACAAAATGATAGTATTGTGATAAGAACATCTGACAAGGGTGGTAATGTAGTGGTCCTTGATAAAGAATACTACTGCAATGAGGCCTACAGACAATTGTCTGATACCAAAACATACAGAAAGCTGGATAGGAATCCAACACAGATATTTAAGTCTAAACTTTATTCAATAATAGAACAAGGAATAGCCATCAATGTCTTCACTGAGGAACAGGTCAAAAATATGATACCGGATCACCCATTAGTGCCTATATTCCATCATGTGCCTAAAACACATAAAAATATGACCTCTCCCCCAGGAAGACCTATCATTTCAGGCATTGGCTCTATGTTTGAGCCATTGTCTGAATGGGTCGATTCCATACTCCAGCCTTTGGTTAAAAGCCTTAATAGCTATTTACGTGATTCAACACATCTGTTGAATTGTTTGGAATATGTAGAATGGAACAAGGAGTTCAGATGGGTGGCCATTGATGCCACCTCCCTTTACTCAAGTATACCCCACATGTTAGGATTAAAAGCCATCAGATATTTCTTGGATACAGCCACACGTTATTCTTTCGAATTCAAACTTTTTTTCTGTGAAATCATTGAATTTTTATTAAAACATAATTTTTTTATGTTTAATAATGAATACTATGTGCAGGTTTGTGGCACAGCGATGGGGGCAAAATTTGCCCCCTCGTTTGCCAACCTGTATGTAGCGTGGTGGGAGGATTTATACCTTTACACTCTTTCCAATCCATTTGCAAAGCATATTATCAAGTATATGCGTTTCATAGATGATCTTATATTTATAGTGGAGGATAAACTTGAGTTGAGCACCTTTTTAGAGTATGTTAATACCAATGATTTAAATTTGAGAGTCACAGGTGAATTACAACAATATAAAATATGTTTTTTAGATCTAGAGCTCACAGGTGATCCAGAAAAAGGTGTAATAATGACTGACACATATCGCAAACCAACGGCAGGAAATACCATACTCCATGCCAAATCATGCCATCCCCCACATTTAATTAGATCAATCCCCAAAGCCCAATATATTAGAATGAGAAGAAACACTAATTGTACTGAGAAATTCAATTTACAATGTACTGATCTTACAAACAGATTAAAGCAAAGGGGATATTCGAATAAGATTCTTAATGAATCTCACGAAAAGATAAAATATAAGACTCAAAGAGAGGTTATTGCAACCAAAAAGAGATCAGATCAAGATTTTAGTAGAGACAAAATTGTCTTTACCACAGAGTATTCGAAGCAATTCAATGAAATCACAGCTATTCTCAAGAAACATTTACATATATTAAAAGAAGATGAATCTTTGGGTAACATTTTTCATACTTGTAAATATGTGTCCAAGAAACCACCGACTCTGGGCACCAGGCTGGTACCTAGTATGGTAAATACAATAACAAATAAACGGGGGAGTAATTGGATAAGGAAAAAAGGCACATACAAATGTGGCACTAAACCATGCATTACGTGTGAAGTTATTGAAAAAAGTGATACTTTCACCAGTTCAGCAACACATGAAAGATATAATATGGAGTTCTATGCAAATTGTAGGACTGAGTTTGTAGTTTATTTAATAGAATGTTCCCTTTGTTCCCTACAATATATTGGTCAAACGACCAGAGAGCTCAGATCACGTATCAGAGAACATATTAGGGACACTAAAAACTACAATAAAGACTCGGCGGGTAGCGGTTCATTTTAATCAAACACATATGACTCACATAGCACACATTACTGTTAAAGTTATTGATAAAATTCAGTCACCCACTAGAGGGGGCAACAAACAAAAATTGTTGCTCAAACGTGAACTATTTTGGATTTACAAACTTAAAACGATAGTACCACAGGGTCTAAATAGAGAATGGGACATGTCCTACTATGTGGAATAGTTATTTATGTATATATATTTTTTTGGTCTATTTTTTAAGGGTCAATTTAATTTACTATGCAGAAATTTTAACAAAGTCTCTCAATAATATTGCATATAGTAATCTACCTTTAACAAATATTGGATCTTAGGTTCTCATTCAGTTCAATTTAAATTTTAAATATTATATATTCTATACTTGGTTTGTATAAGTATGAATGAATAATGGGATACATTTAGGTCCATAAATAGGAACATATGAATATAGTCCCCTATTTCTCGATATAATTCCCTTTATATTTATTACAGGTATTTATCACAAAATAATAAATACAGTTTAGCCTATAGGAGGTGATTTATAATTAGTATCTACAATGACATAAGGTTACAAGGTTATAACATAGCACTGAAGTTGTTGTCTTATGTGTATTTACATATCATGTATAACTATATATCTTATTAAGTAATTCAGCATTTACATACATGTACATACATTTTTTCAAACACAATATACCTATCTGTGTTTTTGGTAAGTGCTAGGTAAAGGTAAGCAGTTTTAACACTACTTTGATACAGGTGTTTCTAAAGCTTTTCCATCATTGGGTACTTCCCCTTTAAATAGCAGGGGTTGTACTAACATATCTCACTCCTATGATTAAGTGCCGAGCATAGGCACGAAACATGTAAGGAGGGTTATCACCTGCTACCCTTTGTATTCTTTGCCAATTGGCTTTTTAAGATATGAGAAATAAAGTATTTGAATTTTAAATTACCTCTTACTCTGCTTGTTGCTGCCGCATTTTTTTCGTTTTTCTGGGATTGCAAGCAGCGGAACCGGCTGCAAACAGCGGCATGCACCCCCAGTGCTCCACTACTATTCTTCCCACACACTTCCGGTTAATCGAGAAACCGGCTAAAGGGCCTGCAGCGGTTCAGCGTTCGTGGAAGTTCCAAAGAAGTAACTCACTTCCTTTTGGGATCATTCACTTTTGAGAAAGCCGGTGTCTGTAACCGGCGAAAAGCGTTGAGTCTTTTTGATCCTGTTGGGCTTCCGTTGGTGAAGGACAGTGATGTCAGGTGGAGATCTTTCGGCGTTTCCAGTTGCAGTTGCCGAAAGCCCGGGCGGTTTGAACAGATGCTGGAAGTAACAGCTTGCTGCAAGACGCTGTCCTTGAACCAGGATTGCCTTGAGTGTTATCCGGAACTTTTAAAGATATTTTTTTGAGGGCTTGTGATTGTCTTACTTCTAGTAAGTGTGTTTTTACTTGTGTGTCCTATTGGGATTGTAATAAATACTACCTTGAGTCGAGTTGCGCTGTCCCTTTGTGTTTCTACAGCTACTTCTTTGTTTATCCGTGAGGGAGGAATCCATGGGTCGGTGTGCAGCAGCATCTCATCTGGGAGGCTCATTCTTGTTCCCTATTGCGGAAAGTTTATTTATCTGCTCCAAGGGGGACTCACTTCCTTTTGGGATCATTCACTCTTGAGAAAGCCGGTGTGTGTAACCGGCGAAACGCGTTGAGTCTTTTTGATCCTGTTGGGCTTCCATTGGTGAAGGACAGTGACATCAGGTGGAGATCTTTCGGCATTTCCAGTTGCAGTTGTCGAAAGCCCGGGCGGTTTGAACAGACGCCGGAAGTAACAGCTTGCTGTAAGACGCTGTCCTTGAACCAGGATTGCCTTGAGTGTTATCCGGAACTTTTAAAGATATTTTTTTGAGGGCTTGTGATTGTCTTACTTCTAGTAAGTGTGTTTTTTACTTGTGTGTCCTATTGGGATTGTAATAAATACTACCTTGAGTCGAGTTGCGCTGTCCCTTTGTGTTTCTACAGCTACTTCTTTGTTTATCCGTGAGGTCGGTATGCAGCAGCATCTCGTCTGGGAGGCTCATTCTTGTTCCCTATTGTGGAAAGTTTATTTATCTGCCCAAGGGGTATGTTGGTTACCATTTAGCGCTGTTCTTTTCCTTGTATTTTTTAGGCCCTAACTTTCGATAAGGGATACATACGTTTCTCTTTAATGAGTTTATTCTACAACTAGATTAGGGCTTAGCTATCTTCATCTTACATATAGCCCCTCACTTCGTAGAGTGATTGTATAATAACTGTTAGAAACCAACTTAGGTTATATACAGAATCTACTTAAACGAGATCCACCCTTAAGCTCGGATATAATCTTTTCAGACTTTCCTATTGGTTTCTCAAGGAGACATTTTTGGTTCTTTTCACAATGTCATGAAATAGCCCTTGCCTTTTCTAAACCTCCACTCCCTGTCTTTGGTTGCAAATATATACCAGGGTTTTGTGGTTATATGGCTCATACAATTTTTTACAGGGAATTAACCTATCACAGTCCCCTATAACTCCAACTGAATACCTAATTATGCAGAGAGTCTCCTCATAGGCATACTCCAGTATCTAGTCCCCCTATGCTTATAGATACCCAGCCTACAGTTTCTATCTTTAGGTAAATAAGAGCATAAAATTGGGCCCCCAATAGCCCTCTGCCCGCCCTTGCCAACATTTAAAATGCCCCCCCCCCCAATTTGGAGCAGCTCTCGTCTGCTGATTACCCCCATATATTCATGTACTACTACATACTTTACTATATCATATTGAAACAAAATAAAAAAGAGGTTGCATTTCTATTTGCCTTTTATTAATATTGACACATGGTTATCTATTTTTACTTTTTTTTTTTTTTTTGTATCTGGTCGTATACGTAGTTTATCTGTTGTTATTATTATTCTCAAATGACTACCTTTGGAGTAAGACATTGTTTCTTTTGCTTTTTAGGTTTTTTTGTCTAATCATTTTGCTATATTAGCCTGCTAATTACGTTGTATCCATTTTGTCTATTCTACCTTTTGTCAATTCACCAAAACCTCAATAAAAAACTTTTTGAAAAAAAAATAAATAAATGTATATTTGTAAACTGCATACAGTCAGAGCCTTTTTAATACATTAATATTAATAACATTAATATTAAAAATAAAAATCTAGTCTTAGTTTAGTGTTTGTGCACTGAAAACATATGCATTCCGTTATACCTTTTAATAGTGTGGGTCCGATTTTAACCAAAAAAATAGGTTTTTGAGCATTTTTATACACCCATCTCTACTTCATATCCAGAAACTTGCCTAGCAGGATAAACACCTTTTGAAGCTTACATTTGCCATTCTAAAATTTGCAGCACTGATAAGACTTCTTAGATAATCTTGCCAGATAAAAAAGCTTTAGCGAATCACGTCCGTCTTCAAATATGCTATAAAACTTTGTAAAAATGTAATTACAACTAAGCTATAAATATTAACGGGACAATCCACTTTCGGCTTTAAGATGCAGTGAGAGTTTTTATGTTTTTATATTTTTTAATGGGCATAAAAATAGTGAATTTTACAATACTGTTTTATTTTAACATTACTAGTGGAGTGCAATATTGCACTTTTCACGAGCGTGATATTTACGCTCCATTCAGTAATACCAGAGCTGCACAATGCGAACACGACCTTGCATTTGCATTGCCTGGAAGCCTTGCGGTTACGTTAGACACGGCAAAGCACCTAGCACAGGCGCAGGGGGCAGTCCGTGCAGCGTTCAGCAGCAAAATAAAAAGATATATTAATATATATACATATATATTTGTGTATATACACATATTAACACATAAATATATATATATAAGCATATATATTTACAGTAAAAACACAGTTCCCAATTTAAGTCTATGTAAAGGCACTTTCACACCCCACATACCCTCACTTTAACCACTTATAAATGCTTAATGCAGTTTTATCATAAACATTTTTTAAATACTCATATTTTTTATTTAAAAGAACCGTCCCCTTTATTTGGGGGCGAATGGGGCAACTTTTTTTTTAATTAAGCAGAGGTCTGACCTCTGGTTAATTGCGCTAAGTGCAAAATAAAACCACAATCTTGTGGGAACATTAACCAGCTTCTTTTAATGACTTGTTATTTAACATGAGTCCATAAACATGCTAATTTTCCCCTTTACAGGCGCACGTTAACATAGCGCTCCACTCGTAATCCAGCCCTCAATTTTTAGTGTAAAGTCACTTTAATATACAACCTGGATATATGACAGAATTATTAGTGATAACCATATAAGGTACTATAATTCATAACAACAATATTGTATATTTCTCTTATTTTCTAATTGGTATTTGTTTAAGCCAAATTTAAATCAGTACAGACTTGCTTGTATAAAGTGGGTTACATATCATCTCACAGCCTTCTATAAGTGAATTTGTGTAAAAGAATGTAACATGCCTGAAATCTGGATTTCATTTTGTAAGGGAGAACGATAAGAGATACTCAGCACCAGTGTATTTTCTCCTGCTTTTATAATGAAGAAAGAACAGTTACAGATCAGCATCTTGATTTACAGTTATGTTCCTGAACTGAAGTGGCACCTTTAATACGCAGGAGTCACCTAATCGATATCTAAGGGCTGACAAATCAGTCAGAATGATGAGAGAGGATAATAAATCATATCCTCTCAGCACATGTTCAGAGTCTTCTCAGATCAGCATCATTTCTCCAACTTGTGTTTTTTCTGTATTTTGTGTCTCTGCTCCCTTTCATACTAGGATAGTGTGACAGTATTCCATATGGAATACTATACATTTTCACTGATATAACCCTATTCTATAAAAAGAAAAGGTTGTTTTTTTTTCTTCACTATCTTTACTGAGAAGTTGCCGATCTCAATAGAGTTTCAGTAACATAAAAACATCTTAGTACATATAAAGTGATGGTTTTCCTTCATATTTTTAACCTGTTTCAATTTACTATATATTTAGAGTGGTTTATATGTATCCAATGCATATTTTGTAATTTCACTTTAGCACTAACTTTATAGTATTTGGCAGTTCATAGTATAATACATATATAATGGTATATGTCACTTTATACAAAACTGATTCATGGTTCGAGTGATGAACAGATATGTTAAATTAAAGGATGCAATGTAAAAACACTTTCTTATGAATCTGTATAGCAAAATCCATAGATTTAATAATAGGTTTATTTTTCACAGGGCTTTTCTTCCCATCCAATAGGTCTACAGACCTCAGCTTAATAATGGCTAGTATTACTTAAATTAATGCTATGTGTTAGGTGGCAATTGTATAAATAAAACAACTTGTTTTCTGGTGTTTCCTATACGATCAATTTTAGGCTTTATTACCTTATATAATGAGTACAGAGAATTCTAACAATGACTCATTCATAACAAAAACTCTTTAAACATAAAACTATTTTTAAGAGTGACATACTTCGAAAGGCATAAAAACAAAAAATATCAGTACATAAACATTTGTTTTATGAAAAAACAAATAAACAAACAAACTACAATACAGTTTAAGATAGCCTCATTTATATGTTTTGGCTTTTGTTTCCATATGCAAGTTGCATTATGTCCACTGATACAGGAAAATTGACAAGTGTGATTATTATAAGTTGAAACTGTGGCATTTGAATAAATGGTTTCAATTTAATGATCTAAACTAGATTTTTCAACTCTGCTTCTGTCTATGGTACTATTATGTTCTTCCACCCTGTGTCAATATCCATTATCTGTATCTATGTCCTATTAATAAGCCTTAATGTCCATTAGCTATTCACTATATTGTCTATCAGGTAATCACTGTAGATAATAGTTAACATGTAACTTTGGTAATAGGGTCATGTGACTGTTATTTCAAAGAAGGAGATCAAATAATACAGCTGAGACCCAGTTCTTTATTCTTTTAAAGGCATGTCTCCTTCTTAAAGGGACAGTATACACTCATTTTCATATAACTGCATGTAATAGACACTACTATAAAGAATAAGATGCACAGATACTGATATAAAAATCCAGTATAAAACCATTTAAAAACTTACTTACAAGCTGCCAGTTTAGCTCTGTTTAAAAGGTAGCTGGAAAGCCCACTGCAAGTGGGAAATAACACGCTCCCCCCTCCCCCTTCTTTTGCATATGAAAAGACCCTTTACACAAACAGGAGAAAGCTGGAGTAGATATCTGATGGTAAGCTCCTAAAACTTTGGGACTTGGTTAGGAGTCTGAAAATCAGAGCAATGTTATTTAAAAATAAGCAAAACTATACATTAAAAACAAAAAAAAAACTTTATGGGCTATATAAATAGATCAACTACAAAACATTTATGAAAAGAAAAAATGAGCGTATAATGTCCCTATAAGTCTAACTTATGAGTCCCAGTGATTATGCATGATCAATGATAGATCTATTTTTACAGTGACGTTCACTGACCTTGAAAACAGTGGAGTAAAAATGTTTCATGAATTAGTCACAACCTATTTATGTGCATTTAATTATTTGCTATAATCATTGTTCCTATTTCCCTTTCTCTGCATCTCCCCAACTCTCTCTCTCTCTCTCTTTCCCTCTCATTCTCTGCAAAGCCTGCAGATCTTCATTTACAACCCTTCCACTCTTATAGGTTGCAGTCATTGACAATCAAGCTTTCCACCAAGACAGCCTTGAAGAAAGAACATTTTCGAAATCAGACATATTGAGCAACGTAACTTACAGCCAAGAGAAAATAAATAAATAGAAATATAACGATTTTAATCACACGTAATCTGACATTTTAAGAACAAGACACATTTATCATCAAGAGGGAAACTGCCACAAAACAATTATTTAAAACCAACAGATATGGCTTCCCAATGCAGTCACAAGTGCTATCAATCATGAGATTGCTGAAAGTCCGAATATGGAAATATAAGATTGTATTCACCCAAGACATGTTTCAGAAACTTTAAAACAGTGAGCCAATCAGAAACAGCGTGTTAACACTCTGGTTACTAAAGTGAATTACATATACAAGCAAAACTGGAAAAAAATATTACTATTTTTTCTCTGACTGGAATCAGTAAAATTGACTTTTTTTAAAGTTATTATTCAGTGCCAGTTTACTTGTTTTTGTGAAGAAGTAATAAACAAGTCCAGAGAAAATATGTTTTTACTTTTGAATGTAATTTCTGAGTACAATGTATATTGCATATTACATAAGTTGAGGATGCTGAGGCTTTAGGGATATACTTTAAATACTCAATTGTGCTAGTTTAGCACTCAGCGTGAATTAGTAAACCAAGCTACAGGAAACAAACAATGGAGTCAATCACAATTATTTAGAAAAGTTTATCTAATGTTTTTTTTTTTTTTCCACAAAATTCACCATTCAAAATTATGGGGATCTTTGTAGATAAATAATTTGATATTTTTTTCTACAGGAATGTGGTTGACCCCTATATTTGATTTTTTTTTTTAAGCTATTGTTATGCAAGAAGATAATATTAGCAAGTAAGATGTCTCTCTAGCATCTCTGCTTTAGTGGTATTACCTCAGGGCTGTGCTGGAAGCAATAAATAGACATTTTAAGTTAGAGCAGCCAACTCCACCCCCCCCCCACACACACACACACAAACACACACACACAAACACACACACACATGCCCACACACCTTTTGTTGATTAACCAAATTCTAAAACTGACAATATGCTAGTTTGAGTTACAAAAAAACATTTATCATTTGCAACTGTTTTTTGTTTATTGGTTGTCATTAAATAGTAAATTGAAATGTAATTTAAAAAAAAACAGAAGCTATTAAAGTTCACATTTGAATTAAGAATAATTATTTATTGCTCTTCAGCCTAGTTACAGTCTCTCAAAATAACAGGGCTGGTGGCTGGACTGGACCTGACCTTGCTCTCAGAAATAGCAAGGCAGTTAGATGCTGGATTGGCCCTATTGCATGAAAAAATAATGATGATGACTTGGTGAAGCCAAATCAACCAGCCAATAGCAGGCCCGGCCCACCGGAGGAATGCCCTGTATGCCCTATGCTTAGTCCGGGCTTGGTCACCCTTTCTATGTTCTCTAAGCAGTTGATTGTTTAACAAGTGAAGAGATAAGTAAGCTTAAGTTATTAAACTGCAGAGAATAACAAAGGAACTGTAGAAGGTGGAGAGGTTGGGAAAGCTTTAGAGGCAAGAGAGATTCCCTAGTGAAATTTGCCCATTGTTATTATTGAACAGACATTTCAGAAAGTGTAAAATATATTTGTTTTATTTTAATTTGATATAGCACAAATAACTGACTGAAGTAGATCACCTATTTTAGCAGTGAATTTAGCTGTTTTTAATATGAAGCACCACAAGTGAATGGCTTTAAGGGATCAACTGTTCTACCAAGGAATATAGCTGATTAAATATAAAACATTATCAGTTATATCAATAAATCTAACATATATTATCCAGGCAAGCAGGAAAAAAGTTTTGGAATCATTTTGAGATTGCAGCATAGGAGTCATGTAAAATGGGGAGAAGGGGCTGGGGTTAAAACATATTACCCATTCATGTTATATTTCAATGTTTCTGACAGAGGTTTATCATTATTTTAACTCCCATACACCACTAAACTGTCAGACCCTTATAGGAGAAATATAGGTTTACCGTGGGGCTTAAACAACCTAAGGTACAAGCACTGCTCTGATGGAGACATACATATTTTACTGAAATGGTGGTTAATTAATAGAACAGACGTCCCATACAAGTGGTAAAAATGTTTATGTATTAAATATTTTATATAAATACAGAAAGCTAGCTGCTGATTGCTGGCTGCACATATAAATCTCTTGTTATTGGCTCACCTAATCTGTTCAGCTAGCTTCCAGTAATGCATTTTTGGCCCTTTGACAAAGGATACCAAAAGAATGAATCAAATTTGAACATTAAAGTAAATTTCATGATGGTTAAAATTGTTCTGCTTTGTCCGAATTATTAACGAAAAAATTGGGATTTCATGTCCCTTTAACTGCTTCCAAAATGTAAAAATCACATCAGCCTTTAAAATAAATCACATGTGAGATATGTGTTCCTTAAAATTTTAGTTTGTTAGTTATATTACTGTATTTATTACCGTATATAGGTTATATCCTTTCATTTTCAGCACATTCTTTTAAAACAATAGGGGCTAGATTACCAGTGGCAAGCTAACTGTTGCGTGTAAGTGATATTTCTTTTTTGCGCTTTGGAAATAGCTTGGGTATTACAAGTTGAAAGTAAATATGATCACAAGAGTGCAATTGCATTTTATGCTTGTTGGGTTAGTGTGACTTAAACCCTTTCGTAAAGGTAAGTGTGTTAAAAATGTTTTATACATAAACGAAACAGAGGGTGCTTCATGTGCATATCAGTAGTATATTATCCATCAGATTTAAGAATAGTGCATGGTACTCACAATATGAGGCAGCACTCCATTGTGCTGATAGGCGCGTTCTGGAGACCCACAGTGCTTCAGCTCACGGAGCCTCCATTAACGGCTTCCTCCAAACGAATCAGGCAGGTAGGATTCAAATAATGCAGACCAGGTAAAAAAAATAACCATCAAAAGTTTAATGTAAAACCTTTTTAAAATGAGTAAAGCACATAGAGTTGAAACATTCATTCAGAGCCCCAGTATACTGTAACGCGTTTCTCTGCTAACACAGCGGTTTCATCAGACATAAAAATTATATATAACACAACAGGCTTATCCTCTTTTTAAAACATATTCTGATCAATCATGTTTCTTGATTATGCAAAGTCACCTGTTGACGATTAGTCCACTGATTCCTGCTCTAGCCTATAATACCTAGATCTCATTAGGTCTGAAAGTCTGTATCAAAATATTAAGGTCTACCTTTTGTTTATAAAATCCTGAATGTATTTCATTTCATATTTACTAATGCCTAGATTACGAGTTTTTGCGCTAAACATGGTGCATTATTTCACTCTCCATAGCGCTGCAATTACGAGTTACTGAAAAGCCTCCCTTGTGCTGTGCGTTATTGTGCATTAAGCTCCATGCCGCACAAAATCCAAGGGCTGATTTGACATGCTCGTGCACGCTTTCCCCCATAGATATCAATGGGGAGAGAGTGTTAGAAAAATCTCTGTAACGCAACCCCATTGATGTCTATGGGAAAAGAAACACCCTAACATAAACCCCAAGTCTAAACACCCCTCATCCGCCGCCCCAACATTGCTGACACCTAAATAAAGTTATTAACCCCTAATCTGCCGCTCTCAACATCGCCATCACTAATAAAAGCTATTAACCCATAAACCACCGCTACCCCAACATCGCCGCCAGTAAATTAAATGATTTACCCCCAAACCTCCAGTCTCCTTTATTGCCGCTACTAAAATAAACCTATTAACCCCTAAACCTCCGGCCCCCACATTGCGGCCACTAAATTAACCTGATAACCCCTAAACCACCAGCTCCCCCACATTGCAAAACACTAAATTAAACTATTAACCACTAAACCTGACACCCCCTAACTTTAAATTAAAATTACAATATAACTATATTTAAATAAATAAAAACTTACATGTGAAATAAAAATAAACCTAACATTAAACTATAAATTAAGCTAACCTTACTATTCTAATAAATTTAAAAAAATACTACCAATTAAAAACCTAACACTACGAAAAATATAAAGAAATCTAAAATTACCAAAAAACAATAAACGCTAAATTATGAAAACTAAAAAACACTAAGCTTACAAAAAATAATAAAATAAATTATCAAAAATAAAAACAATTACACCTAATCTAATAGCCTTATAAAAAATAAAAAATCCACCCAAAATAAAAACACCCCCTAATCTACAATAAACTACCAATAGCCTGTTATATTTATATCCAACAGGAGTGTTTAAGAAGTACTTATTTGAATCCAATATTACAACAAATATTGCAACAAAAATTAGAAACAAATAAGTACTTCTTAAACACTTCTGTTGAATATAAATATAACAAGGCTGGCTATTTTACTGTGATAACTGGTGAAACCAGCGAAATATCACGCAATATTTTCTGCACAAGGAATCTGATCATTCCTTTTAATAGTTGTCGCCACAACTTATATATAAATAAGTTTTATTTTTGAAAGAATTTTATATTTGAATGATTTTTTGAATGTTACTATTGAATCTTTTATTGAATATTAATAAATATTTTTATAGAAAAACAGTATTATGTGTATTTGATAGAGAGGACTACAGATTATACATATATAAATCTTGAACCTAGCTATATAAGTGTGAATTTTATACATCCAAACCCTATAGCCTGTATTACTACTTCTCTTGTTTTTGTATAATTTATCACTGGAACGTGTGTGAGAGAATCACCTTATTTTTGAGTGTGATTTATAGGAACCCAAAGCTATTAAGATTTAGAGAAATGTGCTTTTAGCCAATAGGGATTTCAGTAGTTCTCATCCTATTGGCTGTTTTGAACATAGGGCAATGCCCTACAAAAGACCCTTTTAAGGGCTATTGGTAGTTTATTGTAGGTAAGGTGGTGTTTTTATTTTGGGGAGCTTTTTTATTTGTTATAGGGCTATAAGGGTCAAATCGCCATGACTTCATTCCCACCTTACCCAATAAAGACACAGACACATATTTGGAGGTATAAGACCGTGAAGCAAGGTCGCGTTTATTAAAACCTAACCAGGCAAACTCTAAACTTATTAACTTGGGAAGCTTAAGGCTTATCTATGGGTGGCGGCATCTGAGGCTAAACTATATTCTAAGCCTATCCATAATTTAGTATATATATATATACAACCAGCGTAGTGAGGTCACCGGCCCGGATTGGTTGTTGCAATGCTCCTGCCGAGCATTGCCCTTCAGAGGCTGGCATCATCCACAAGGGGTTTCTAGGTCAGCAGGCCCGCGGGGAGAGGCGTTACAAGCTGCGACTTGCAACATCATGCCCCTCCCATTAGCTCGACCACACCCTCGCGGAAACCATAAAAATTATTTGGCCGGGACCCCGCCACGCCAGCCGATAATTTCTACTCTTATGCTAGCAAATTGCTCCATACCCTTTAGGGTCATCATTTAGGCGTAAGACGCACAACAAACACCCATGATGTGAAGCCAAAAATTACCACTTTGGACTTAAGATCAGCTAGCCTGAGTAGGCATGCCCCTGCCAAAGTCCTAACAAAACCACCCTAATGGCAGCTTTTCACTCAGTGCCGCCCCCCTTTCCTGCAGAAATATCAAACACGTTAACAACAAGGGAGGGGATGGGCGGGGAAAAAAACCTTTCTCCAGCAGTTGCAGACAAGAAAGAGGAAGTGTTCCAGCATCCATGCACTTTTATAACAGGTAAGAGTCCCCACCCCACATATTGCAACAATTGTTGCAAACTCACACACTGCACAGCTTTACATTTCAGTCAGGCAGCATAACCCTTAAGACGTTACATGCACAAATATGCCTTTCACTACCATAAGGGTTAAATCGCCATGACTTCATTCCCACCTTACCCAATAAAGACACAGACACATATTTGGAGGTATAAGACCGTGAAGCAAGGTCGCGTTTATTAAAACCTAACCAGGCAAACTCTAAACTTATTAACTTGGGAAGCTTAAGGCTTATCTATGGGTGGCGGCATCTGAGGCTAAACTATATTCTAAGCCTATCCATAATTTAGTATATATATATATACAACCAGCGTAGTGAGGTCACCGGCCCGGATTGGTTGTTGCAATGCTCCTGCCGAGCATTGCCCTTCAGAGGCTGGCATCATCCACAAGGGGTTTCTAGGTCAGCAGGCCCGCGGGGAGAGGCGTTACAAGCTGCGACTTGCAACATCATGCCCCTCCCATTAGCTCGACCACACCCTCGCGGAAACCATAAAAATTATTTGGCCGGGACCCCGCCACAAGAGATACCACACCTGCCTCCCATAATGGAGCTCTTGCCGCCACACCTAGGGATAGCTAACTGACATGCCGCCTCAACGCGCCAGCTAGATTAGCCAAAAATAGCTCTAACCCTTCTTTCAGTTAAATGAACCCCGTCCGGCCTGTACAGCCGCTTGCAGTCCCCCAAAATGTTATCATGCCTGATCACAAAGCCACCTTCCTCCACGATCAACCTCCCCCACATCTCTGTTCAACTCTTCCGGATACGGTAGGCTGAACGGTGCACTCTCACATGCCGCCACTGCAAGCGCGCTATCACATTTGACCAAGCCACCGTACCCCCGGGAAACGCACTTTCAACCAACGTACATCTGATTGAATGATGTTCAACAACTCCAGCACAGGCAAACTCCCCACATCATTTCCACCCAGATGCAATACAATCAACGAAGGCCGTCCCCAACGAAGGAAGGGCCTCCTCCAGACGAACCTGGCAAATCACTCCACAACATTCCCCTTTTCCCCAGCCATCTAATGGAAACCGCATCTGGACGAAATCCCAGCTGCTGGCCGCCCGGCGCGCCTCAAAGCGTGAAATTGGCCGCCCAGTGAACGTACGAGTGGCCGACTATCCACGCTCTACACGGAGGGGCTCTTACACCTAAAATCAACAAAAATTTTCATTACTAAGTCCCCGCCCATTTTTAATACCCACCCCTCCCCTTTTTCACTATCTACACTTTACTCTGAAGGGGTCTAATGTATGTCCTATACCGTTTTGGAACTCCACCTTCCCAGTTTCTTAATTTCCCGCTCTGACGCCCCAGCCGCAGCCGCGCTGGTGGCTGCTCCAATGCGAAAGGAGTGGGGAGCGATGAGCCCAGGGTCCAAGCCGACCCTCTTAAGCAGCTTCCTCCAACACCCTCCGAAACTGGAATCTGGACAGGTTAGACCCATCCGCGTGAATAAAGAACTGCCTTGAACTCCCTGGCCTGTTCGCCGAAAAATCGGAAGCAAGCCGGACGGGCAACACCCCACAAAGTCCTGCTGCTGTATGGACAACCATACACCTTTCCTGTCTTGATCCGTCTTTGATCTAGGATAAATAACAATAGCGCTTTCAAGTCAAACCTGACATGCTGCGCTTGGATACCACAACCTACCGCCGACCTGTTGGACTAACTATCTCGCCTACTCTCCAGGGCCCCAAAGAAAGCAACCGCAAACGCCCGCCTAAACAAAGCAACCTCATACTCATCCGCGCACACTTCCGGCAGCGCTGCCAATAAGGCCCCCCAGCCGCTGAATTGTAATGGGCTCTCGCCGATCTGCCGACTTAGCCTCTATCCTGCCCCAGCCTTTCATTACCTGCCTAACCAGAAACGCATTCGTCCCATCCTGGATACCCTTCCATTTAGCGAAAAAGGATAAGGCAGCTAGCCTTCCTTGCATGGATCCTTTTCTACAGCCACTTTTCCTTCAAACACACATCCACTCAAGCAACAAAGCTGGCGATCCGGATTCCACCGGAACGCCCCTTACCCTTGAGGAAAACTTCCCATTCGGCCCCAGTACTTGCCGTAGGCCTTCCAGGTAGCAGGTGCCAGCGACGCCTGAACCATTGAAAGTCAACACGTCCCCCCTTCCGCCACCTGCCAAAGAAAGGAAGGACAAGGAGTACCAACCTCTGCTGCCCTTGGTGCCAGCTTTCTGAATGCCTCCCATTGGCCCTCGCGACAACGCATCCGCCAATACATTATCGACCCCAGGCACATGCCGCGCCGTAAAGTCGATGTTGTGCTGCAAGCACCGCCAGCACCACCCACCGAAGGTAACGCACCACAATAGGGGAAGAGGCTGAAAGATTGTTGATAGCAAACACGACGCTCAAATTATCGCACCAGAATATTACATTCTGGTTTGCTAATTGTCGACCCCATAACTCAATGGCTACGACAATAGGGAACAATTCCAGGAGCGTAAGGTTCCTAGTCCAACCCTCTCCGTCCAGGCCACAGGCCACTCCCCGGCACTCCAGGCGCCGTTGAAGTAAGCCCCATAACCTTTGCCCCCGCCGCATCCGTGAACAGATGCAAAGCTTGGCTAGATGTCCTCACCTGCCTCCACAACAGACCCCATTGAAATCTTTCAGGAACAATTCCCAGATTCTCAAGTCCTCCTTCATATCCGGAGACACCGCACTATGACTTGCGGCTCCCGCTATCTCCTTTTAGAGGGCCCTCCAACCTCCTGTTGAATACTCTGCCCATCGGGATAACTTTGCATGCGAAATTGAGCAAACCCAGTAAAGACTGCAACTCCTTTATCGCTAGCCGGTCCGCCGCCGCGGCCGAAGAAACCGCGGCCAGCATTCGCACACCTCATCGTTTGGCAACCCTGCACTGCCTTTCTAAAGTATCGATCTCGATACCCAGAAACGTCAGGCAAGTGCAGGGCCCCTGGGTCTTGTCCTCTGCCAATGGGACCCCAAAATGCGCAAATAGGGTTCTCATCACCGACATGAGTCGCTCGCACTCGAGCGACCCAGCTCTACCTATCAGCAGAAAATCGTCCAAGTAATGGGCTATCAGCCCACCCCCGCGCTTCTGAAAACACCGCCCAGTGCAAGAATGTGCTGAACATCTCGAAAAAGGCGCATGAGACCGAGCAACCCATTGGGAGACAACGATCCACATAATAAGCACCCTCGAACCAGCACCCCATCAACCGAAAGGATGCCCGGATGAATAGGCAACAAGCGGAAGGCCGACTCAATGTCAAGCTTTGCCAAGAGTGCCCCAACACCAGCCTGCTGCACCAAAACCATTGCTTGGTCAAACGACTGATAAAAAACTGAGCTCACTTCTGGGTTGATTGCATCATTGACCGAATTACCTTTCGGGTATGACAAATGCTGAATCAACCGGAATTTCCCCGATTCCTTCTTCGGCACAACCCCCAGTGGGGAAACCACCAAACCCTCCATGGGTGGCTCCCGAAAGGGGCCCACCATGCGACCTAAACTCAGTTTCTTTGCCCAGTTTATCCCTCACTACGTCAGGGTAGTCATACGCTGACTTGAGGTTCCGCTTCTGACGCGCCCCAACTAACCGGACCTACCACTGGAATGAGGAAACCCTCCCGCAATCCGGCCAGGAGGAGATCCCCTGCCCTGCCTGTCCGGGTACGGCCCTGAGCCATGGCTCAAGGGTGGCCACCCTCAACGGCGTTGGTGCCCTTTGCCCCAGCAGCCCCTCTGCCGGCTCCGCGGCCCCCCGTCTCTTTCGTCTAGCGCATTCGGTCCCTGGATGACCAGCTCCGCAGTATATGCAGGAGTGCCGAAAGGAGCAGTTCGCTCCCCGGTCACACTTCCCGTCGTTAAACCTCCAACACTCCCGCCCCTTTCCGGTTTGACTCCCCCCATCTGCCTGCTCCCCCCGGGCCCTTGCGCCTGAAGGGGGGAGGGAGAGCGCTCCGCACCCAGACGCTGCCATAAGTGCACATCCGTGGTGCCAAAGGTCAGCAAAGGGTTCCCTACCATCTTACGCCTATAATCCGCGTCATAAGACCGCCACACCCCGTCCTTATACGTCTTATGGACGAACTCGATAGTTTTCCATGTATTTTAACACGTCAACCCGCAGCTCAGGCTTCGCCTCCACTAGGCAAGAAGCCAAAACTCTAAAACACGTGCGCCACTCGTCCATTGTCTCCGTCTCTTGACCTTTTTTGACCTGAGCCGTCCTCGCTCCTCTCCTTGGCCTTATGGGCCTCCAGCGACAAATCGAAAATGTGCACATATTTGCCATCTCTAATTTTTTTGATCGTCTTAGCTTTAAGGTGAGAATGCAATGAGTGCACGCTGCAGGGGTAGCATCTCCCTGCAGCGCCACTTTCCTGTCTGGCCACCGCCAAGCTCACAGCCCCTGGCCCTACCTGCTGAACAGCACCCCCTGAGCCCCCATCTGCGCTCCCCCCACCCGGAGCTAGGCCTCGACTACCTGTCTCTGTTGCCCAGCTACCAACCTGCGAAGATATTTCAATACCCGTTTTTGAGGTTTAGGCACACTGGCCCTAAGGAGTCGTCACTCTCAGAGCCAGTGTCACTAGATGACCCACCCGCACCCTCCCCCAGCACCCCACACAATGGCAATCTCACCTGCTTCCTGCCACCGCCGAGGGAAAAGCCTCCTGGCCTGGACCGGTCCTCTGAGACACTTCTCGCCTAGCATCCTGGCAAACTGCCACCACAGCATCCCCGCTGACCTGCGGAAACAAAACAGAATCGGGAGCACCAGGGATCAAGGAACGGGCACCACCCCCACCCACTACAGAACTACTTTGCAGGCCACCCACCTGGGCCCCGGCCCCCAACTGCCCTGTTCCACCAGCCCCTGCGCTTCCAACCACAGGCCCGTGTCCACCCGCCCTCCCTCTGCCCACAACTCCCACATGACCGGGATCCCTCCCCCCAGCGCTGACCTGAACTGTATGTTGCTGCCCCCCCATCCCAGAAGGACCAGCGTGCGCCCCTTGGGCCAATATTGAGGCCAGCCTGAAAATTTCCCCCATCACATCCTGTCGTCCTCTCCCCAGAGGCTCATGCCCAACTTGCAACCCAACAACCACCTGGTTACTGCCCACAACAGGGCCACACTCCGGTCCAACACTTCCACTCACACTCGGCATTGCCATATCTGCCAGGCCCTCCCCGCCCCGGTGCCCCGCACCAACAAGTCCCCTAGTGCCAAAAAACCCCAAGGCCCATGGACGTCCCAGCCCGCGGCTCGGGCCCGCTAATGCCAGCACCCATATCCCAACCATGCGCCCCCACAAGTGACTCCAATTGCCAAGTGCCTGACCCCCCATGTCCTCTCACCGCCGCGGCCTGTCCGGTGCTTGCCCCTCCCAGATCCCCGGGCTTCCCGACTCACCTTCCGCGCCTCCATCCGTCGACCTGACTCCCCGCCGCGCCCGAAACCGGAAATGCCGTCGCACGCGCGGCGCCCGGAAGTGACGTCACTAGCGCGACTACCGGAAGTTGACGTCACTCGCGCCTACCACCGACCGAAGGCCTCCACCGAGGGAAGAAGCCCTGCCCCGCCGCTCCAGCCTGGACCACGCCGCCGACCGCCGGAACCCCCCGCCGGACCACCGAGGACGATGCCAGACTGCTCCTTACCCGCCGCGACGCCCGGAACCTTGCTCCCTGCCGAAAGGGCCTGGATTAAGGCCACGACCGCCGCCCCGTGCCGCCTCTGGGACAGGTAAGTTAGGTAAGTACCCGTCCCAAAGAGGGGCCGCAGGCCCACCGGGGCCACCACCTGATTGAGGGGGCACCCAGCAGGCCGTAGTCTCCGCCATCGGAGGCCACCGGGGTAGGGGGGGAACCCACTGGGCCACCAGGCCGCGACCATGGCGGTGTAGGCCCGAAGGCCCGCCGCCTAAAGCTAGGCCCTCCTGCTCGCCCTGCAACACGCGGCGTAGGCCCAAAGGCCTCCCGCTTGAAGTCGGGCCTTCACCCACGCCCTGCGCAAACTAGGCCCTCTTGCCCCTCACTGACCCACGGCCCTGCGCCACGGCGCCCCTGATTCGGGCCCCCTACCCGCCCCACACCAGGCCCCCCGGCCCGACTCAAGCTGCGGGCCCTAAACACACATCCGGGAGGCCGATCGAGCCAACCGGAGACCTTTCCACCCACAGCTCACCCCCCTGAACCCAACCCCGAATCCTCCAAATCTTCCCTCTGGGACCCCGGGAAGAGGAAGGGGAGGAAGACACTCCCGAGGGCTCCCCAGAGTCCCGGGAAGGGGTGAGGCCCACCCCCTGAGAAGGGCTAGGGCCTACGACCTCACTAACCAAACTGCCACCTCTCCCCCTCACAGATACTCGCCGTGTCACTGGCGAAGACTCCCTCATCCGCGTTGGAGGAACAGACTGACGCCTAGGCCGCACCATTTTGCAGCAAAAACAGAAAAAACCCTTTCTCCAGCAGTTGCAGACAAGAAAGAGAAGTGTTCCAGCATCCATGCACTTTTATAACAGGTAAGAGTCCCCACCCCACATATTGCAACAATTGTTGCAAACTCACACACTGCACAGCTTTACATTTCAGTCAGGCAGCATAACCCTTAATACGTTACATGCACAAATATGCCTTTCACTACCATTAGATTAGGTGTTATTGTTTTATTTTTGATAATTTCATTTATTTTTTGTAAGTTTTTTTAAATTTGTAATTTTTTTGAATTGGTAGTTTTTTATTTTATTAGAATAGTTATGTTAGGTTAATTTATATTTAATGTTAGGTTTATTTTATTTCACAGTAAGTTTTTATTTAAATATAGTTATATTGTAATTTTAATTTAAAGTTAGGGGGGTGTTTAGGTTTAGGGGTTAATAGATTAATGTATGTTTTTGCAATGTGGGGGGGGCAGTGGTCTAGGGGTTAATAGTTTTAGTTTAGTAGTTATGATGTGGGGGCTGGAGGTTTAGGGGTTAATAGGTTTATTTAGGTGTTGGGAGTGGCGGATTATGGGTAAATAACTTTTATTAGTGGTCGGAGAGCAGTGGTATAGGGGTTAATATATTTAAATAGTGTTGGCGATGTGGGTGGGGGGCAGCAGATTATGGGGTTAATAACTTTATTTAATAGTCGTGATGCGGGTGGGCAGCAGATTAGGGATTAATAAGTTTATTATAGTGTTTGCAATGCGGGAGGGTGGCGGTTTAGGGGTTAATAGTTTATGGATGTTAGTGTACTTTGTAACTCTTTAGTTATGAGTTTTGTGAAACATTTTTGTTTTGGCAAAATCCATAACTACTGGTCTCAGATGGCGATATGGATCGTGTCGTTATAGGCTGTAACACAAGCTTTTTAGCATGAACACACAACCTGTAATACCAGCGCTATGAAAATTCCACACAAAAACATATTTTTTTTTAGTGCGGAATAGAAGTTAGTTACAGGCTAAAATGCTTGCGGTATAGCTATCCCGACATGGACTCGTAATATGCGTTCCTGGCCATTCCAGCGTAATGGACAATTTTTCAGCATTAAAAGCCATAACACACATGAAACGCAAAAGTCGTAATCTTGCCGTAAGTAAATAACACCCATAATATAAAAAATGGTTTACTATATAAATATTTTTGTAAGGGACACAAAGTTCTAAATAGCGTGCCACTTGTGAACTCGCCCTGGATGTTGCAAAATGAGCTCCATCCATTCTGCCTAAAATTGCTTAATCTGTTTGTTTTTTTCCAAAATAATTGTAAAATATAATTCTGTAATTTATATGTAAATAAAGGGCATCATTTTTATCATAATTGTAAAATATGTCAAGATTAAATTCCATAAATTCAAAAATGTTTTGGGAAAAAACATTCCTTAAATAAAAGGACTTTAAAGTGATCATTAGATGCAGTACTTTCTTGATATCAGTCTTGTGTAACATGACTTCTCAAGGCCAGTGCATTCAATAATCACAGTTAATGTCAGTTTGATTATCAGATCAATCTATATAAAACTCAATGATTTAATGTTTATTCCTTAACATAGCTGTTTGTAGAGATCTTGTGACACATTATCAATTTAGCATTCTGTTACTGCTTAGATTTATGTTATTAAATTTCAGGATTGCCTCACACAGCAGGATATACGGCATGTTTAAAATCTCTTTTCTTGACTGGGAACAAACCTTAAAAAGCTTTGTAGGTATTACGTTTGAAAGGGTAACCAATGAAAGACAACCAAGATTGTTCGTGTTCTGAATAGTGGTTTACATTTCTAGCAACAAAATGTTTACTCTAGAATAGATGAACCCCTGTGATAGTGATGAAAAAGACCAAGATTGGAACGTTCCATAAAAACTGAAACATAAACAATGCAGCTTTTCCATTATGTAACACACTCACTTTGTATCCCATTTTCAATAATCAACCCAGATATTTAATCACATGGGTATTCCATGTTTGCACAAGCTTAATAAAGGCTGCTATGAAGCCCTCTCTCTCTTGTTTCTTCTCTTCTTGCTTTGTAAAGTACCGTTTTTTGACCATGTTCACTATCATATGCAGATTAGAAACCCTCAATGAGTGTCATTGCCCCCCATGAAGGAGCAACTTTAAAGAATGTTCTAGGTACATAAGCATTAAGCTTGATGCAGTCACACTAACTTGATTCTATAATGAAATCCAACTCAAATTATTTGTCACATAGATGAAAGCAGAAGGCACCACTGAGTCTAACAGTGTACACAGTGTACAGCTTACAGAGGAGAGCATACAGTGCAAGATAGGTGAAAGATTAGAGCTAGTTTCACTTCATACACCAATTAATTCCCCTAAAGTTCATTAACAAAATAATTATTATTGTCAAACTTTTTTTATATATATATATATATATATATATATATATATATATTATCAAGGTTTTCAGTGAGAATACAGACCATTATTTTAAAAACAATGAAAAGTTCACAGTAATAGAGTAGACAATTGTACAACAATTATATTAAGGCATAGTAAATAGAAGAGAGATACTTCACTATAGGCTGCTTACTCACAACTATTAAACTGTGTTTATAATGAATATTTCTGAGAAGGCTCTATAAACCCAGTTATATGTGGGCGGAGGACTAACGTTAGATGTAGAACAGTTTATATATTTAATATAATTTCTGCACCTTTTTAGATGATTAGCATTTAACATGTATACCTGTAGCTCCATGAAAAGATTGTTCTCAGTCTATTATATACCTCCAAAGTTTATACATAAATAAAACACTATAGAGCAGCATAGAGATAAATAAGACCCATTTTATTAACTTTCTCAGACTATAACCATTTTTCTAGCTTCCTTTAGTTGAGCTATAAAGGTATATCATAAGATAAGACACACCTTCTTATTAGGTAAATAAAGTTACATAGCTATAGCTTTAGTATTTACAATGGAAGTAACTCTGCCACTCTAATAAAAACCTTGAAAGTTACAATCAGGGGACCCACAAATGCTTTTTATCCCCACACAGAGGTTTAAGATATATACAGGTCCCCAAATCCGGAATTTCTAATTTTTTTCAAGTAAGTTATTAAAAATTATTGTTTTTCTCTGCCTGTAAGTCACAATCTTCTCTGCCTGTGTCTTTTGTTTCTTGTTTGTTACGTTGCGTGTTCTAAAATACAAATGATAGTCTATATCTAGTTAAATCAACGCTATTACCTTTCTGATTACAGTACTGTTCTATCTTTCTGAGGGTACCATGTATACAAAAGTATTAAAAATGATAAAAAACTATGTTTAGCTTAATGAATAAGCTTTATTATGAAATGTAAATATTGCCTAAATGACATAAGATATTTTTGTTTACACTTGTTCCAACCCCTCTCCAAACCTGTCCCATTTTAAAGATACAAGTATTCCAAAATCCAAACCTTTTCCTGCCGGGCCACAGACAGCACAGCAGCAGAGGGCGAAGGAAATATTATATCCCAATAATAGATCAACCCAAATTTGGTATGGTTTAATATTTGCAAACAGATTAAAACTATACTCTAGTATGTTCAAGAAGTATAGTCCCTAAAAAAATATGAGTTTAATTCCATATGCCAAACCTAGAGCGGATACCTTGAAACAGATTATGATGAATGGAATGTGCTTATTAGAAAAATTCCAAAGACAGAAAAAAAAAAGATTCCTAAGAATTTGCTGTCAGAGGTTCTCTACAATAACTCTCTTTGCAGTTTGCTACAGATCTTTATGGAAAACTTGGGGATTCATTAACTAAGGTCTGAAGTAAAAGAGACAGCATATTTAAATACTATCTTCAAAGGTGTCCTTAAGTAGTTGGGTAATTAATGCCCTATGTCTAGCCCACTACATTTTTTATAACTGACACAAAGAGATTTGGCTAACTAATGGGTATTTAGGGCCGCATTTGTGCTGGCATGAGCCATTGGGCTTCTACTTACCTCTTTGGGTGAGGCTCTAAATATGTAATTGAAGGTTAAACTTGTGGGAGGGTCCCAAGAGACATCATCTTAATAGGAGCACACAGTTCAGAAACAAAGACTAAATCTCTCTTGTGTAGGAAGGAGATCTCTGTAAAAGCTGACTCTAAGATAGGGATAACCATCATCACCTGGATAACGCTGCCAGACTCCCCCTGTAGCTACACTTGAGCTAAAGTTATGAGATTTGTCTTCTGTATATGTAAAGACTCTGACCACTCGGCTATAGTCCCTCTAAGATCTCTATCTCCATCCTCAGGATGACAATCAAACCTTTCAGAGCCACAAGTTTCCAAGTAGGTATCGTTGTGATGATCTGTTGCCTCAGTATTAACTTAAACGTACGTGATCAAATTAGAAAAGGGCGTCACTTAACTATTGCTCTAGGCTTTAAAAGGTATCAGCTATTAGCTGTAAAATCTGCAGCTTCCCTTTGTTCAGGAGAGCTACAGATTTTAGGGAAATTGAATCACTCGGCGAATCTTCTAGCAACATAGCCATTATAAAAATATTGTTGGGTATATGTGTGATCTATTGAGAAGAGACAAACTTTTTTTTAAAACAAAAAGCCATGTCTTTTAATCTAAACTGACAGTGGGTGGTGAATTCAGTCTGCATCAATCTATAAACAGTTTACAAATTATCCCTAAGTTCAACAAACCAAGTCTTTCACGTTTCTACACTCTTTGGCCCATAGTTATCAAGGTCTGCCAGACCTCGCTGAATACGGCGAGCAATACGCTCGCCGTATTCATCATTGCACCAGCAGCTCACAAGAGCTGCTGGTGCAGACGCCGCCCCCTGCAGACTTGCGGCCCATAGCCCGCCCAGCAGGGAGGTGTCAATCAACCCGATCGTACTCGATCGGGTTGATTTCCGGCGATGTCTGTCTCCTGCTCAGAGCAGGCTGACAGGTTATGGAGCAGCGGTCCTTTGTGACCGCTGCTTCATAACTGCTTACAGAGCTTGATAACTAGAGGCCAAAATCTCAAAATTGATGACAACTAAGTATACCACTCTATTAGCAGATATCTCCTCTTCTTCTCTCTAATTGCTTCTGTCACCACTGTCCTATCCAGATTTATCTTGAATGTCACTAAACTGATCTCCTATTATACCATCCCTATGTCAAACTATTGTCTCCTGGTGTTTTCACAAACGTTTTTTTATATCAAAATTTTCTAATATAAATAACACCAAAATAGAATTTCTAGACTTTTACAAATTATTTCTACACCATCTTACCTCAGCATTGAAAGAAGTATAGTTTTTCTATAAAATCGTGCAGTTTCTCAAGGTAACAGCAATTAAATTTGTTCTCTGCACCAAAAAGGAATTAATTTCAATTCATGGATATAAGAAACCATGCATTAATTTTTCAGAATACCATCAATACTTTCTCAGTTCCAGATGATAGTTTATTCCTTTAAGTAAGGAGTGTAATGACTGGACAATCCTAGGGCATTTTGCGTACACAAAACTTTAAACCATTTTTTAGTCACTTTTGTATGATTTTACAAGTATGATTTAGGATTCCTTACTGATCAGGTTGGGGATGAGGATGGACCATAGAAAATCCACCAAACTTTCTTGAACACACACTTGCTGTAAATGTTAAATCAATCAACAAAGAGATAACAAAGGTTATAATCTATTAGATACACTAACATCATTAGATGACCGATGAGAACAATATTTTTTATCACAGTAAATAACTACAAAATAACTTACAAACCGACCTTGCATACGGAATTCTCAAATGTGTACTTGGTATTTCACATTTCATATAATATTACTTTGCATCCAACATGACTGTACAAGCTCCATCATTTTTTTTTATTATTTTTTTTTTAAAAACAGTAGCCAAAAACACCTATTATCTAAACTGATATGATCACAGTCATTTTATGGTTGCAATGAATAGTCCCTTTGCAAAATAAAATGTTTTTGCAACCAAGAGCAGGCATTTTAGGATTCCATAGCCTCTGTTTGGGATAAAATAACAACTACACAGCAGCGACACAATGGTAATTTCCCTTACTATTACCTGCCTGGGATAGAACCAGGGACAACAGGTTAATAGTCCAACTTGCTTTGTTTAGGCCACTAGATGATGTTTACTTGCAAAGGATTGCGAAAGAATATTATTACAGCAGTTGTGTCTCCAGCGCCAATCAGGAAGTGCTCTATAACTATATATTGAGCACCTGTGCCTTTACTTCTTTGCTCTGGCATTGAAGTATTTCCTGCGTTTGCGTTCCTCTTTCCTGTTTTTTGCTGGATTTTCTTCCCT
Organism: Bombina bombina; assembly: GCF_027579735.1. Taxonomy (NCBI): domain Eukaryota; kingdom Metazoa; phylum Chordata; class Amphibia; order Anura; family Bombinatoridae; genus Bombina; species Bombina bombina. The sequence continues at coordinate 378,590,674 of NC_069500.1, forward strand.
AGTGACCCTGCCTAAGTTTTTTGACCTGATACTTACTGCCTGCCTATGAGTCTTAGACTGTTCTGACTGTGCTTCTACATTTTGCTCAGTTAGTTTTTTTATTTCAATTTCCCAGCTCTAGTACCTTATCACCTGCTGTGCCTCTTGTTTGTCCTATCTTCAGCACTGTCTCTGTCTGTCGCTGCATGTAGCCTCTATTCAGCACCCTGGTATTCCCTTGCTTGACCTAGAAGTGACTGTTTCTTTTGCTTGCCCCAGAAGAGAGGTACTCTTTTTGTTTTGGCCAAGAAGTGGGCACTTCCTTTTTTGCTTGGCCCAGAATTGGGCACTATCTTTTACTTGGCCCAGAAGTGGGCACTCCCTTTTGTTTTGCTCAGAAGAAGCATTCATTTGCTTGACCCAGAAGCAGCACTCCTGTCATTGACCCAGAAGCAGGCACTCCAACTTAGCCCTGAAGTAGGCACTTCAAAACTGGGCTCTTGTGTGTCTCACATTGCATGCTGCACATCAGCCATACTGTTTGTACAGTTGGCTGCCTGTACCAATTTCCTGTTTCCAGTATAATCTGTTTCAGGGCATTACTTGCATAACCCATCCAAAAATCTAATTTTTATGTTAAAAATATATAAAGACAATCTCTTCTTTAAATGGCTATGTACACACAATGAGGTTGAATATCTCATTGCGGTCAAAGGTTCACTTAAATGTATTCAACACATCAATACTGTTAAAAATAACAAACCAATACCCCAAACCAATATCTTCTTAAACCCTCCTTTATGCCAATAGTTTAGATACTTAATCATTGTAGGTTTGGTATTGCAAGGTCTATTCTTGCCTCCTAAACTCAATTGTTCTTTTGAATCTAGGGAGAGTGAGGATTGTCCTAGAGTCGTTATCCACTGTTCATTATTGACAAAGCTTTTGTTACTGTAAAAGATATGGCAGTAAATAATTTTTGATGTAAACATTCTACCAAGAAATAACAACATAAGGTTAAACTCATATTTGTTAAGTAACATGTTTAGTATGCAATACAATGAGGTGTGCAATATCATTAAGAAACATTTGCCCATTATGGATTAATTACAAGTGGCACACTAAATGAAGCACAAGTCACGATATCTATATAGTGACTGCTCTAACTTTAGAACGGTATTACAAGTTTAAAGTAAACGTGATCAAGCGCAAGCTACATTTACGTTTGTTGGGGTTACACAACTGAAGACCTCAAGTAAAAGGTTAGGGCTAAAATTAATGTTGCACCACACACAATTTAAATACATTAAATAAAGATTTATACTCATATAAACACTAATAAATTAGTCATACAATATTAATAATAATTATTTATAAGGGTTCAAAGGTGTATGATATATTACCATGTATTTGACTGCAAATGGCTATAAAATATCAGCTCTGGAAAATATTAAGAGACCACAGCAAAATTATCAGTTTTCTCTGGTTTAACTATTTATATGTCTGGTTATTTTGACCAGTTCTCATTTCTGCAAATCAATGTCTGTTATGACAATATTTTTATTTGGGAATTTGGGGAAGGGTAGGGGAATGAAAAAAGTTGTATAAAACACTACATAAATACACTGTAATAGCACAGTCCACACTCATATAAACACTGTCTGATAAAAAATATTTATAAAGTTATAGCGGTTTAAGGATAGATGGTATAAGGTGTTTAAAAGGGGACTGCAAAGGTTTTTACAATATATGTGTATGTATGTATGTAGAATAAGATGAAGATGCCGGCACAAGCTTTACTTAAAACGAGGGCTTTATGTATGTATGTGTTTGTGTGTGTGTGTGTATATATATATATATATATATATACAGGGAGTGCAGAATTATTAGGCAAGTTGTATTTTTGAGATTAATTTTATATTGAACAACAACCATGTTCTCAATGAACCCAAAAAACTCATTAATATCTAAGCTGAATAGTTTTGGAAGTAGTTTTTTAGTTTGTTTTTTAGTTTTAGCTATTTTAGGGGGGATATCTGTGTGTGCAGTGACTATTACTGTGCATAATTATTAGGCAACTTAACAAAAAACAAATATAAACCCCATTTCAATTATTTATTTTTACCAGTGAAACCAATATAACATCTCAACATTCACAAATATACTTTCTGACATTCAAAAACAAAACAAAAACAAATCAGTGCCCAATATAGCCACTTTTCTTTGCAAGGACACTCAAAAGCCTGCCATCCCATTGGTTTCTGTCAGTGTTTTGATCTGTTTCACCATCAACATTGCGTGCAGCAGCAACCACAGAGCCTCCCAGACACAGTTCAGAGAGGAGTACTGTTTTCCCTCCTTTTAAATCTCACATTTGATTGATGGGACCACAGGTTTCTCAATGGGTGTTCAGATCAGGTGAACAAGGAGGCCATGTCATTAGATTTTTCTTCTTTTATACCCTTTCTTGCCAGCCACGCTGTGGAGTACTTGGACGCGTGTGATGGAGCATTGTCCTCATGAAAATCATGTTTTTCTTGAAGGATGCAGACTTCTTCCTGTACCACTGCTTGAAGAAGGTGTCTTCCAGAAACGGGCAGTAGGACTGGGAGTTGAGCTTGACTCCATCCTCAACCCGAAAAGGCCCCACAAGCTCATCTTTGATGATACCATCCCAAACCAGTACTCCACCTCCACCTTGCTGGCGTCTGAGTCGGACTGGAGCTCTCTGCCCTTTACCAATCCAGCCACGGGGCCCATCTATCTGGCCCATCAAGACTCACTCTCATTTCATCAGTCCATAAAACCTTAGAAAAATCAGTCTTGAGATATTTCTTGGCCCAGTCTTGACGTTTCAGCTTGTGTGTCTTGTTCAGTGTGGGGTCGTCTTTCAGCCTTTCTTACCTTGGCCATGTCTCTGAGTATTGCACACCTTGTGCTTTTGGGCACTCCAGTGATGTTGCAGCTCTGAAATATGGCCAAACTGGTGGCAAGTGGGCATCTTATATATATATAGCAAGAAAATGTGTGAGTAAGAGAGAAACAAATAAACATTTTTGTTTCAAAAAAGACAGGGAATTCAGCACTCTTTTGTCACAAGAAATACACAGCTCTTAGATAAATAGATATAGTTTCAATTATTGGTACGAGCAATTTGATTCAAAAACACACTGCATCCCCTCTGAGGATGGTCTTTAATCAGCTACAAGAGTATAATAATCTTGGTGCTTAGGCCAATCATGCAAGATTGTAGAAAACTACGTCTTCAATGAACAGTATAGAAAAAAAATCTGACCGGTCAGGAAAACCAAGGTACCCACATATGCATGCCTTAGCAACAAAATAATAAAACATATACAGATGCTAGATTAACAGGATACATCTTATATGGTAGTTTAAACACACATAAATAAATGCAGAGTCAACAAATTTACAGCAGTAACCATGCTATATTACACTGTGTGCAGAATTATTAGGCAAATGAGTATTTTGACCACATCATCCTCATTATGCAGGTGTCTTACTCCAAGCTGTATAGGCTCGAAAGCATACTACCAATTAAGCATAATAGGTGATGTGAATCTCTGTAAAGAGAAGGGGTGTGGTCTAATGACATCAACACCTAAATCAGGGGTGCATAATTATTAGGCAACTTCCTTTCCTTTGGCAAAATGGGTCAAAAGAAGGACTTGACAGGCTCAGAAAAGTCAAAAATAGTGAGATATCTTGCAGAGGGATGCAGCACTCTTAAAATTGCAAAGCTTCTGAAGCGTGATCATCAAACAATCAAGCGTTCATTCAAAATAGTCAACAGGGTCGCAAGAAGCGTGTGAAAAACCAAGACTGCAAAATAACTGCCCATGAACTGAGAAAAGTCAAGCGTGCAGCTGCCAAGATGCCACTTGCCATCCAGTTTGGCCATATTTCAGAGCTGCAACATCACTGGAGTGCCCAAAAGCACAAGGTGTGCAATACTCAGAGACATGGCCAAGGTAAGAAAAGGCTGAAAGACGACCACCACTGAACAAGACACACAAGCTGAAACGTCAAGAGCTGGCCAAGAAATATCTCAAGACTGAATTTTTCTAAGGTTTATGGACCTGATGAATGAGAGTGAGTCTTGATGGGGCCAGATGGATGGGCCCGTGGCTGGATTGGTAAAGGGCAGAGAGCTCCAGTCCGACTCCCCCCGCCAGCAAGGTGGATGTGGAGTACTGGTTTGGGCTGGTATCATCAAAGATGAGCTTGTGGGGCTTTCTCGGGTTGAGGATGAGTCAAGCTCAACTCCCAGTCCTACTGCCAGTTTCTGAAGACACCTTTCTTCAAGCAGTGGTACAGAAAGAAGCCTGCATCCTTCAAGAAAAACATGATTTTCATGCAAGACAATGCTCCATCACACGCGTCCAAGTACTCCACAGCGTGGCTGGCAAGAAAGGGTATAAAAGAAGAAAATCTAATGACATGGCCTCCTTGTTCACCTGATCTGAACCCCATTGAGAACCTGTGGTCCATCATCAAATGTGAGATTTACAAGGAGGGAAAACAGTACACCTCTCTGAACAGTGTCTGGGAGGCTGTGGTTGCTGCTGCACGCAATGTTGATGGTGAACAGATCAAAACACTGACAGAATCCATGGATGGCAGGCTTTTGAGTGTCCTTGCAAAGAAAGGTGGCTATATTGGTCACTGATTTGTTTTTGTTTTGTTTTTGAATGTCAGAAATGTATATTTGTGAATGTTGAGATGTTATATTGGTTTCACTAGTAAAAATAAATAATTGAAATGGGTATATATTTGTTTTTTGTTAAGTTGCCTAATAATTATGCACAGTAATAGTCACCTGCACATACAGATATCCCCCTAAAATAGCTATAGACTAAAAACAAACTAAAAACTACTTGCAAAACTATTCAGCTTTGATATGAATGAGTTTTTGGGGTTCATTGAGAACATGGTTGTTGTCAATAATAAAGATTAATCCTCAAGAAATGACAACTTGCCTAATAATTCTGCACTCTCCTTGTATGTTTATTGAAAGCATGAGAGTCACAGATATGTTAAAAATAGTAGTAATATAATGATCCAACAACTATCCCCTGCTGCTCACAGACCCCCATGAGAAAGTGCATACAAGGTATTGTCTGGGCAGGTCATCTATAGGGATCTAATTGTAGGACTAAAAACTCTATGCAAGACCAGCAAGAATATATAGCAACGATGAATTGCAGCCAAGGTATGAAGACACACATGCATATAGCCCGCTATAAAGCATAACGGTAAGAAACGTTATAGATAGAAAAAGTCCAATGGACATCTGTAACAAGTTCCTTGTGGAAAGCGAGCAAATTACAGCACTAAGTGAAGCACCATAACGTTCTCCTTATTACGTAGAGCACATGTGTGAATCTTCCAACTTAAGAGACGATACCTCGACAGGCATCTTATATAGATATATATACGAAATATATATATATATATAATATAGATATATAGACTAAGTATATATATATATATATATATAGTAATTATTATCATTTATTTGTATAACGCCGACAAAATTCCGTTAGCGACGTATATAAGTATTTATGTGTTTTACTGTTAATGTACTGTACATATTTAACATTTCAATGTTCTTTACTTACATCTTTACACTACTTATATCTATTCATATACTGTAGATACATAGGTATAGATATGACGTTTTACATTAACAAAATCAGTGATTTAGAAATATATATTTAATAATAAAAAGTATGTCTTTTCTATATGAAGAACATAGGAATTGAAAATATGTCATAAACACGCATTGGTGTTTGCAAATTAGGACTAACGTGGTTGGTGTAAGCGCACATGAAGGAACATTTAGAATTATGGACAAGAAACATACACCTTACTTCAAAAGGGACGATCACCAATATGGTAAACAAAGAGGGGCCCCACGAAAAAAGGGGAAAAACAGAAACTGGGATAGTCATATTGTGGGTTAGGGGGAAAGATCATAGTGTGCAGATGAAAAATTGTTTAATACAAGTGCCTCTTCTATCAGATATCTTCATACTGAGGACAAATAATTGCATATTTTACCCAGTTTAAAAATTTTGTTTGTGCACATGTAACTTGCCCAAAATTTATTTTACAAATTTTTCACATTAAATTTCCACACAATAAAAGTAGATGATGGACATTGCTCACAAAAAATATTCAATTCTTTACATGTTTAATTACTTGACCCCACAGAACATTAACACAAAACGTTCCAGTCCTACCTGCCGATTCAGTCATTAACATAACAGTGGAGGTAGAGCCAGGACAAATCACAAACTAGATGGCACATACTATTCAATGGAAAATGATGGAAAACTAATAAGAATTAACAATCAATTTATTGTGTATTTTTAGCATTCAAAACTTTTAATATTTTAGCTTTTTTTTCCTTAATGCCCAGTTAAAATAAGCAAAGTAAATAAAGTAAAATAAAGACTCAAATATTAAAATGATGTAATCTTCAATTATTAGATTGTGTTGAAACAATTTAAAATATTAATAGCTTATCTACATTTAATATTAATATAATTGTGTGTCAAGGACATTCTGTATGGTATTTTCCTCTGATTTACAGTCCAAAGGTACTTATGTTAGAATCTATATAATAGGTATGGGAGTGTATAATTGTTGTCATAAAGCAAACTGCTGATGAGTCAGCTTATTTCCAGGGCAGGAATGGTGCTATGTACAGTAAGAAGATAATCAGCAACCTAATACAAACACAATCTTTATTAGTTGCTACTTTTTTAAATGTTACAGACAATGACTTATATTCCCGTCTTCTGCAAGAGGGAGGTAATAGAAAAAATAAAAACAGGATGCATTATTTATTGCTCAATTAGCTTAAAGGTCTTGCAGCTATATTGATAAATTACCATTATTCTTCAGTGTAAATATAAGGGGTGGGGTGGTATTGTATACACTGAAGCACAACCAAGTAACCTAGCAACACAACATTTCTGTACTGGAGAACAAAACCAAGTATTTTTAAAAATAGTAAAGGTTTCAAAATTAAACATGGTCTTTAAAGAGACACAAAACCCACCTTTTTTCTTTCATGATTCACATAGAAAATACAATTTAAAAAAAGTTTGCAATTACTTCTATTATCAAATTTGCTTTGTTCTGTTGTTATTCTTTGTTTAAGAGATATCTAGATAGGCAGCGTGCACATGTCTAGGGCACTACATGAAAGGAAATAGTGCTGTCATCTAGTGTTCTTGCTGATGTATAACATTGTTACAAAACTGCTGCCATATAGACACGTGCACACTCCTGAGCTTACCTTCCTGCTTTAAACAAAAATTATAGAAGTAAAGTGGAAAAAATGTTTAAAATTGTACTGTATGTTTTATCTTAATCATAAAATAAAAATATTGGGGCTTCCTTTGAGAAAAACAATTTTTTTACCTGGTATTTTAAATGGGATACATTCATTATTACAATTATTTGCATACAACATCAAGAAATCTGCAAAACACTGAATGTATCTTGCAGCACAGACAAATTGTATTTGACCTTTGCTAAAGTGTATTGTAAGCAATTGCTTTCAATGTGCTACAATGTTATATTTCTTTTTTGCATTAAAAAGATCCATTTTTAAATTGCTTAAAATTATTATTTCCAAATGACTTATAAAATAAATGCCTTAGGCCTAGATTTAGAGTTGGGGTGGTAGCCATCAAACCAGCGTTAGGGGCTCCTAACGCTGGTTTTTATTACCGCCCGCTGGTATTTGGAGTCAGTCAGGAAAGGGTCTAAGACGCTCACTTTGCAGCCGCGACTTTTCCATACTGCAGATACCCCTACGCCATTTGCGTATCCTATCTTTTCAATGGGATCTTTTCTAACGCTGGTATTTAGAGTCCGTGGCTGAAGTGAGCATTAGAAATCTACCGACAAAAACTCCAGCCGCAGAAAAAAAGTCAGTAGTTAAGAGCTTTCTGGGCTAACGCCGGTTTTATAAAGCTCTTAACTACTGTGCTCTAAAGTACACTAACACCCATAAACTACCTATTACCCCTAAACCAAGGCCCCCCCACATCGCCGCCACTCTATTAAAAATTTTTTAACCCCTAATCGTGCCGCTCCGTATACCGCCGCAACCTACATTATACCTATGTACCCCTAATCTGCTGCCCCTAACACCGCCGACCCCTATATTATTTTATTAACCCTAATCTGCGCCCCGCTATCGCTGACCCCTGCATATTTTTTTTAACCCCTAATCTGCCGCTCAGTATAACCGCCTGCAACCTACATTAACCTCTGTACCCCTAATCTGCTGCCCTAACACAGCCGACCCCTATATTATATTTATTAACCCCTAATCTGCTGCCCAACATCACCTCCACCTACCTACAATTATTAACCCCTAATCTGCCGACTGGACCACACCGCTACTATAATAAATGTATTAACCCTAAAGCTAAGTCTACCCCTAACACTAACACCCCCCTAAATTAAATATATTTTAAATCTAACGAAATAAATTAACTCTTATTAAATAAATTATTCCTATTTAAAGCTAAATACTTACCTGTAAAATATATCCTAATATAGCTACAATATAAATTATAATTATATTGTAGCTATTTTAGGATTAATATTTATTTTACAGGCAACTTTGTAATTATTTAACCAGGTACAATAGCTATTAAATAGTTAATAACTATTTAATAGGTACCTGGTTAAAATAAATACAAAATTACCTGTAAAATAAATCCTAACCTAATTACAATTAAACCTAACACTACACTATCAATAAATTAATTAAATAAAATACCTACAAATAAATACAATTAAATAAACTAACTAAAGTACAAAAAAATAAAAAAAGAACTAAGTTACAAAAAATAAAAAAATATTTACAAACATTAGAAAAATATTACAACAATTTTAAACAAATGTACACCTACTCTAAGCCCCCTAATAAAATAACAAAGACCCCCAAAAAAAAAAAATGCCCTACCCTATTCTAAATTAAAAAGGTTCAAAGCTTTTTTTACCTTACCAGCCCTGAAAAGGGCCATTTTCGGGGCATGCCTCCAAATAATTCAGCTCTTTTGCCTGTAAAAAAAAACATACAATACCCCCCCAGACATTACAACCCACCACCCACATACCCCTAATCTAACCCAAACCCCCCTTAAATAAACCTAACACTAAGCCCTGAAGATCTTCCTAACTTATCTTCACCATGCCAGGTCACCGAGCTGTCCACCGAAGTCTTGATCCAAGCCTCCGAAATCTTGATCCAAGCCCAAGCGGGGGCTGAAGAATGACGTCCATCCTCCGGCTGAAGTCTTGATCCAAGCGGCAGAAGAGGACATCCGGACCGGCAAAACATCTTCATCCAAGCCGCATCTTCTATGTTCTTCAATCCGATGACGACCGGCGGATCTTCAAGACCTCCAGCGCGATCCATCCATCTTCACCGACGACTTCCCGACGAATGACGGTTCCTTTAAGGGACGTCATCCAAGATGGGCGTCCCTCGAATTCCGATTTGCTGATAGGATTCTATCAGCCAATCGGAATTAAGGTAGGAAAATTCTGATTGGCTGATGGAATCAGCCAATCAGATTCAAGTTCAATCCGATTGGCTGATCCAATCAGCCAATCAGATTGAGATTGCATTCTATTGGCTGTTCCGATCAGCCAATAGAAATGCGAGCTCAATCTGATGGCTGATCGGATCAGCCATCGGATTGAACTGAATCTGATTGGCTGATTCCTTTGGCTATATCGGGCAGACTTGCTGGCCTATGGCTCTTTTTTGCCATCACAATCTGTTTCTATATTACTTACAACAAGTAAAAGCATATATAGTATATGCAATATTGATGTTTAATAAATTGTTTATCTATTAATGAAAATATTTCACTGTACTTCACATAATGAAAATATATTCGTATTTTTAAATAGATATTCCTCTGTATATCTGTATATATCAATACCTATATATAATCATATGTATATGTGAATACATAAAACATTCTTCTATGTGAAGATCATTGTAATGTGAAATATGAATTTTTCATGTCTGGTTAGCATACTTGCGAGTCAGGGTTGTCATGAGATGCAGGACATATGCAGGACACAGCAATGATGGTACAACTCTTATTTTATTACAGAGCATAGCAATACACATCCAGACAGGTTGATTGTACTAAACTAACTGCGACACAGACACCGACCTAAGCCCCGCCCACCAGCTAGTGACATCACATCCTGCTATCATCACATCTTCCCCTTTTTCAAAGGCAAAGCATACATTCACATATATTAAACAACAAGGTACACCAACAAGGGTATACACAACATTTTGTTTTAGAACATTATAAAAAAACAGATAGATTAGAAAACATGAACAAACAATTACATCCTGACTTGGACATCGGGTAGACTACCCTAGTCCACAGTGACCATGGGATTATCTGCCCATACTTCCGGTCACTGTTCTAAGCTAAAGTCAGTCCTGTATCGGGCCGGAAGCCTCACCATCTCTTCCGCTTGAATGTAACTTTGGCATGAATTGTCCTCTGATACAGAAGATGGTGAACAAGAGTCCTGCTGGAGGGCAAGATATATCCCCGCTATGATCTTGCTGAGGGGAAGGCACCTCTCTTAGAACAGGAATCCCACCGCGGTGGTACCGAGGTATCCGGTTCCAGACTCTCAGGTACAGGCTGAAGATGTCTTCGTTTACGGCGTGTAACCGTCCCTCCCTCTGTAAGGACTGGTGTAAGACCTTGGTTCTGGAGAGCGGCGCCCACTACCGTAGCAGGGCGTCTTCCATTTCTTCTCATCATCCAGTTTAATTTCTGACACTTGGCCCGCTTTTCAGTTCCTGTAAAGGCCTGACAGAATGTCTCCTGTCGTAGAAGAAACGATAACCCTTTTTGGCCTCTTCAACCCTCCTAAGGACTTCGTCCCGAGGAACAGGGCCAGGAGGCTTGAAGACACCCACTGAGGGTAAAGTGTGCGAATCTGGCGTCCTAGCATCAGCTGTGCCGGGCTAAACCCGGTGGGCTTGAATGTGGGCGTCGCCCTGTATAGACAAGAGGGCTAGGTACGGTTCAGATTGCTTTAGGATGAATTTTGTTGTTTGAACTGCCATTCCGTTGGCCTGCGGATTAATGTGGACTTGACGTGGAATGTACCAAATCATATTCCCTGCTGAAGGCACTGAACTCTGTAGAAGCGAACTGCATGCCATTATCACTCACCAGCTCCATTGGAATGCCCCAGCGGGCGAACAAGCTCTTCAGGTCGAATGATAACGGCCTACTTGTTGATATCATTCAGGGGTGCTATTTCCAAATACCTGGAATAGTAGTCGATAACAACAAGAAACTTTTTTCCCGTGCAGTTCGCACAAATCAGCAGCTATTCTGCCACGGCCCCGCAGGCAGCGGAGTAGACATAAAGGGCTCCCTTCTCTGAGTAGCCGGCGTTCCCGCAAAAGGCACATTTAGACACAGTGATTGCAATGTCGGAGCTGATCCCAGGCCACCACACAGCTGTAGCTTCTCTTTCTCTGCACTTTGTAATGCCTAAGTGGCCATCATGAATCCTGTTTTAACATCTCCTTCCTCATGCTGACAGGAATACAATACGGTCTTGGAACAGCACCAACCCCTCCAGCTCCGTGAGCTGCGACCTTCTCTGCTGTAAGCATTTAAAGACATCCAGCTGCCCGGCTCTCGGGCCAGCCATCTCTTATGTACCTTATAACTTCTTGCAGATCTGTGTCCAAATATGTCTCTTTCTTTATCTCTTCCAGTTTCCTTGAAGAAATGGACTTAGAGGCCAGAACTGATCAACATACACTTTTACATCCGATTCTGTAGAGGATTCTTCAGCAGCAGCCAGCGGGAGCCTGGACAGTGTATCTGCCACAACCAGCTGCTTCCCCGCAACATGCACTGCCTGAACATTGAACCTGAGCAGTCTCATTAAAAGTCCTCTGGCATCTCAAGGGTGTTTTGTCGATGTCATAAGAATTGATAAGAGGGACTAGCGGTTTGTGGTCAGTTTCCAGACTAAATTTCTCCAAACCCACTAGATAACGCTGAAAGCGCTCACATAGGCCCAAACTGCAGCCAGGCACTCTTTCTCATTTGAGCGTATTTTGACTCCGCAGCCGTCAGTGTGCGGGAACAGTATGGCGATGGGCTGAGTTTTGTTGTCATTCAGCTGCAGGAGTGCAGCCCCCAACCCATAACTGCTTCTTGCATCAGCACTAACGCACAGTCTTTTTTGAAAGGTCGTAGAACCCCAGCACTGGGGCAGACCCCAGCAGGGACTTAGCATGCAGAACGCTTTTTCTTGTGAGGGTCCCCAGACCCATGCAACATCTTTCTTAAGCAACTCTGTGATAGGGTGCAAAACTGTAGATAAATCTGGAAGAAACTTTGCCCACGGTAATTTACTAGGCCCAATATCTGTCTCAGCTCATGTACATCAGAAGGGCTTTTCATCTGTTCGATAGCCCGAATTTTCTCGGGGTCCGGCTTGATGCCATCCCCGTTGATGCTATGCCCAAAGTAGCATAATTCAGTTTTCCTAAAATGACATTTTCTTTATTCAGCTTCAGCCCAGACTCTTTGATAGCCTGCAGCACACAACTCAAACGCTGATCATGCTCCTCCACTGTAGACCCATACACTAGAATGTCGTCCATGACGACTGCTGTTCCACGTGGCCACTCAGGAGAGAACTCATTTCCCTCTGAAAGATCTCAGGAGCGGAGGATATCCCAAAGGGAAGTCTGCAGAAACAGAACCGACCTACCGAGTGATAAAGGTAGTCAGTTAGCGGCACTTTGGATCCAGGGGGATCTGCCCAAAAGCCGCTAGAAAAGCGTCTAATGTGGAAAAGAACTTCGCCCCACCAACTTCGGGGCTATATCTTCCAGTGTCGGCAGCACAAATCTCTCCCTCTTCACTGCCTCATTCAACCTTTTCAGTCCACACAGAAGCGCACCTTTCCGTTTTACTTTGCAACTGGAACAATGGGGGCACACAATCAGTTGCTTCAACAACCTCTTCAATAACCCCCATAGACTTCATGCGCATGAGCTCTTTCTCCACTTGAGCATGAGCGGGAACGAATTCAACGAGAGTAGAAATACTGTACGGGACTGCGTCACTTTAAAGTGCTATAAAACGGACAGGTTTGCAGCTCAGTAGGCCAACTCGCCAAACATAATCTTCAAGATCTCATTCACTCTGGCCACGAGGCCCAAGTTCACAGGCTGCTTTTCTGCTCAATAAACTGTTAACAACACTGACCTCGGATCACATGCACCCACATGGTGAACTTCCTTTGTTTGTACTCACAGCTGGCAAGAAATTTCCCCACACAATCAATGCGGCCACCAGGACTATGAACATTTGGTAGTAACCTTCTTCGCCAGCTGGGGCTGTCGAGGCAGTCTCATAAATTCAGCAAAAGACATTACAGTGATATCTGCTCCTGTGTCAATCTTAAAATCAACATTGGCTCCCATTACAGTAAAGGTAACTTTCCAATCTTCCTCTGAGCTTGTCCGTTCCACAACAGACCCCACAAAAGACACTTCCTGACCCTCCTGGTCACTGTCCACTCTGCATCTCCTTAATGTATTCAGTTTTAACACACCACTTCAAAATGGCCTATACTGTTACATTTTCTGCATCTTTATCTCTGCCGGGCATACAGCACTCTGATCATGAGCCCGGTAGCACCGGTGTGCATCGGCCATGGTTGCGCCCATCCACTTCTATCTAGGCCTTTCCATTACTTTAGATTCTACCGCTCACCGACTGTGCCTTCACTAGCAATTTTCCTAGACTGTTGTACTTCATCCACAATACTCTCAGACCTCAGATCAGCACTTTGCTTTTTCACCAGTTCACTTCTGGCGGGCCATCCTAATAGCCCCGCTAATGTTAAATCAGGCTCTAACTGCACTTCAGGGAGACTTCAGCATCTGCAATTCCAATAACTATTCTGTCTCTGATTTGCTCTTCTTTAGCAACACCAAACTCACAGAATTCAGCTAATTCATACAGGCTGCGCAAAAAATGACTCCACAGATTCTCCCACACGCTTGATTACGTTTGTGAAAACAAGCTCTCTCATGAATCACATTTCTTTTGGCACAAAGTGGGCACTGAGTTTATCCATAACTATATCAAAGTTAACTTCTTCCCCTTCTTGAAAGTAAAAGCATTGAACACAGTGGCTCTACATCTTTCCCATAGAGTATAAAAGAGAATTAACTTGTACTTCACCACTCTCCTTGTTCAGTTTGGATGCAATCCTGAAGCGCTGAACCGCTGACGCCATGTGGGCCAAGCTGCAGGCCTGAGAAAAGTCAAAAGGCTCAGGTGGGGTAAACTTTGACATCGTCATCATCAGAAACAGAAGCGTAGTCCCAGAACTTCTGACAACCATGTCATGAGATGCAGGACATATGCAGGACACAGCAATGATGGTACAACTCTATTTTATTACAGAGCATAGCAATACACATCCAGACAGGTGATTGTACTAAACTAACAGACAACCGGACCTAAGCCCCGCCCACCAGCTAGTGACATCACATCCTGCTATCATCACAAGGGTGTTTCCATTTTTCGCACACCATTGAGTTCTATGGTTTAATACGTAAATGCAGTTGCAATATTCTAAGTTCAGCTTTTTGCACGTGTCGAGTTTAGCGCCTTGTGCAAAAACTTTTTACTTTTAACTTGTAATACAAATTGGCTACCCGACATGCACAAAAAGCCTCCATCTACCGTAGTTAATGTGCGAGCAGGAGCACAAAGTACCGCTCCACTCGTAATCTAGCCCTAAAAGAGCTACAGAATTAAATGGATCAGAAAAGACTTAGCTTATGTTCAGTTGGAAGAAAATAATAAGAGAAAGGAAAGAATATAGCATTTTTCATGTACTGAGGGATTTAATAAAGTATGACTTAACGTGAAGGTCAATTTTGATGAATTAGTGCCCGGTTTTTTAATAATCCTATTAAAAACAAGGGCACTTTAATTCATCAAAATTGCCATTTCACTCTTTTTCTTCAAAAACGTACCTTTTCATTCTGGCAGCCACTCCAGCGATTCCCACGGCTGTCGGAAGCCTCTGCAGACGTCAGAAATGATGAATCCGTCATTTTGGACCAGTGAAGACGGCTTGCGACGGGCAGATTAAAAGGTAAGTTTTTGAAGATAACGAGTGAAATGTCAATTTTGATGAATTAAAGTGCCCTTGTTTTAATAGGATTATTAAAAAACGGGGCACTAATTAATCAAAATTGACCTACACTTTAAGTCGATTTCATAGAAAGAACTAAACCATATTCTTTTAATTGGCGTATCAAATAATGAAGTTCTAGTTTTTGTTATGCAATTACATATGTAAGTATGAGTCTTGACTACAAAATCCATATATTCTCTCTGTGTGTAAGATACTTTTTAATACGGGAAATCTGCCTTTCTGAAAGTCTGAGATACAACTTTTTACAGTGAAAAATAATTTTCTTTACTTCAGTTCAAGTCAAAGACAGTTCACTTGACATAGAATTGCAATCTGTGGTCAATAAGTGAATCTTAGCTCTATTTATTAAACTATGGCTTTTCTTTAAAGTTTGAACATAAGAGTCCAGAGGTAGGAAATAGTGTTGCCTAATCTCAAACAAATTATTGCTTCAATGCCCTAAGGTAGACTGAGGGTCTTGTCTCTTATTTTTATTTATTTATTTATTTATTTAGTCCTTAGAAAGTCAGGCAGCCAAAGCTACATAGCCTCTGTCAGGACATGCACATAACTGTAATTCACAATACCAAGCTAACAAGCTTTCTTAAAGGTATAGTCAAGTCAAAATTAAACTTTCATGATTCAGATAGAGCATGCAATTTTAAACAACTTTCCAATTTACTTTTATCATTAAATTTGCTTTGTTTCTGTTAGTATTCTTTGTTGAAGGGCAAAAAAAACCTAAGTGGGCACATTGCTAATTTCTAAGTTAGCACTAACGGGCTGAAATGCAAGCTTGTAAAAACGCACTGAATTAAGGGGACAGCCTGCAGAGACTTACGGCTAGATTTAGAGTTTTGTCGGTAACGACCCGCGTATCTAACGCTGGCTATTTCTGGGCGCACCTTTAAAATAACTCCGGTATTGAGAGTCCACAGAATGGCTGCGTTAGGCTCCAAAAAGGAGCGTAAAGCATATTTGACGCAACTTCAACTCTCGATACCAGAGTTCTTACGGACGCGGCCAGCCTCAAAAACGTGCTTGTGCACGATTCCCCCAGAGGAAACAATGGGGCTGTTTGAGCTGAAAAAAAACCTAACACCTGCAAAAAAGCCGCGTTCAGCTCCTAACGCAGCCCCATTGTTGTCTATGGGAAAACACTTCCTACGTCTGCACCTAACACTCTAACATGTACCCCGAGTCTAAACACCCCTAACCTTACACTTATTAACCCCTATTCTGCCACCCCCCGCTATCGCTGACTCCCTGTATATTATTTTTAACCCCTAATCTGCCGCTCCGTAAACCGCCGCTACTTACATTATCCCTATGTACCCCTAATCTGCTGCCCCTAACACCGCCGACCCCTATATTATATTTATTAACCCCTAATCTTCCCCCCACAATGTCGCCTCCACCTGCCTACACTTATTAACCCCTAATCTGCCGAGCGGACCGCACCGCTATTATTATAAAGTTATTAACCCCTAATCCGCCTCACTAACCCTATAATAAATATATTAACCCCTAATCTTCCCTCCCTAACATCGCCGACACCTAACTTCAATTATTAACCCCTAATCTGCCGACTGGAGCTCACCGCTATTCTAATAAATGTATTAACCTCTAAAGCTAAGTCTAACCCTAACACTAACACCCCCTAAATTAAATATAATTTAATCTAACGAAATTAATTAACTCTTCTTAAATAAATTATTCCTATTTAAAGCTAAATACTTACCTGTAAAATAAATCCTAATATAGCTACAATATAAATTATATTTATATTATAGCTATTTTAGGATTAATATTTATTTACAGGTAACTTTGTATTTATTTTAACCAGGTACAATAGCTATTAAATAGTTAAGAACTATTTAATAGCTAAAATAGTTTAAAATATTACAAATTTACCTGTAAAATAAATCCTAACCTAAGTTTACAATTAAACCTAACACTACACTATCAATAAATAAATTAAATAAAATACCTATAATTATCTACAATTAAACCTAACACTACACTATCAATAAATAAATTAAATACAATTCCTACAAATAAATACAATGAAATAAACTAACTAAAGTACAAAAAATAAAAAAGAACTAAGTTACAAAAAATAAAAAAATATTTACAAACATTAGAAATAAATTACAACAATTTTAAACTAATTACACCTACTCTAAGCCCTCTAATAAAATAACAAAGCCCCCCAAAATAAAAAAAATGCCCTACCCCTATTCTAAATTACTAAAGTTCAAAGCTCTTTTACCTTACCAGCCCTGAACAGGGCCCTTTGCGGGGCATGCCCCAAGAAGTTCAGCTCTTTTGCCTGTAAAAAAAAACATACAATACCCCCCCCCAACATTACAACCCACCACCCACATACCCCTAATCTAACCCAAACCCCCTTAAATAAACCTAACACTAAGCCCCTGAAGATCTCCCTACCTTGAGTCGTCTTCACCCAGCCGAGCCAAATTCTTCATCCAAGCGGAGCAAGAAGAGGTCCTCCATCCGGTAGAAGTCTTCATCCATGCGGGGCAGAAGAGGTCTTCCATCCGATTGAAGTGTTCATCCAAGCGGCATCTTCTATCGTCATCCATCCGGAGCGGAAGCATCCTGAAGACCTCCGACGCGGAACATCCATCCTGGCCGACGACTGAACGACGAATGACGGTTCCTTTAAATGACGTCATCCAAGATGGCGTCCCTCGAATTCCAATTGGCTGATAGGATTCTATCAGCCAATCAGAATTAAGGTAGGAATATTCTGATTGGCTGATGGAGTCAGCCAATCAGAATCAAGTTCAATCCGATTGGCTGATCCAATCAGCCAATAAGATTGAGCTTGCATTCTATTGGCTGATCGGAAACAGCCAATAGAATGCGAGCTCAATCTGATTGGCTGATTGGATCAGCCAATCGGATTGAACTTGATTCTGATTGGCTGATTCCATTCTGATTGGCTGATCGGAACAGCCGAATAGAATGCAAGCTCAATCTGATTGGCTGATTGGATCAGCCAATCGGATTGAACTTGATTCTGATTGGCTGATTCCATCAGCCAATCAGAATATTCCTACCTTAATTACGATTGGCTGATAGAATCCTATCAGCCAATCGGAATTCGAGGGACGCCATCTTGGATGACGTCATTTAAAGGAACCATCATTCGTCGGGAAGTCGTCGGCCAGGATGGATGTTCCGCGTCGGGAGGTCTTCAGGATGCTGCCGCTCCGCTCCGATGGATGACGATAGAATATGCCGATTGGATGAACACTTCAACGGATGGAAGACCTCTTCTGCCCTGCTTGGATGAAGACTTCTACTGGATGGAGGACCTCTTCGTGCTCCGCTTGGATGAAGAATTTGGCTTTGGCTGGGTGAAGACGACTCAAGGTAGGGAGATCTTCAGGGGCTTAAAGTTAGGTTTATTTAAGGGGGTTTGGGTTAGATTAGGGGTATGTGGGTGGTGGGTTGTAATGTTGGGGGGGGTATTGTATGTTTTTTTTTACAGGCAAAAGAGCTGAACTTCTTGGGGCATGCCCCACAAAGGGCCCTGTTCAGGGCTGGTAAGGTAAAAGAGCTTTGAACTTTAGTAATTTAGAATAGGGTAGGGCATTTTTTTATTTTGGGGTGCTTTGTTATTTTATTAGGGGGCTTAGAGTAGGTGTAATTAGTTTTAAATTGTTGTAATATTATTTCTAATGTTTGTAATATTTTTTGTAACTTAGTTCTTTTTTATTTTTTGTACTTTAGTTAGTTTATTTCATTGTATTTATTTGTAGGAATTGTATTTAATTTATTTATTGATAGTGTAGTGTTAGGTTTAATTGTAACTTAGGTTAGGATTTATTTTACAGGTAAATTTGTAATTATTTTAACTATTTAGCTATTAAATATTTCTTAACTATTTAATAGCTATTGTACCTGGTTAAAATAAATACAAAGTTACCTGTAAAATAAATATAAATCCTAAAATAGCTACAATATAAATTATATTTATATTATAGCTATTTTAGGATTTATTTTACAGGTAAGTATTTAGCTTTAAATAGGAATAATTTATTTAAGAAGAGTTAATTATTTCGTTTAGATTAAAATTATATTTAAACTTAGGGGGGTGTTAGTGTTAGACTTAGCTTTAGGGGTAGGCTGACCATATTGCCGCTTTAAAAGGGACACATATGAAAAATACATATGTCAGGGCTGTTTTCAGGGCTGTTTAAAGAAATGATTTGTATAAGAACCCTGACATATATATTTTTATATGTGTTCCTTCTTAAAGCGGCAATATGGTCAGCCTATTTAGGGGTTAATACATTTATTAGAATAGCGGTGAGCTCCAGTCGGCAGATTAGGGGTTAATAATTGAAGTTAGGTGTCGGCGATGTTAGTGAGGGCAGATTAGGGGTTAATACTATTTATTATAGGGTTAGTGAGGCAGATTAGGGGTTAATAACTTTATTATAGTATCGGTGCGGTCCGCTCGGCAGATTAGGGGTTAATAAGTGTAGGCAGGTTGAGGCGACGTGGGGGGGGGCAGATTAGGGGTTAATAAATATAATATAGGGGTCGGTGGTGTTAGGGGAAGCAGATTAGGGGTACATAGCTATAATGTAGGTGGCGTCTCTTTGCGGTCGGCAGATTAGGGGGTTAATTATTGTAGGTAGCTGGCGGCGACATTGTGGGGGGCAGGTTAGGGGTTAATAAATGTAATATAGGGGTCGGCGGTGTTAGGGGCAGCAGATTAGGGGTACATAAGTATAACGTAGGTGGCGGTCGGCAGATTAGGGGTTAAAAAAATGTATTCGAGTGTCGGCGATGTGGGGGGGGCCTCAGTTTAGGGGTACATAGGTAGTTTATGGGTGTTTAGTGTACTTTAGAGTACAGTAGTTAAGAGCTTTATGAACCGGCGTTAGCCCAGAAAGCTCTTAACTACTGACTTTTTTCTGCGGCTGGAGTTTTGTCGTTAGAATTTCTAATGCTCACTTCAGACACGACTCTAAATACCGGAGTTAGAAAAGATCCCATTGAAAAGATAGGATACGCAATTGACGTAAGGGGATCTGCGGTATGGAAAAGTCGCGGCTGAAAAGTGAGCTTTAGACCCTATTTTGAATGACTCCAAATACCGGCGGTAGCCTAAAACCAGCGTTAGGAGCCTCTAACGCTGGTTTTCACGGGCTACCGCCAAACTCCAAATCTAGGCCTTAGATAATAGGTAGTCACAGAGGTAAAAAGTGCGTTAATATAACAGTGTTGGTTATGCAAAGCTATGGAATGGTAATAAATATAATTATCTATCTTTTAAACAATAACAATTTTCAAGTAGACTGTCCCTTTAATTTAGTTGAATCATAGCCCTCCCTAAACTATAGAGAGCAAAAAATAAATAAAAAAAATATGTACACATAAATACTGGCAAAGGAATCATTCTTACTACTGGGTTATGAATTTTGAGAAAAACATTTCTATTGTTAACCTTATGTTTTTTACAATCTGGCGCCTCCTGGTGGCGGTTTATAGACAATATTTTTTGCATATGGTGGGGTGACATGGATTCACTAATATTTTTTCTTCAACAGTTAAATATGTAAGTTTAATGGTCTAGTTTACACTTAATTCTAGTAAAGAAATAATTACATTTCTTGAAACTTTGGTATATAAGCATAACAATGTTCTATGTATAGACATTATTCCAAAGATACTGACAGAAATACCCTATTAAAAACGAGAGCTTCCATCACCCTTTCCTTAAGAATTCTCTCCCTCGCAGTCAATTGATGAGAGTGGAGAGGATAGTAAATGAGGAAAAATTAAAACAAAAGAGATTCCACAATATGGGTAAAAAATTCCTACAAAGAGGATATCCTAAGCAACTCATTGCAAAAGAAATTAATAATATTAGCCAGAAAGAGAAAGTTTACACTAAGCCAAAGATGAATAAAAAGGAAAAAATTGTGTTTATTTCACAATATAGCTCATATAGCAATAAGATTGCTCATTATATTAAAAAATATTGGCATATTTTGAAAAGTTGTAATAAGGGAGTGGAGTCACTCCAGGAAGTTCCCATGATGGCCTATAAGAGAGTTAGAAACTTGAAAGACGTTAGTAAAAACTAATTTAGGTTTCCAATATTAAAGATAAGACTAGATACATCACTAAGAAAATATTGGCAATTTCCCATACCTGGGTTGCACACATTGTAGTTCTGTCATTAAAGGGGATTATTTTACTCACCCTCTGAAAGGAAATAAAATGAAATATTAGATTTTCTTACACATGTGAATCAACATTTGGGGTGTATTTAATCAAGTGTCCCGTGTGCCAGAATCTACATAGATGAAACTACTCATAAAATGAGAGAGCGTCTTAATCAACATAGGGTCCCAACATTAGAAAATGCGATAAACAAGCACCCATTGCATGTGATTTCATTGAGAGGGGACATCAAGTCAATCAGTTAATAGTGATGTTGCGAACCTAAAATTTTTGGTTCGCGAACGGTGGACTCGAACTTCTGGTATTGTTAGCGAACCTGTGAACCGCGCGAACCGCCATTGAATTCAATAGGCAGGCGAACTTTAAAACCTACAAGGACTTTTTCTGGCCACAATAGTGATGGAAAAGTTGTTTCAAGGGTACTAACACCTGGACTGTGGCATGCTGGAGGGGGATCCTGGCAAAACTCCCATGGAAAATTACATAGTTTATGCAGAGTCTGCTTTTAACCCATAATGGGCCTAAATCAACTAACATTCCCAAATTGTTTGCAATAATGTGCTTTAAAACATCAGTTATGATGTCGTATCTATCAGGTAGTGTAAGGGTTACGGCCGCATCACAGTGACAGAGCAAACTCCAAGTGTTACGCACCGCAATCAACAGCAAACAGTCCACTTGCACAACCACGAGATAGATAGATTTGATAGATAGATACATAGATAACATAGCTCAATTGATGCAATATACATATGATCAATACACTTTACATAGCTCAATAGATGCAATATACATTCGATCGATACGAATTACATCGATCAATAGATGCAATATACATTTGATAGATACGAATGTTATCGAATCAAAGATGCAATATACATTTTTATAGATACGAATGACATCAACCAAAATATGTAATATACATTTTATAGATACGAATTACATTGATCAATAGATGCAATCTACATTTGATCGATACGTTTGATAGTTCGATCGATTTGATATATAAATAAATGCATTTGAAATATATATAATTTCCCTGACAGAGTATAACAATAAGACATGTGGTCTGTGACCCGTGGTGTGTTAAGTAGTAATATTCTTAACATTTTACTACAACCTGTTACTCCCCCTATCAGATGAGGTCCATATGTCCTTCATTTGTGGAACAGGGAGATGGAAGAAGATGATTGTTCTGTCCTCCTACTTCAAATTGTCAGAAACACAAGTGGCTGTCTCAAAACATCACGGACAGAAGATAGATTGATAGGATAGATATACATAGATTGATAGATAGGTTTGTTAGATATATAATTACCCTGATAAAGTCTAATAATTAAACATGCGTTCTTGGACCCAAACTAGGTTGTGTTAAGTAGTACTATTCTCACACTTTCAGCCCTGTAACTCCCCCTATTGGTGGAGTTCTATATGCGGTTATGATTACCCTGACAAAGTATAACAACAAGACACGCGGTCTGGGAACCCATGGTAATTTTGTTGTGTTAAGTAAAACGTTTCTTATCACTTGAATCCCTCATACCCCCCCATTTTGTTGGAGCACTATATGGCCTGCATGATTAGCCAGACAAAGTATAATAATAAAACATCTGGTCTTGGACCATGGTAATTAGGTTGTGTTTAAGTAGAACTATTTCTTATAACTGTAATCCTGTTACTCCTCTATCAAGGGACGTCTATATGGCCTGCATGATTACCCTGACAAAGTATAACATCAAGACACACGGTGTAGGAACCATGATAACTATCTTGTGTTATTATTACTTTTCTTAGCACTTTAATCCCTGTTACCCCCCCCTATCGGGGGTGGTCTATATGCCTGCCTGATTTACCCTGAAAAAATATAATAATAAGACATTCGGTCTGGTACCCTTTTTAACTAGGTAGTGTTTTAAGTACTACCATTCTTAGCACTTTAATCTCTGTAACTCCCCCTATTTGGTGAGGTCTATATGGCCTGGATGATACCCATACAAAATATAATAATAAGACATCTGCTCTTGGTCTGCGACCCATGGTAACTATGTTGTGTTAATTAGTAATGGTCCTTAGCATTTAAATAGCTGTTACTCATACTCACCCTATCGGTGGAGGTCTATATGGCCTGCATGATTACCCTTACAAAAATATAATAACCAAACATATGCTCTGGGACCCATGGTAAGTAGGTTGTGTTAAGTAGTACTGTTCTTTTGCAGTTTAATACCTGTTACAACACCAAATGGTGGCAGGTCTATCTGGCCTTCATGATTAGCTGCACCCAAACCCAAAAAAAAGCCGAGTGTTCTTAGACTAACACCCATGGCTAACTCGGATGTTTCAATTAGTACTATTCTTAGCACTTTCATCCCTGTTACGGGTGGTTCTACATGGCCATCATGATTAGCCGAACAAAATACTACAATGCAAACCTTTGCTCAGTCTTCATAGGCCCTTCATTGGCTGTATTTTGATAGTACAGTTCTTATTATTTTTATAGCTGATACAACACCGAATGGTGGCAGCTCTATATGGGCTTGCATGATTAGCCGCACCCAAAACAAAAATAAATCCCAAGCGGTCTTGGATTAACACCCATGGCTAACTCGGTTGTTTCAAGTAGTACTATTCTTAGCACTTTCATCTCATCATCCCTGCTACTTCCAGGACTCTCGGTGGTGGTCTACATGGCCATCATGATTAGCCTATCAAATACTACAATCCAACCTTGGCTCAGTCTTCATAAGGCCCTTCATTGGTTGTATTTTTGTAGTTCTGTTCTTATTAGTTAAATAGCTGATACAGCACCGAATGGTGGCAGCTCTATATGGCCTGCATGATTAGCCGCACACCAAAACAAAAATAAATCCAAGTGGTCTTGGGATTAACACCCATGGCTAACTCGGTTGTTTCAAGTAGTACTATTCTTAGCACTTTCATCTCATCATCCCTGTTACTTCCAGGACTCTCGGGTGGTGGTCTACATGGCCATCATGATTAGCCTAACCAAATACTACAATCCAATCTTGGCTCAGTCTTCATAAGGCCCTTCATTGGTTGTATTTTTGTAGTTCTGTTCTTATTAGTTAAATAGCTGATACAACACCGAATGGTGGCAACTCTATATGGGCTGCATGATTAGCCGCACCCAAAACAAAAATAAATCCAAGCGGTCTTGGATTAACACCCATGGCTAACTCGGTTGTTTCAAGTAGTACTATTCTTAGCCATCTCATCATCCCTGCTACTTCCAGGACTCTCGGTGGTGGTCTACATGGCCATCATGATTAGCCTAATCAAATACTACAATCCAACCTTGGCTCAGTCTTCATAAGGCCCTTCATTGGTTGTATTTTTGTAGTTCTGTTCTTATTAGTTAAATAGCTGATACAGCACCGAATGGTGGCAGCTCTATATGGCCTGCATGATTAGCCGCACCCAAAACAAAAATAAATCCAAGTGGTCTTGGATTAACACCCATGGCTAACTCGGTTGTTTCAAGTAGTACTATTCTTAGCACTTTCATCTCATCATCCCTGTTTACTTCCAGGACTCTCGGTGGTGGTCTACATGGCCATCATGATTAGCCTAACCAAATACTACAATCCAATCTTGGCTCAGTCTTCATAAGGCCCTTCATTGGTTGTATTTTTGTAGTTCTGTTCTTATTAGTTAAATAGCTGATACAACACCGAATGGTGGCAGCTCTAAATGGCTGCATGATTAGCCGCACCCAAAACAAAAATAAATCCAAGCGGTCCTTGGATTAACACCCATGGGTGTTCCGGTAGCCATCTCTTGTGCGCCCCGAAAGGAATACTTTATCAGTGTTTTTGTATACATCCGACAACAGCTTCGGAGACTGTGGTGACGCACATGTTATTTACTGTTGTTCAGCTGTGGCAATATCAATTGGCATTAAAAAGGTAAGATTGGAGACTAGTGATGCACATTTTATGCACGCTGTGGCAATTGCAATTTGCATTAAAAAGAATCTGCTAACAACCACTACCTAGGACCACACCTGACTCCTGAAGTCATGCTTCAGTTAGTAACTCAAGTTAAATTAATTTTTTTTTTTTATTATTATGCTCAGCAGATTCAAAACATACCATTTTTCTAGTCATATCACACGACATGTCCGAAATGCTGCATGGAAATTGGCAGTGTGCAAAGTCATAATCTTAGTGAACCTATAGTGCATTAAATTTTCTAAAATAAACAAAAATACCGAGAGAAAAAAAAAAGGGAAAGAGGACATTATGGCATCCTTTTGAACAATAGATTACATTTAAGGCATTGATTTGAGAAACCCAAAGATAATTTGTTTGCAACCGGGAAATCTAAAAAACCTTGATTAGACACCCAGTACACTTAATTTATCCTTAGGCCTTATTAGCAGAGGGCTCCAGGACCCTCAACAAAACCAGCAGCAGGAAAGAGGACATATGGCATCCTTTTGAAAAATAGATTTCTGGAAAGGCATTAATTTTAGAAACCCGGGGATAATTTGTTTCAACTGGGAAATCTAAAAAAGCATTGATTAGACACCCAGTACACATATTTATCCTTAGGGCCTTTTTAGCAGAGGCTCCAGGACCCTCAACAGAAACAACAGCATGAAAGAGGACATATGGCATCCTTGTGAATAATAGATTACAGTTAAGGCATTGATTTTAGAATCCAAGAGATCATTTATATGAACCGGGAAATAGAAAAAACATTGATTGGACACCCAGTACACTTCTTTATCCTTAGGCCTTTTATAAGAGGCTCCCGGAGCCTCAACAGAAACAACAGCATGAAAGAGGACATATAGCATCCTTGTGAATAATAGATTACAGGAAAGGCATTGATTTTAGAAACACAGAGATAATTAGTTGCAACCGGGAAATCTAAAAGAACATTGATTAGACACCCAGTACACTTATTTATCCTTAGGCCATTTTAGCAGAGGCTCCAGGACCCTCAACAAAACCAGCAGCAGGAAAGAGGACATATGGCATCCTTTTGAAAATTAGATTACAGGAAAGAAATTGATTTTAGAAACCCGGAGATAATTTGTTGCAACCGGGAATTTGAATCAAACAATTCGATGGACACCCAGTACACTTCTTTCTCCTTAGGCCTTTTTTTTAAGAGGGTCCTGTAGCCTCAACAGAAACAACAGCATGAAAGAGGACATATGGCATCCTTGTGAATAATAGATTACAGGAAAGGGCATTGATTTTAGAAACACAGATATAATTAGTTGCAACCGGAAAATCTAAAAGAACATTGATAAGACACCCAGTACACTTATTTATCCTTAGGCCTTTTTAGCAGAGGCTCCAGGACCCTCAACAAAACCAGCAGCAGGAAAGAGGACATATGGCATCCTTTTGAAAATTAGATTACAGGAAAGGCATTGATTTTAGAAACCCGGAGATAATTTGTTGCAACCGGGAATTTGAATCAAACAAATGATTTGATGGACAGCCAGTACACTTCTTTCTCCTTAGGCCTTTTTATAAGAGGGTCCAAGACCCTCAAAAATAACACCAGCAGGAAATAGGACATATGGCATCCTTTTGAACAATAGAGTACAGGTACAGCATTGATTTTACAAACCCAGAAATAATTTTGGTCAAATGTGAAATAGAAAAAAAATTGAGTGGACACCCAGTACACCTCTTTCTCCTTATGCCTTTTTATAAGAGGGTCCAGGACCCTCAAGACAAAATACCAGCAGGAAAAAGAACATATGGCATCCTTTTGAACAATAAAGTACTGGTACGGCATTGATTTTAGAAACCCACAGATAATTTTTTGGAAAAGTGAAATAGCCCCAAAAACCATGCTTGGACTCCCACTCCAGGTGGTTCTCCTTCAGCCTTTTTATAAGAGGGTCCAGCACCCTCAACAGAAACAACTGCAGGAAACACCACCACATATGCCATCCTTTTGCACAAGCGAGGTACAGGTATGGCATCCATTTTAGAAACCCAGAGATAATTGAGAGGAACCAGGACATTTTTCTAAAAAATTTGATGGGGGCACCCATTACAGGTCGTTCTCCTTCAGCCTTTTTATACCATGGGCCACGACCCGCAACAGGCACAACAGCATGAAACACCACATATGCCACCCTTTTGCACAATAGAGTACAGGTATGGCATAGATGGAACACAGAGATAATTTAGAGCAACCAAGAGATTGATAAAGATGCTTGGTCGGTCCTCCTCCTTCAAATTTGTGGCATTTTGCGTTCAATTTAATGGTCCACCAGGTATGAGTGGTTTGCTAAGTTGTACTATTCGTAACAGTTTAATCACTAGTGTTATGTGCCTTATTATTTTTATTTGAGTTTTGTACCCACAGAGCTGCAGCAGAGGCCAGAAAAATTAGGAATGTACAAATGACTGAAAAATTTGGGTATTGTTGTAGCAACTGCTGTAGCAGTGGCCAGAAAAATTGATGTTTGTAAAACATTTATAAAGTGCCCTAAAAGCTTGTGGCTTGAACACTAGTTGTTGGCGGATAAGTCAAGCAAGTCCTCCGGCTTTATAAAAAAAAAAAAGGCCAGCCTGTGTACCAGTTGTAGCCCAAGCCAGCTCATCTCATCATCAGGCCTTTTTTATTCAAATGTATTGCCCAATGTCAGTCCCTTCGGGATCCAGCCCTCATTCATTTTTATAAAAGTGAGATAGTCAAGGCTTTTTTTGACCTAGGCACTTCTCTTCTCAGTGACAAAACCTCCTGCTGCACTGAAAGTCCTTTCGGACAGGACACTTGAAGTGGGGCAGGCCAGAAGTTCCATTGCAAATTGGGATAGCTCAGGCCACAAGTCAGCCTGCACACCCAGTAGTCAAGGGGTCCCATCGCTCCTGAGAGTGTCGAGATCCGCAGTTAAAGCTAGGTAGTCTGCTACCTGTCGGTTGAGTCTTTCTCTAAGGCTGGATCCCGAAAGGCTCTGATGGTGCATGGGAGTTAAAAAGGTACGCATGTCCTCCATCAACCAGACATCAGGAAAGCATCCTGTAATTGCCGCCGTAGTCGTGGGAGGAGGAGGATTAATTTCATCTCTTCCCCTGTTACATTCCCGTGGTGCTGTGACATCACCCTTATACGCTGTGTAAAGCATAGTTTTTAATTTATTCTTAAAATGCTCCATCCTTTCCAACTTGCAGGAATTTGGTAACATTTCAGGCACTTTATGCTTATACCGGGGGTCGAGGAGCGTGGACACCCAGGAAAAGTCGTTCTCCTTCAGCTTTTTTATACAAGGGTCCCTCAACAGGCACGACAGCATGAAAGAACCCATTTGAACAATGTTGGATGCCGAGCTAATCATGTCCTGTTCCTCCTCCTCACTGATCTCACTGATGGTATCTTCTTCCCCCCAGCCACGTACAACACCACGGGTACCAGAGAGGTGACAACAATGAGCACCCTGGGATGCCTGTTGTGCTCGGTCTTCCTCCTCCTCCTCCTCCTCAAAGCCACATTCCTCCTCTGACTCCTCTTCCTCACAATCCTCTTCCTGCGTTGCAGCAGGTCCAGCAAGCGATGCTGATTCGGCTGTTTGTGGAGGTGATGGACACCACAACTCTTCCTCTTCACGCTCATCTACTGCCTGATCCAGCACTCTTCGCAGGGCACGCTCCAGGAAGAAAACAAATAGTATGATGTCCGCTGATGGTGCCTTCGGTGCGACTGACAAGGTTTGTCACCTCCTCAAAAGGACGCATGAGCCTACAGGCATTGCGCATGAGCGTCCCAGTAATTTGGAAAAAATATCCCCCAGCTCCCCAGAGGCTGGCCTAGCACCCCGGTCATACAAATACTCATTAATAGCAGCTTTTCTTGTTGGAGCAGGCGGTCAAACATTAGGAGTGTTGAATTCCACCTTGTCGGGCTGTCGTAAATCAAGCGCTGGCAGGTTGTTTTCGATGCTGGATATCAGACAAGTGCGCCATGGCCGTGTAGGAACGCCTGAAATGGCCACACACCTTCCTGGCCTGCTTCAGGACGTCCTGTAAGCCTGGGTACTTATGGACAAATCATTGTACAATTAGATTACACACATGTGCCATGCACGGCACATGTGTCAACTTGCCCAATTTCAATTCCGCCACCAAATTACTTCCATTGTCAGAAACAACCTTGCCAATCTCCAGTTGGTGCGGAGTCAGCCACTGATCCACCTGTGCGTTTAGGGCAGTCAGGAGTGCTGGTGCGCTGTGACTCTCCGCTTTCAGGCAAGTCAACACCAAGATGGCGTGACACTGCCATACCCGGGATGTAGCATAGTACCTGGGGAGCTGGGGGGGTGCCATAGTTGTGGAGCAAGACGCAGAAGTTGAAGAGGACTCAGCCGAGGAAGAGGTTATGGAAGAGGATGGAGTAGGAGGAGTAGAGGAGGTAGCAGCAGGCCTGCCTGCAAGTCGTGGCGGTGTCACCAACTCTTCTGCAGAGCCACGCATTCCATGCTTGTCAGAAGTCAGCAGGTTTACACAATGCGCAGTGTAGGTGATATACCTGCCCTGACCATGCTTTGCAGACCAGCTATCCGTGGTCATATGGACCCTTGCCCCAACGCTGTGTGCCAGACATGCCATAACTTCCTTTCTCACAACAGAGTACAGGTTTGGGATTGCCTTTTGTGAAAAAAAAATTCTGCCAGGTACCTTCCACTGCGGTGTCCCAATAGATATATTTTTTTTGAAAGCATCAGACTCCACCAGCTTGTATGGTAAAGCTGGCGGGCTAAGAGTTCAGACAAGCCAGTTGTCAGACGCCGGGCAAGGGGGTGACTTTGAGAAATTGGCTTCTTACGCTCAAACATATCCTTGACAGACACCTGACTGTGGGCAGATGACCAGGAACTGCTACGTAAGAGAAATTGAGTGGAGGATGGTTGAGAGGGGGGCAAGGAGGACAGCACTGGTTGACGTGGCTGAAGATGCTGGAGCAGGAGGAGGAGGGCAGCATTCACTTTGTGTGCTGCTTCTACTCATGTGTTCTTCCCATCGGCGTTTGTGATGGGAGACCATGTGCCTTCGCAAAGCAGTTGTACCTAGGTGGGTGTTGGACTTCCCACGACTCATTTTGTTTTGGCACAGGTTGCAAATGGAATCGCTGTTGTCAGAGGCAGACACACAAAAAAAAATGCCACACTGCTGAGCTCTGCGATGACGGCATTCTGGTGGTGGCAACAGCATGCGTTGATGGGCGTCGGCGTGCTGTCTGGATGACCCCTGGTGACAATGCATGCTGTCTGACTGTGCCACTAGCTCCTTGAGACAACCTCCCCATGCTTCCAAATCGTCTCCTCCTCCTCTCTGTCTCCCCATCTGAACTTTCCCCCCCTCTTCTTCTTCTCTTCTAGCAGGCACCCACGTGACATCCACCGACACATCATCATCAACCGCTTCACTTGTATCTGAAACATCAAGAAAGGAAGCAGCAGGTACAACATCATCATCATCATCACACCGTACCTCCATGTTGGTAATGCTGCCTGACTTAGACTGATCACTATTATCTACATCCTCTGTCAATGATGGTTGCGCATCACTCATTTCTTCCAAATGATGTGTCAATAACTCCTGTGACAGATCAAGTGAAGCGGCTGTGGTGCTAGTGTTGGTGGTGGCGACAGGCGGGGGAGTGGCACTGGTCACTTGAGACCTGCCCAAAGCACAGCTGGACGTAGATGGTGCGTCAAGGTTAGGAGGACTAGCAGCGGAAGCTGAAGAAGATTGGGTGTCCTGTGTTAGCCATTCAACTAGGTCCTCCTCAGAAGTCTTCACGTCCCCCCTGGCACCCGGCGTCTGAACAATGTGCATATTTGTAGGGTCTAAAGGAATCACAGCACCACGACCACGGAACCTGCGGGGTGGCCTGCCTCTGCCTGTCATTTTTTTTTAAATGGACACTAACAATACTATTACACCAATTGAGTGGTGGCACTGTGAAAGTGGGCACAGTATACGCTGTGAGACTGACAACAACAAAAAAGACAGATGTTTTAAAAATCACAAATTGTTCATTTTTTTTAAATATTACAAGTACTGTGACAACAAATATGATTGTTTGTCACTAGTTGGCAAATGGGCCTGTCTGGCACACACGCTGGGAGAAAGGAAACTGCAATTCAATGGCACTAGGAGACTGAAGAATCACAGTCAAAACAGTTATGATTAACAAAAATTCCAATCCTGTTACAATAAATATGATTGGTGGCACTAATTGGCTAGTTGGGACAGGCACACAGGCACGCAGGCAGCAGGAAAATGCAATTCAAGGGCACTAGTAGACTGCAGATTGACAGTCAAAACAGTGATGATTGACAAATTTTGCAATACTGTTAAAAAAAATATGATTGCTGGCACTAATTGGATAGTTGGGCCTGGCACACAGGCTGGCAGGCAGTAGAAAAGTGCAATTCAATGGCACAAGCAAACTGAGGATTAAGATCAACAATAAAAAAAAATTCAATTTTAATTAGTAACTATACTGTGACAACAATTATGATTGGTGTAAATAGTTGGCAAGACGGCTTTAATTGGCTAGGTGGGCCTGGCACACAGCAGGCTGCAAGGCAGGAGGAAAGTGCAATTCAATGGCACCAGCAAACTGAGGATTCACAACAACTATTACCAAAAATTTTAATTTTTAATTATTAAGAATACTGTGACAACAAATATGATTGGTGTAAAATATTTTTCAAGTAGGCCTGGCACACAGGCTTGGAAGGCAGTAGAAAAGTGCAATTTTAGGGCACGAGCAAACTGAGGATTAAGATCAACAATCAAGATTTTTTTAATTTTAATTAGTAACTATACTGTGACAACAATTATGATTGGTGTAAATAGTTGGCAAGACGGCCTGGCACAAAAGGCTGGCAGGCAGGAGGTAGATGCAATTCAAGGACACTAGGAGACTGATTACTGACAGTCAAAACAGTGATGATTGACAATTTTTGCAATACTGTTAAAAGAAATATGATTGCTGGCAATAATTGGCTAGTGGGCCTGGCACACAGCAGGCTGCAAGGCAGGAGGAAAGTGCAATTCAATGGCACCAGCAAACTGAGGATTCACAACAACTATTACCAAAAATTTTAATTTTTAATTATTAAGAATACTGTGTCAACAAATATGATTGGTGTAAATATTTTTCAAGTACGCCTGCACACAGGCTTGGAAGGCAGTAGAAAAGTGCAATTCTAGGGCACAAGCAAACTGAAGATTAAGATCAACAATCAAGAATT
Organism: Bombina bombina; assembly: GCF_027579735.1. Lineage (NCBI taxonomy): Eukaryota > Metazoa > Chordata > Amphibia > Anura > Bombinatoridae > Bombina > Bombina bombina. Next base: position 378,623,435 of record NC_069500.1, read on the forward strand.
TTTTAATTTTAATTAGTAACTATACTGTGACAACAATTATGATTGGTGTAAATAGTTGGCAAGACGGCCTGGCACAAAAGGTTGGCAGGCAGGAGGTAGATGCAATTCAAGGACACTAGGAGACTGATTACTGACAGTCAAAACAGTGATGATTGACAATTTTTGCAATACTGTTAAAAGAAATATGATTGCTGGCAATAATTGGCTAGTGGGCCTGGCACACAGCAGGCTGCAAGGCAGGAGGAAAGTGCAATTCAATGGCACCAGCAAACTGAGGATTCACAACAACTATTACCAAAATTTTTAATTTTTAATTATTAAGAATACTGTGTCAACAAATATGATTGGTGTAAATATTTTTCAAGTACGCCTGGCACTCAGGCTTGGAAGGCAGTAGAAAAGTGCAATTCTAGGGCACGAGCAAACTGAAGATTAAGATCAACAATCAAGAATTTTTTAATTTTAATTAGTAACTATACTGTCTGTGACAACAATTATGATTGGTGTAAATAGTTGGCTAGACGGCCTGGCACAAAAGGCTGGCAGGCAGGAGATAAATGCAAATCAATGGCACTAGGAGACTGAATATTTGCAGTCCAAAAAATTATGATTTTTATTTTTTTATATACTGTTACAAGAATTATGATTGGTGCCACTAATTGGCTAGTTGGGCCTGGCACACAGGCTGGCAGATATGAGTCGTGTATGCTAGGTAGGGGAGCAATTTAACACAGTATGCTGTGTAAGTGACAAAAACACAGGCCTGATAGAAAATTAAGTTAGATTACACTAGCAAAATATTTTAAAATTTTAGATTTTAATATTAAATTTATGTTAAGAAGTGCAATGCACATATGAGTGGTCGCACTGGCTGGCTGCTACGTAGGGCAGCAATTAACAACAGTATGCTGTGTAAGTCAGATAGACAGTTAGACACAGGCCTGATAGAAAATAAAATTAGATTACACTAGCATAATGATTTAAAGACTTTTTTGGGGGAATTTAAAGAAAAAGGTTAAGCACATACATATGAGTCGTGGCTGATAGCCTTGGAAGGGCAGCTATTAAAAACAGTAGGCTCTGTAAGTCAGATACACACACGCCTGATAGAAAATACTATTAGATTACACTAGAAAAATTATTAAAATTATTTTTTTTGGGGGGGGGGAATTAAAAAAAGGTTAAACACATATGTCGTGGCTCATAGACTAGGGAGGGCAGCAAGTAAACACAGTAGGCTCTGTATGTCAGCAAAACACACAGGCCTGATAGAAAATTATATTAGATTACACTATCAAACAAATTTAAACTTTTTTTTTTATATTTAAATTAAGGTGAAGAAGATATGAGTGCTGGGTGACTGCCTGGCACAGACCAATTAACCAAAAGACTGAAAAAAATGAGGTATATTAATGCTGAGTGAGCCTGACAGACACAGGCCTGATAGTAAATGTAATTAGATTACACTAGCAAAATATATTTTTTTTTTAATTTAAAATAATGTTATAAACGGATATTAACACTGGTGGCTGGCACAGAGCAATGAACCAGAGTATATGCTGTGTGACACAGGCCTGATAGAAAATGAAAAAAAATTACACTAGCAAAATAATTAAATTTTTGGTTAGTTAAATTTAAACTAATGTTGTTAGGGAGATATCAGTGGTGGCAGTAATCACAGCATATGTTGTTAGCCTTAAACACACAGCCTGAAAGCCAGGCAAATGCTAATAAAAAAAAAAAAAAAAACGGCACAAAATATAGCCCTAAAAAGGGCTTTTTGGGGTGCTGTGCTTGCAGCAGAGATGAGTGGAGTCCTTCTGGACTGTAGTGGACACTAAATACACTAGCCTAGCTATGTTTTTCCTATTAATGTCAGGAGCAAAAACACAACACGTCCTCTCATTAAGAAAGCAAGGTCGTTATGAGTCTAAAATGGCGGATTCCGAGTAGCTGGGAGGGTCTGTGAGGGAGTGTCTGATGTTGATTGGCTCTAATGTGTCAGACGGCTGTGACATAAAGGGTCAAAGTTTCCTCAATGATGACACATAGGGGCGAATCGAACATCGCCATGTGTTCGCCCACAAACGCGAACAAGCTATGTTCGCTGTGAACCGTTCGCGGGCGAACAGTTCGGGACATCACTATCAGTTAAGATGGCAGTTCATCGATTATGTTGATGTTCCCAGGGCAGGAGGAGATAGAGAGAAATTGCTTAAACAAAAGGAGGCATATTGGATACATAGATTAAATTATATGCATCCTAAAGGCCTCAATAGGGATTTTGATCTTTCTGTATTTCTTTAATTTTACTTGTCTTTCTCTCTTTCATGTTGTATTCTTTTTTCATGATGTATCTCTTTAATTTGTTATTTATTTACATTAATATGCCATATAAATATGTAGTCCTTTTTCTGCAGTCCATAAAATAAATTTAACAGAGAAAGGAAAATGTTTTTAACCTGTGTATATAATATGTAAGAGAAAAAATATTTTTATTACACATTACCACTAGGGGGGTGATATATTATGTGAATGTTTGAGAATAATTATAAATGGTTTATTGAAGGATTAATTCTATTAGGACACTTTAAAGGTGTCACAGGTGTATTGTGAAGTCTTGCATGATTAAGGGCATTTGATCCTGAAACGTTGCACATTTACTGGTCTTGTATGTTGCAATAAATAGTTTATAGCTTATAGTGCTGTGGACATCTTCCCTTTTTGGGTTATGAAGGCAGAAACCCTTGGATAATGTGGCCCAAATATATACATCTGTTTTTTTATATTATCTTTATATTGTTTAAAAATGGTAGTTTAAAAGATTGTAGAAGAGCCGTCCCTTGCTTGTTATCACTTAGAATTTAAAGACTGGACCACTTGCATGAGTCGTTCATAAACGAATAAACCAATAACTGTTGGTTTTAACATAAAATAATGTTTAATGACAACAGCTAATTAAAAATCTAAGTTCACTTAATATTGATTTACCTGCATGTTTAACCCTACTCCCTATGTACAAGAATGCCTCATTACAAGCTAACCATATGCTTACCTTAAAGGGACATGCCACCCAAAGGTTGAAGCACATGAAAGTGATACAGCATAGCTGTAAAAAGCTGAATAGAAAATATCCCCTGAACATCTCTATGTAAAAAAGTAACGTATCTGTCATGTGCAGGCACAGTCATGTTATTTTCCTATTCAGTTTAAAAGGACATAATACTCATATGCTAAATCCCTTGAAAGTGATGCGGCATAACTGTAAAAAGCTGACAGGAAAATATCACCTGAGCATCTCTATTTAAAAAAGGAAACTATTTTACCTCACAACTTCCTCAGCTCACCAGAGTAAGTATTCTGTAAAAAGTTATCTTTCAGTTACTGCCCAGTTGCAGGGTTTTTTTAAAAAAAGCAAGAAATGAACTTCAGCCAATCGGCATCTGCAGTGCTGAGGTCATGTACTCTTTTACTGTGATCTCATGAGATTTCACTTAACTCTCATGAGATGTCATATTAAACGTCCTTAAACTGAATAGGGAAATAAAATGTGTGTGCAAGAAGCTTGCTCCCTTGCCTGTCCCGGGACAGGCATACTGATTTGCTGCTTAAAGTCCTATACAATGGGGTGTGAATATCTATCTTTTTTACATAGAGGTGTTCAGGTGATATTTTCTAGTCAACTTTTTACAGCTATGCTGCATTGCTTTCAAGTGTTTAAACATTTGGGTATCATGGCCCTTTAATGTAATAGTATTTATAATGCTATCTTTAAATATTCTATTACATTTTTTTCTAATTCAAATAGTTCATAATTTGAATCAAATTATGAAATATTCAAATTAGAAAAATTTGAATTGATATATTTGTAATAGTATTTCTAATGCTCTATTTAAATGTAATATTCGAATAATGCAATATTCAAAATAGAAAAATTCTAATTGATAAATTTGTATCTATTATGTATCAATTTACTAAATTTCCTATCACATGAACTATTGAACTTCTGAATAGTATTTGTTAAATCGAATGTTACATTCGAAATTTCGAATGTGGATATTTGATCTAATTATGAACATTCAAACGTAAAAGTAACTTCCAAAACAGGAAATAACATTCGATTACCAAATTTTTATGAATTTTTATTCTTTTTAACATTCGATTGTCCAAAACAAATGTACACAGGACTATTATTTTGCGAATTGCACTTTCACCACATTCACCCATCCCTACTCATAGAGTAGTAATTCTTAAGGTGTTTGGTATCATTGAGGTTTTACAGTGATAGAGGTTGCAGCATTGGATTTCTTTGACAGGGGACCGTTGGGGGTTACTTAAGAGGTCAAATACCTTGTAGTAGGGGCTTCCCCTAGTAGGATAAATTGTTTAAGTATTTGACACGATCAAGTTTCGCACCAATTGTGTTATTTAATTATACATTATTTCTCAGAGTAATGCTGTAATGCTGTCCTTTTGTAAAGAAAGGGTTTTACTGGTGTTGGTTGTAAAAAATGCAAATGTACACTGACCTTTAGTCCATTCTTTAATGGTCTGCATGTTGTTATCTGTGGATGTACTGGAATACTAGTTTAACATAAAAATAATTGTAGAAAAAATTAAGGTCAAGCACTGAAAAAAGTGTAATAACGTTTTTAGGTGATCTAAAAACATAAGAATGGGCACATTGAAGAGTGATTTCCTATATTTATAAATTATCCTAGGCTGAAATATAAAAACATCTAACTGTGCATGGCATATAGAATAATTGTGGAATGCAAATTGGATTTGATACACATATCTTAAAACTAACAAGTTTAGCATATTTTAGATGAAAAACTGACAATACAAAGTTCTTGATTATTGTTTAGCTTGAACACTGACAAACAAGTGAAGATTAATAGACATAATTATTCATCTACACCAAGGATAAAATCATTTATCCAAAAAAGTATAATAATACTGAGAGATCCTCATCTATGGATTAAAAAGGCTTACATTCCAATCAAGGCTTATAAAACCTGAAACGCTATCCAGGGTTGTTATAAAGCTAGATGGAGTTTTTCCACGTTTACCTCACTAACTTGTTTTGGGCACAAGACATCTAAAAATGGAGTTTCTAGCAAATTCATAACTATTTACGACTTTAATAACTAACATCAAGATTACGAGTTTTGCGCTATACTGGGTGCGTAAAGAATGCAAAAAATGGTAATATAAAATGATAAATTCTGCAATATACTTTCATTATTTATTTTATCCTCTTTGCCTGTAATTCCATTCTGAAATTGTGAGCTTTTCAGTTCCTGTTAGAAATGGAAGTGCAGAACACTGTTAAATCCAGCACAACCATTGGCTGCACACTCTAGTGACCTATTTATAACTGACTCTAATTGGCCACAGCAGAGAAGGTAACACAAGTTACAACATGGCAGCTCCCAGTGTTTTATAGACACTAAAACCTGCTTTTTTCTATACCATCTACACTTCAAAATCTGCCTTTGGACCATTGAGAGTTCCTGGATGCCAGTGATTAAGTCTACTGGGTGACCATATTGATCCCAGTTTGCCCCTATAGCACCAAGGGAGGTGCTCCATCAAATGTGAGTGCATTTCATATATTATATTACAATCTATTTGCATCAACAATACTAGGCCATATAGGCACTCTTTTGTGCTTTGTACTGTCTCCCACAGATCACTGCATACCCACCGGAGGTCAGTCTTCTGGGTGACTGTTTTTGACCCCAGATTGTTTCATCTACACCACTAGGGGTGTCATATCTCATGTGAGTGCAACCATCACACCTTTATAATTCCAATTATTTTCTACAATATTGGGCCATGTCTTTCCTTTTCTGCAGATTAATATCTTGTAATGCCAAAATCCAGCGCAGCAATTTTACAACCCACTTTGCAGCCAGCTCAGGGCGCTGCGATCCGTAATCACATTGAAGGTCCGGCCGTACAAATAGGGCTGCAGTTTGCGTAGCACCCATACTATGGCCAGACATTCCTTCTCAATAGTGGCATAAGCCACATCTCTGGGTAGCAGTTTTCTGGTCAAATACACCACAGGTGTTCACTCCCCTCCTCCCCCACCTGGCTGACCACAGCCCCTATGCCATAGTCCGAAGCATCGGTCTGCACAAAGGGCGTTAGGTTTAGGGGTTAATAGTTTAATGTAGTGTTTTGCAATGTGGGGGGTTTAGGGGTAAATAGGTTTAGTTTATTAGTTACGATGTGGGGGGCTGGCGGTTTAGGGGGTTAATAAGTTTAGTTTATTAGTTGCGATGTGGGGTTCCGGTGGTTTAGGGGTTAATAGGTTTATTGTAGTAGTAGCGATGGGGGTGGGTGGCGGATTTCGGGTTAATAGGTCTATTTATTAGTTGCAATGTGGGGGGTCGGAGGCTTATGGGTTAGTAGGTTTATTTTAGTGTCGGCGATGTGGGTGGCAGATTAGGGGTTAATAGGTGTAATATAGTATTTGTGATGCAGGAGGTTTTAGTTATGAGTTTTTTTAAACATTTTTGTTTCGCAAAATCCATAACTACTGGTCTCAGATTGCGGAATGGCTCACGGCGGTATAGGCTATAACACAAGCATTTTAACTGGACCGCACAACCTGTTATACGGCGCTATGGAAAATCCTGCACTCAAACATAATTTTTTGAGTGCCGAATGGAGAGTTGCATTAAAGAAAAAATTCTTGCGGTATAGCTATACCGCCACGACTTCTAATATGCGCTACCTGCCATTCCACGTGCAATGGCCAATTTTTCAGCGGTATAGCCGTACCGCACCATAACGCAAAACTTGTAATTTAGCCATATGGGTGCTACTGACACCAATCTATTAGAAAAATAATTAGTCTTGAGTAGGGATGGGCGAATGTGTTTATATTCGAATTTTAATGTTAGAACAAATGTTATTGTAGAAATTCGATTTACACAATAGAATGTTGATAAGAATGAATATTCTTAAAAATTCTATTATCGAATGTTATTTACAGTTTTCGAATGTCACTTTCTAATTCGAATGTGACATTCGAATTCGAATATTACATTTATGAAACACAGTTGTAGACTAGAAATATTATTTTGAATTTAAAATGCTACAATTAAATTTGAATGTAACATTCAAATTTGAATATTACATTTATACAACACAGTTGTAGACTAGAAATACTATTTTGAATTCAAATGTTACATCGAATTTGAATGTAGCATTCGAATTTGAATATCACATTTATTAAACACAGTTGAAGACTAGAAATACTATTTTGAATTTGAATGGGACATTTGAATTCAAATATTACATTTAAAAAAAGCAGTATTAGACTAGAAATACAATTTCGAATTTGAATGTGACATTCGAATTTGAATGTAGCATTCAAATTCGAATATTACATTTATTAAACACAGCTGTAGACTAGAAATACTATTTTAATTTCAAATGGGACATTTGAATTCGAATGTGACATTCGAAATTCGAATATTACATTTAAAAAACACAGTATTAGACTAGAAATACTATTTCAAATTCGAATGTGGCATGTCGAATATTACATTTCAAAATTGAATGAATACATAGCTAAACATTCTATTAGTCAAACAAATATTTTCGAATTTTATTGAAAAATTCAAAAACGAAAATTCGAAAATAGAATGTTAGAATGTTATATAAACATTCAAAATTTGATTCAAAAAAATGTATCAAAATTCAATTTAAATTTCGAATTTTTAAAACCATTCGCCCATCCCTTGGTCCTATATGGCTGTAGTGTTCTACTACAATTTTTATAACAGTGGTTTATATGTGTAGGAAAATTTAAAGTTGTATGCTCTATGTGACTCAATGTAAGGTATTAGTATACCTGTCAATGGACAAAATAAATATGTGTTTGTAGCTGAGGTATTAGGATCCAAAAAGTATAAGGTACAGCTTGGTTCAAAATTAGTCAGCAGGTTATTTGAATAACAAGAATCCAGCAATTCATATGTATTGCTGGAGACTGCAAGCCTACTCTTACACTGGTATCGTCAGGTAACTTTATGGAGTGCCTCTATTAAATCGTAAATAGCAGGATTAGTTTGTACCCAATCAATTTTCGCATTATGTTTTACAAGCCAAGAATAACCTAGAATCACTGTGTGAAGTGCAGATGGACCTATATCGAAACTTAAGTATTCAGTATGTCCCTCTGATGTAGCAGTAAGTAAAGGAATGGTATGTTGTGTTATAGGCCCATTATGTATTAGTGAACCATCAATTACTTTTATGAAAACAGGTTTCTGCTTTGAAACACAAGAAATTTTATTACTTTTAACAAAGGTGGCATCAATGAAATAGTCAAAGGCCCCTGAATCAATAATGGCGTTAGTCCTGATTTGCAGATGATCCCACTGTAAAGACAAAGTTAATGTCAGTGAACCCTGTTCAGTGTGTGACATGGTTGTGTTAATGATTAATAGCTTACCCTTCTTTTGTCTGTGTAAGATGGGACAGGTGGGTATAGTGTGTTCCTTGTTGGCACAATATAAGCAGAGGTTGGAGATGCGTCGTCTGGTTTTTTTCCTCTGCAGTCAATGGACCCTTTATTATACCTATTTCCATAGGTGTGTGTTGTAAGCCTGTCGTTTCAGAACTATAGGACACTAGTCGTCTAAGGGATGGGTCAGAAGCTAATCTTTCTGTGCGTCGTTCTCTCATCCTACGGTCTAGTGTAGTAGCCAATTTGATTAGCCCATTAAGGGTGTCGGGCATGTCTAGCCTAGAAAGTTCATCCTTTAAGTCTTCATTAAGTCCGAGTCTAAATTGTTTTTTTAAACTTATTTCATTCCATAATGTATCAGTAGCCCACATTTGGAAATCTGTTATGAACTCTTCTACAGGCCGCTTCCCTTGTTTTAAGGCTCTTAATTTTGTCTCGGCATTTATCTGAGTATTACTATCCTCATAAAGTGATGCCATTGAAATAAAAAATTGGTCCAATAAATCCAAAATCGGACTATTGGATTCAAAAAACCGGTTAGCCCATGCCCGGGGTTCACCATGCCCGGGGTTCACCTGTGAGATATGAAATGGTTGTGCAAACTTTTATTTTCTCTGAGTGGTAAGTTCTAGGTTTCATTGAATATAACAAGAGACATGCATTCTTAAAGTCCCTGAATTCGGTTCTTTTACCAGAGAACAGGGCTGGGGGATTGGTATGTGGTTATGGTGGTTCTGTTGCTTTGGGTGTAACTATGTCTTTAATTACATTCTTTAATGCAGTATTTGGTTAAGCCTCTGGCCAAATAATACATTTTCTGATTAAGAGTCTCTAACTGAGCTTTTACCTCTTGAGGATCCATGATGTTTAGGCTTGATTATTATGTAAGGTATTAGTATACCTGTCAATGGACAAAATAAATATGTGTTTGTAGCCGAGGTATTAGGATCCAAGAAGTATAAGGTACAGCTTGGTTCAAAATTAGTCAGCAGGTTATTTGAATAACAAGATTCCAGCAATTTATATGTATTGCTGGAGACTGCAAGCTTACTCTTACACTGGTATTGTTAGGTAACTTTATGGAGTGCCTCTATTAAATCTTAAATAGCAGGATTAGTTTGTAAGTGCAATAAGCGTTCCTTGTCTGATATTAACACAGCGCAATAGTTGTATCTACTTGGTTCAATTGAGAGTTCATAAGTATGATACATAGTTAAAGACAATACCCATTCAAGGTGTTTAGAAATCGATACACTTGAGAGATAACAGATAAGTTACTACATAGCTTTACTTGTAAATATACTTGCGGCTTAGCAAGCTTTTACTCGAGGCAAAATTCGGAGTACACAGTCCGGCGTCTGCAGTGACTGATCACTAAGCTAGTAACAGCTGAGGGAGACCGGATGTCTGCTGGAGCTGCTGCAGGAGGTTCCGGAGCGCTGCGTAATAGATGATGTGCTGGTAAATGTCAATCAGAACAGAATCTGAGGTTGCATTGTTGGTGGAAGTAGGATTGCTGCGGTTGCAGAATAGGTATGTCCCAGCTGGGGAAGCAAATGTGTTCAGAGTGAAAACAGCCTCAATGGCTTGTGAAGTTCCATGAACAGAGAGATGAATAACCCAATCTGACTAGGAACAAAATAATCAAGCAATGCTGTACAGAGAAAGCAATGTTATATAGGGTAAAACAAGGAAAGGTGGAGATTAACTTAAAGGGACCTTATACTCAAGAAAGACATTTTTAATCTAAACCTCTTTTAAATCTGGATTTTCTCATAACCCCCAAAAAAAGAAAAACAGTAATTTTTGTTTGCAAAGTGAGATTGACAGGGAACCTCAACCAATATCATGACATTTTTTTTTAAAGGTGTATAAATATTATAATTTGCTCATAAATAATTTATTGAAGTCCTTCAAACATAGGAATAGATTACGAGTGGAGCGATATTGTTAGCGCGAGGAGCTTAAACACGATTGCAAGATCATAGTGTTTTTTACATTTGAATACATATTACAAGTGGTGTGCTGTTTAAATTACTGCAAATTAGTTTATTCCATATTTTCTCTGGACGGCATTGAGTGCAATGTCCGCTCATATTACAAGTTGAATTTAAATATGAATGTTTTGAACGCAATCGCATTTAACACTCAAACTTTTTACATGACCTGAAGTTTGCATAAAGAGTTTGGCCCGAGGAAACAGTTGCACTAAACTATACCATTAACCCCTAGACTGCCACACCCCCGCAACCCAAACTACCACTCTACACTATTACCCCTAAATCACCATATAGCACACCACAAAGTACCCTACTACACTATTAACCCCTAAAATGCTACACACCCCATCCCAAAAATACCTCTCTACACTAATTACCCCTAAACTGGTACATTACCCACCGCAAAGTACTACACTACGACATTAACCCCTAAACCGCCACACCTCAACATCGCTAAATACTCCGCTACACTATTAACCCCTAAACTGCCACAACCCCATCACAAAATACCCTCTACACTATTAACCCCTAAACCACCACACAAAAAACTAACATTACATGAAAAAGAAACCAACATTACCTTAAAAATCAAACCTAACATTATATGAAAAAAACTACCATTGCTGAAAATAAAAAACCTACCATTACACAAAAAAAAACAAGTTGCCAAAAATAAAAAACAGTTATGCCTATTCTAAAACTAAGCTCCACTTACAAAAAAAACACCCCAAAATAAAAAACCCTATACTAACACTAAAATAAACTAGCAATAGCCCTTAGAAGGTCTTTTTGTTGGGCATTGCCCTAAAGTGATAAGCTCTTTTGCAGAAAAATAAATTCTAGCCAATTGTACAAAACAAGTAACCCTCTAGCCCCCCTAAAAAAAAAGCAAAATATTGCCCTGAAAAGATAATTTGGTTGGGTCATTTGTTTTCATGTAATGTTTTTTAATGTAATGTTAGGGTTTTTTTCATGTAATGTTCTTTTTTTTTTTTTTTGGTAACTTAGGTGGTGTTAGATTAGGGGTGTTAGTTGGTTAGGGGATTTAGAGGTATTGGGTACTTTATGATCGGGTTGTGACGGTTTATCTGTTAATAATGTAGAGGGGTATTTTGCAATATGGGGTGTGGTGGTTTAGGGGGTTAAAAGTTTAGTGGGGTACTTTGCGGTGGGCTATGTGGCAGTTTAGGGGCTAATAGTGTAGAGGGGTACTTTGTTGTGGACTATTTGCTGGTTTAGGGGGTTATTAGATTAGGGTCTTATGGCGATTTGGGTTAGCGCACGAGTAATATTCTTACTTTGGCTCTCTGCGTGCGTTGGGTTAGCACGCAAGCAAAAAAAACCTTTAATTTTAACTTGAAATACTTACACTACCTGACGCGCTCAAATAGCCGAAGTCAAATTTAGTTTGTGAGTGGAAGCAATAAATAGTGCTCGACTTGTAACCTAGCCCTGAAGAAGTATTGAAAATACAGTAAACAATTTAAAGGGACACTAAAGTTTAAATTAAGCTTTCACATTTTCAACAATTGCTGCTCTTTCAAAAAATGCATACCCAGAGAATAAAACAAGATTTATCATAGAAGTAAAATGCAAAGTTATTTAAAATTGTATTTTGAATCATGAAAGAAAAATAATTGCTGATCTTAATAACCATTGCTCAAAATCGGACACATAATACAAGTTGAATTTAAATATGAATGTTTTGAACGCAATCGCATTTAACACTCAAACTTTTTACATGACCTGAAGTTTGCATAAAGAGTTTGGCCCGAGGAAACAGTTGCACTAAACTATACCATTAACCCCTAGACCGCCACACCCCCGCAACCCAAACTACCACTCTACACTATTACCCCTAAATCACCATATAGCACACCACAAAGTACCCTACTACACTATTAACCCCTAAAATGCTACACCCCCCATCCCAAAAATACCTCTCTACACTAATTACCCCTAAACTGGTACATTACCCACCGCAAAGTACTACACTACGACATTAACCCCTAAACCGCCACACCTCAACATCGCTAAATACTCCGCTACACTATTAACCCCTAAACTGCCACAACCCCATCACAAAATACCCTCTACACTATTAACCCCTAAACCACCACAAAAAAAACTAACATTACATGAAAAAGAAACCAACATTACCTTAAAGGGACAGTCTACTCAAAACTAAACTTTCATGATTCAGATAGGGCATGCAATTTTAAACAACTTTCCAATTTACTTTTATCATCAAATTTGCTTTGTTCCCTTGGTGGTATTTTTGAAAAGCTAAACCTAGCTAGGCTCAAACTGATTTCTCAACAGTTGAAACCCGCCTCCTAGCTCAGAGCATTTTAAAAGTTTTTCACAGTTAGACTGTGCTAGTTCACATGTGTCATATAGATAACATTGTGCTCACTCCCGTGAAGTTATTTAGGAGTCTTCACTGATTGACTACACTGCATGTCTGTCAAAGGCACTTAGATAAGGAGGCTGTCTGCAAAGGCTTAGATACAAGGTAATCACAGAAGTAAAAAGTATATTAATATAACTGTGTTGGTTATGCAAAAACGGGGAATGGGTAATAGAGGGATGATCTATCTTTTTAAATAAGAAAAAATTTGGTGTAGACTGTCCCTTTAAAAATCAAACCTAACATTATATGAAAAAAACTACCATTGCTGAAAATAAAAATCCTACCATTACACAAAAACAAACAAGTTGCCAAAAATAAAAAACAGTTATGCCTATTCTAAAACTAAGCTCCACTTACAAAAAAAACACCCCAAAATAAAAAACCCTATACTAACACTAAAATAAACTAGCAATAGCCCTTAGAAGGTCTTTTTGTTGGGCATTGCCCTAAAGTGATAAGCTCTTTTGCAGAAAAATAAATTCTAGCCAATTGTACAAAACAAGTAACCCTCTAGCCCCCCTAAAAAAAAAAGCAAAATATTGCCCTGAAAAGGTAATTTGGTTGGGTCATTTGTTTTCATGTAATGTTTTTTAATGTAATGTTAGGTTTTTTTTCATGTAATGTTCTTTTTTTTTTTTTTTGGTAACTTAGGTGGTGTTAGATTAGGGGTGTTAGTTGGTTAGGGGATTTAGAGGTATTGGGTACTTTATGATCGGGTTGTGACGGTTTATCTGTTAATAATGTAGAGGGGTATTTTGCAATATGGGGTGTGGTGGTTTAGGGGTTAAAAGTTTAGTGGGGTACTTTGCGGTGGGCTATGTGGCAGTTTAGGGGCTAATAGTGTAGAGGGGTACTTTGTTGTGGACTATTTGCTGGTTTAGGGGTTATTAGATTAGGGTCTTATGGCGATTTGGGTTAGCGCACGAGTAATATTCTTACTTTGGCTCTCTGCGTGCGTTGGGTTAGCACGCAAGCAAAAAAACCTTTAATTTTAACTTGAAATACTTACACTACCTGACGCGCTCAAATAGCCGAAGTCAAATTTAGTTTGTGAGTGGAAGCAATAAATAGTGCTCGACTTGTAACCTAGCCCTGAAGAAGTATTGAAAATACAGTAAACAATTTAAAGGGACACTAAAGTTTAAATTAAGCTTTCACATTTTCAACAATTGCTGCTCTTTCAAAAAATGCATACCCAGAGAATAAAACAAGATTTATCATAGAAGTAAAATGCAAAGTTATTTAAAATTGTATTTTGAATCATGAAAGAAAAATAATTGCTGATCTTAATAACCATTGCTCAAAATCGGACACATAATAATGACTAAAGGGTTAAGATCAGTGTGGGCTTATTACTTATTTTAAAAATCAAAAACGTGACTTCATCATGTAACTCGAACATCTGGTGCAAGACTGCAGGATTCCTTTCGAAATACTACATTTTTGATACATTCTTTTGATGGAAAAAATATGTTAAAAGTGAAAAACAGAGACAGAAAGAGCCTCCTCTTGGGATTTAAGGCTTTTTATTTAAGACTGTTCTTGAAAAGAGTTAGTTTCTCTCTAACTGTAGAACGTCTGTAATGAAAACCATTTCTCATTATCACACATATATTATTTTTTTTTTTAAAACACAGAGCGTTTTTCAATGGAATAAAGGGAAAAAGAGAAACGATTGCAAAAACTAATGAAAGAGATATGGAGAAAAACAATGGAATGTCTTGGTATATTATAAGAAGAATAATCTATGAGCAATCTAACGTAAATGTGTGCATATAATAAATAAAAAGGGTTTAAATAAATTGCATAGCAGAAAATAAAACGTTAAAATATGTATGAATATGTTCATGCTGGAGTCATTGTAAAACAGGAAAAATTACATTTATGGGTTTCATTTAGTTACTTTACTATTTATTCATATTATAGATCAGTATTTAAGCACCTCATTGCAAAATATCTGAATACAAAATACGTTTTTAAAGCATTGATACATTACATTTAATTAGCACATGTATTGTTTAACCCCTTAACAAACCGATGATATGCCAGGAACGTCCTACAAAAAAACACCCTTAACGACCAAGGACGTTCCTGGCACGTCCTCTGGTCTTTCAAGCGGTGGAAGCAATCCTGATCGCTTCCAGCAGCTTTTATGGTATTGCAGTGATGCCTCGATATTGAGGCATCCTGCAATACCATTTTTTTACAAACCGATGCAGAGAGAGCCATTCTGGTGGGTGGGAGCATTGGAGGGTGGGCGGCTCATTGCTACCCGGCATCCAGTTCCTCTATGAGCAATGTGCACGCTGGGTGCCGGTAGCATGCGGCGGTGCTTGTGTGGGGCGCGTGGGCGCCCACGAGCGCAGCAACCACTGCCATCAATGAAAATTAATGGAAAGGAGGGAGAGGGAGGGGGTAAAAATAAGGATCTGGGAGGGGGAGAGGGAGGGGGTTTTGAGGGGGGGGGCTGCTACACTACAGAAAAATGTTATTTATTTTTAAAAAAATAAAAAAACTTTATTTGGGGGGGCAAAATAGATACTGAAAGACAGCTGCCAGTACCCAAGATGGCGGCACAAAGGTAGCAGGGGGAGGGTTTGAAAGCTGTTTGGTGGAGATCAGGGACGTTGGGGGCTTAGGGGGGGTCCATCAGAACTACATAATTTTTAAAAAAAAAATAAATAAAAAAAGGGGGGATGTGTCAGGTGGGAAGCTTATCTCTACACTAAAGCTAAAATTAGCCCTGCAAGCTCCCTACAAGCTACCTAATTAACCCCTTCACTGCTGGGCATAATACAAGTGTGGTGCGCAGCGGCATTTAGCTGCCTTCTAATTGCCAAAAAGCAACGCCAAAGCTGTATATGTCTGCTATTTATGAACAAAGGGGATCCCAAAGAAGCATTTGCAACCATTTGTGACATAATTGCACAAGCTGTTTGTAAATACTTTCAGTGAGAAACCTAAAGTTTGTGAAAAAGTGGAAAAAAAAAATTTTTGATCGCATTTAGCGGTGAAATGGTGGCATGAAATATACCAAAAGGGGCCTAGATCAATACTTTGGTTTGTCTACTACACTACACTAAAGCTAAAATTAACCCTACAAGCTCCCTAATTAACCCCTTCTCTTCTGGGCATAATACACGTGTGGTGCGCAGCGGCATTTAGCGGCCTTCTAATTACCAAAAAGCAATGCCAAAGCCATATATGTCTGCTATTTCTGAACAAAGGAGATCCCAGAGAAGCATTTACAACCATTTGTGCCTTAATTGCACAAGCTGTTTGTAAATAATTTCAGTGAGAAACCTAAAATTGTGAAAAATTTAACGATTTTTTTTATTTGATCGCATTTGGCGGTCAAATGGTGGCATGAAATGTAGCAAAATTGACCTATATCAATACTTGGGGGTGTCTACTACACTACACTAAAGCTAAAATTAACCCTACATGCTCCCTACAAGCTCCCTAACTAACTCCTTCGCTGCTGGGCATAATACATGTGTGGTGCGCAGCAGCATTTAGCGGCATTCTAATTACGATAAAGCAATACCAAAGCCATATATGTCTGCTATTTCTGAACAAAGGGGATCCCAGAGAAGCATTTACAACCATTTATGCCATTTAAGTTTGTGATAGTGAATAGTGATAGCATTTGGCGGTGAAATGGTGGCATGAAATATACCAAAATGGGCCTAGATCAATACTTTGGGTTGTCTACTAAAAATATATATATTCATGTCAAGGGATATTCAGGGATTCCTGACAGGTCTCAGTGTTCCAATGTAACTATATCTAATTTTGAAAAAAAAATTTGGAATTAGCAAAGTGCTACTTGTATTTATTGCCCTATAACTTACAAAAAAGCAAAGAACATGTAAACATTGGGTATTTCTAAACTCAGGACAAAATTTAGAAACTATTTAGTATAGAAGTTTTTTTGGTGGTTGTAGATATGTAACAGATTTTGGGGGTCAAAGTTAGAAAAAGTGTGTTTGTTCCATTTTTTCATCATATTTTATATGTTTTTATAGTAAATTATAAGATATGATAAAAGAATGGTATCTTTAGAAAGTCCATTTAATGGCGAGAAAAACGGTATATAATATGTGTGGGTACAGTAAATGAGTAAGAGGAAAATTAGAGCTAAACACTGCAGAAATGCAAAAATAGCCTTGGTCCCAGACGGTCAACAAATGGAAAGTGCTCTGGTCATGAAGGGGTTAATAGTGCTTGGATGTTCCCCTTAAAAAGCTCCTTGAGAATTCCTATATTATCTCCTTTTTTGTGAAAAATAGAACTGAGTTCCTTCACTGATCAAGCTATCACTGGATATAATGCTCTTATTTATGCAGGATCCACTCCAATCTCTCCTGGGCCTGATGATAAAAAACTTGCTGCCATAGAGAGAAATCATAGAAAATCTTTGGAATTCTTTTTAAATGTTAAATTGTAATATAGGAGTATTCAGTTCACATACAGAAGCCTGCATAGTGACATAAACATCTGTCAAGGTAAAATTTGAATTTCTAAGTCTTTGAGGGACCTCATTGTACTGTTGAGATTTCTCAGATCATCTTGCCCGAGCGGAGAGCTTTAGATCATCAATGGAAAAACACAGGATAAGTATAACTTTTTTTAAGCTAAACATAATTAAACATGACATAAGAAATTACAAGTTGTGCACTATTATTAGCATGCATCGTGATAACCAATATCGCGCCCACAGGAACTTGTGTGCGTATTACAAGTTGAAACTATATTTGAGCTCTTCAGGTTAGCAAGAGTTAAGACCTAGGGGTCGATTTAATCCTAGCTGAGAGCTTGTGAGTGAGTACTGGACTTTATGTGTGTTGTAGTGTCTGATTTTGTAATTCTCTCTAAGGACTTGCACCCTGCAGGCCCGGGGTTAACTGCCCGCGAATCTGTAAATAGAGGAGATTTATGTAAGTGTGATAGCAACCAAAGCTCGGCCTGTTTATGAGTCATGGGATGTGTACCTGGTCCAGTCTGGATGTGCATTCCTTTCTCCTGATTTTGTATATATATGTATATATATATATATATATATATATATATATATATATATGTATCACACTTAAGAAGAAAGGATCCCAAAAAATATATATGGGACCAACGAAGGACAAGGCTGCACTGGAAACCACTTTTAAACCAAACGTTTTTATTAAGAAGGAGATAGGAACTCCGGGTATGCCTTTACATACAAAATAAATTGCAACATAAAACCAGACAACAGGTAGAGCTGATTGTGCACTTCACAATACTGCAGTGATCACAGAAGAAAAGTCCACTGTTCCATGCTAGCATGTACTCTCCCAGCCAAAACTAGGCCGGTAAACTTTCCGTGCACTTAGTGTAAATTACACGCTCCGGTAAAGCAACAACCAGGTACCGTCCTTAATAAACTGTTATGATCCGGGCACTTAGGTGTTAACACACGCTCCGGCAGATATATTAAAGTCCGGTCTGCTATTAGTCTTGGATAGAATGATGACAAATTTCCAACAGGCCGTATGCTATACACAGTCCTCAGGGAACAAATACCGGGTGCAAGACTTAAACCGCACGGCTTACCTTCACCATTACGACAGTTTGGGCTGATACTTCCAGGATATCACTTGCCTCTATATCTTTTGCGTGATGTGTGTGCCAAGGCAGTTCTTCACTTGCTACTCTCCAGAAATTGCACTGCTTGTGAACAGGTACTCCCAAAAACAGCTTCACCTGTGGCGTTCTCCTTAGCTGTACTGATTAGATTCCACACATTACGTGTTTCACCTCTCCCCTTTGTGGGTTGGACTAGGGCTTCGTCAGATATATGATGATCCTACACCTTAGGTGCTTAAATACTTGTTCATTTACTTTGTTGCCAAACCCTTGTCTTTATCTCCCAGTGTATATATATTTGTAAAATGTGTTGAACAAGATGTAGGGAATATAGGTATGACTGGTATTATCAATGATAACTTACAGAAGCATGAAAGGAAAGCTCTGAAGGAACTAATGGGTAAGAACGATGTACAGATTAAACCCTCTGATAAGGGAGGGAATATTGTTATTCTTGATCAAGCAGATTATATTAAGGAAGTACATAGAGAGCTAGAAATAAAGGAACAGTATGAATAGATATCTAGAATTACCTATGAGAAATCCTGTGGTGAGCTTTTCAATATGTTACACAAAGCAAAAGATAATGGCTTGATAACAAAAAAAGAATTTGATTTTCTTATCAATCCACACCCAGTCATACTTACCTTTTATTGTATACCTAAACTGCATAAGAGTCCCATAGTGTCTGGCATTGGAGGACCAACAGAAGGATCAAGTAGATATGTTGATTTCTATCTACGACCCTTTCTAACCGAATTATCCTCATATGTGCTGGACACTGGGGATGTTTTGCGGAGACTGGATAAAGTATTAATTGACTCAGATATGCTTCTACTTACTCTGGATGTTGAATCTCTGTATTCCTCGATTCCACATAATGTTGTATTGGAAGCAACTAAACATGTTTTAATGCCGCGTGGTGAGGAATACAGAGACAACACCAATTTGGTACTTGAAATGCTTGAATTTGTACAAACCAACAATATCTTTATGTTTGACGGTAAATATTACAGACAATTGAGAGGTACAGTCATGGGTGTGGCATGCGCCCCCACCTATGCCTGTTTACATCTAGGGGTATGGGAAACAATTGATGTTTTCTAGGGTTTGAACCAATGGGTGGAGGCAAATGTCTCCCTATGGCTGGGATATGTGGATGATATTTTGGTACTGTGGAAAGGGGACATGAAATCTGCAAGTGAATTTGTAGATTTGCTGAACTGCAATAGCAGGAATTTATATTTGACTTATCAGATAAGTGAGAAGGATGCAACATTCCTTGATCTAAAGATTACTATAAATAATAGCATCTTACAGACTAAGGTGTATCGTAAAGAAACAGCAACCAATAGCTTGTTGCATGCAACTAGTCACCATCCACAAGCACTTAGAAATGGGATACCGGTGGGACAGTTCTTGCAATTAAAAAGATGCTGTTCCACTGAGGAAGATTTTGAGATACAGGCAGCAGAAATGGCAAAGAGATTTTTACTAAGGGGCTACTCTAGAAGGCAGATTCACAAAGGGTGGATTAGGGCCAGACAAATGCCAAGAAATCAGCTGTTATATAGGAGTAATCAGCCTAATAATGATGACAATCAAATACGATTGATTACAACCTATAATTCCCACTGCAATAAGCTTTGTAGCATACTCAATAAGCACTGGCATATACTGTCCAGTGATAGCACAGTGGCGAAATATATTTCCAAATATGCCCTGATGACTGCCAAGAGGGCCCCCAGCATTATAGACAAACTAGTGCATAGCGAATTTCATAAAGAGATTCCTACAAATTGGCTGACTAGATCTCAGATAGTAAAAGGATGCCACCCATGTGACCGATGTGTATATTGCAAGTATATAGAAAAATCATCTAGTTTCAGCACAATAACCTTGGACAAACTTTATTACATTAATGAAAGAATTATGTTTAATACTAAAAATGTTATCTACCGTCTACATTGCTTGTGTCCAAAGTTTTACATCGGTAAAATGACACATGAACTGAAAGAGAGGGTTAGGGAGCACAGGGACAGCATCAAAGATAACGATCAAGATAGCCCTATGGCCAGACACTTTCAGATATTCCATAACTCAGACTATGCACAACTAAAAGTACTTGGCATTGAACATGTGAGGCCCAAGAGGAGGGGCAGCAATGTGGATCAAATACTACTCCAGCATGAATCACGCTGGATGTATAGATTGAACACACTGTCCCCCATCGGCCTTAATGAAAAGATTGAATATGCATGCTTTTTATAATCCTGTAGTCTCCTGTACCAATAATGTCATATGATCTATATGAAATAATTTGTTAACATGGTATGGGAGTCTTGTGTGAACATATAGATCTCCTTTGTACATAGAATGAAGAAGTTGACGTATATTTGCTGATAAAAACATTTGTAAACATTTGTAAATTAGCCATATCAATGTGTCACCTCCAATGCGTATGTTGTATAACAGTTTATATCAAACTAACCAGACGTTATCTTATATGAGGCGTTATATCCCTTTAAAATGTGGCT
Source organism: Bombina bombina (assembly GCF_027579735.1). NCBI lineage: Eukaryota > Metazoa > Chordata > Amphibia > Anura > Bombinatoridae > Bombina > Bombina bombina. Next base: position 378,644,498 of record NC_069500.1, read on the forward strand.
ATAAGGGATTGGCAACAAAGTAATTGAACAAGTATTTAAGCACCTAAGGTGTAGGATCATCATACATCTGACGAAGCTCTAGTCCTACCCACAAAGGGGAGGGGCAAAACGCATAATGTGTGGAATCTAATCAGTACAGCTAAGGAGAACGCCGCAGGTGAAGCTGTTTTTGGGAATACCTGTTCACAAGCAGTGCAATTTCCGGAGAGTTGCAAGTGAAGAACCTCCTTGGCACAAATATCACACAAAAGATATAGAGGCAAGTGATATCCTGGAATCCTGGAAGTATCAGCCCAAACTGTCGTAATGGTGAAGATAAGCCGTGCGGTTTAAGTCTTGCACCCGGTATTTGTTCCCTGAGGAATGTGTATAGCATACGGCCTGTTGGAAATTTGTCATCAGCCTATCCAAGACTAATAGCAGACCGAACTTTGATATATCTGCCGGAGCGTGTGTTAACACCTAAGTGCCCAGATCATAGCAGTTTATTAAGGACGGTACCTGGTTGTTGCTTTACCGGAGCGTGTAATTTACACTAAGTGCCCGGAAAGTTTACCGGCCTAGTTTTGGCTGTGAGAGTACATGCTAGCATGGAACAGTGAACTTTTCTTCTGTGATCACTGCAGTATTGTGAAATGCACCATCAGCTCTACCTGTTGTCTGGTTTTATGTTGCAATTAATTTGTATGTAAAGGCATACCCGGAGTTCCTATCTCCTTCTTAATAAAAACATTTGGTTTAAAAGTGGTTTCCAGTGCAGCCTTGTCCTTCTTTGGTCCCATTTTTTGGGATCCTTTCTTCTTAAGTGTGATATATATTAATTGGGACGCTAGCACGGAGTATATATTCACCTAATATTAATCTGAGTGCCCCCTTTACCCGTCAAAACACACATATATACACATATATATATATATATATATATATATATATATGAATGAACAAAAAAACTTGCACTCTCTGGTCTTTTCAATCAAGTTAAGGTTTTACTGCCCACGGTAAAACCTTTACTTGATTGAAGAAACAAGGGAGTGCAAGTTTTTTGTTCATTCCTATTGATTCCACTAGCACCCTGGCAGCAGTTTGTTGGAGTGAGAGTGCACATCTTTGCTACGTCTAGGCATGGGATCCCTCACAGAAAGAATCTCAAAATATGTAGATTTTTGTCTCATGCCAAGTCTATTAAGTTTACCTTCCTATGTAAAAGACACCATTGATGTGTTGAAAAAATTAAATGATTAAACAATCACTCCAAAGACGATTTTAGTAGCAATAGATGTTGAAGCACTCTATTCCAGCATATTCCATGATAAAGGGTTAGAGGCAAGCAAATTCTTTTTAATCCAGGTCAAGAATATAGCAAACACACTGATTTTGTTTTGGAATTGCTTTCTTTTATTTTGAAGCATAATTATTTTATTTTTAAAGATAAATGTTATCAACAAACCCTTGGAACAGCAATGGGGACTTGTTGTGCCCCAACTTTTGCTTGTCTCTACCTCGGAAAATAAGAGAATGATTGTATTCTAAATAGTGAAGAGACAACTAATGCATCCATTGCTTTATGGCTGAGATTCATCGATGATGTGTTCCTCCTTTGGGAGGACACTGAGATGAAATTAATTGAATTCATGCAAAAATTTAATAATAATGACCGTATTCAAAATTCACTTATAATTACAGTACAGATGAAATAACATTTTTGGACTTGTGAATTATGAATGTTAACAATGTTTTAAAGACAGCTACATTTCGCAAGGAAACTGCAGGGAATGCCCTACTATCTTTTGATAGTCACCATCCAAAAAAACTCATCCATAATATTCCATATAGTCAATTTTTGAGGCATAAAAGAAATTGTACTGATCCGTGTCAATTCAAAATAGATTTTTCAATTTAAAAATAGATTTAAGGAAAGAGGATATTCCCAACAATGTCTAAAAAAAGCCTTTACAAAAACTAAAAATAAAAATAGAGATGAATTATTATACAGTGAAACTGATAAATTACAGGGAAACTCTCTAATTAGATTCATAGGCACATACAATAATAAATGTCAAGATATTCTTGCAGTCCTAAACAAACACTGGCATGTTTTGTTGATAGATAAATCTATAGCCAAGTTTGTTGGAGAAATTCCTCTAATGACACAGAAGAGAGCGCCAAATTTGAAAGATTTACTTGTTCATAGCCATCTTGAAACTAAAGTTGCAGAAACTTGGCTAAGCAAGAAAAAGGATGGAAATTATAAATGTTCTCACTGCTCAGTTTGTAATAATATGACAACAGGGAGGAATTTTTGTTAAAAATGTGGCTCTTTTCATACAGTTAAAGGTCATATTACCTGTAAGAGTGAAGGAGTAGTGTATATGGTATCCTGTAATTGTCCCCTGTATTACATTGGGAAAACATATAGAGAACTCAAGGAGAGAATAAAGGAACATAAACGGGACATTAAAAATAAATGTATCAAAACTAGCAGTGTAGCAAGGCATTTTTTGGAGTGCCATGGAAGTAATAAAAATATTTTGAAATTCAGGGGTCTAGAACTTATTGACCTAAAAGATAGAGAAGGCAATCTAGATCAGATTCTTCTTCGTAAAGAAAGTAAGTGGATATTTAATTTAAAAAGATTTAAACCCTCAGGCTTTAATGAAGAGCTAAACTTTGGTTCATTTTTGGGTGATTAAAGATATTGTCAGAACTGTTCCTTTAAGCAGTCTCCTCCTACACAGTCTATAAATTCTCAAGCACCTGTAACCAGGTGCTTAGTAATTTGTTTGCAACTTCCTAGTGTAGTTGTTCATTTTCTCAGCCTCTAGTTTTTCAGCTAAAACTACCCAGCCTTCATTTGACTAGTTTTAGTACTTTGCATCTTATACTGCTGACGAGACAACCAGATTCCTGCACTCATAACATCAGACTGTCACAAATTCTCTGTTCAGTTTAACAAGTCGGATTCCTGCACCGGTATCATCAGGCAGATACAGACGCTGAGCACAGACTCTCTCAACTCACCTCCACTCAACTCTACCTAACCGATCAACTACTCTGCAAGGATTCATCGTATCAAACAGGATTCCAGCAAACAAACAACATACCGTACAACAACGGAAACCGGAATGAAGCCACTCCCCCCTATGACGAAACAGTAGAGAGATTGTTCCTTCGGTATACCACTGGAGATTGGTACAGCTCAGTCCGCACCTCAGTAGCTCAGAAGACTCACGCACCGCTGCAAGTAAAAGCAGGTAATCCATATAGAGTCTCAAAGAAGGCAACTGCTTCACTCGCTACAAGCCGCTCATAGCCACGCTCCTCAGCACAACAGAGACTGACTGTCACGCAGTGCAGCAATTCTAAACATTTAGGCAGCAATATCACTAACTCTTATTACAATCTTGTCTGAATTGTTTCTCAACTTATTACCTCTACTCACTTTACACTCTGCAGAACAACAACTTCCAGTATTGTCTATAGCTGTGCTGCAAATCCAATCCTTGCAAGAATTATCAGCAATTCACAAAAGATATATTGTTACCAATTCACCATACTGGTAATTTACGATCATTGTGATACAAACTACAACATATTTACTACAGATTAATTTGTAAGAGTAATCTGTAACTGAGATCCCATAATAGAAGAACCTGAATAAAGTTCAATAGGTAATTACATATACCTTAGGCAGAATCTTTAGCATACAACAGATATTCAGACATATCAGCAAATATAGAATATAGAAATAGAATGATGTAAAAATTAAATCATTATAAAATACTACAAAATGTCTTTGATTTTTCAGAGGATTCTGGTATAAATTATATTAACAGCCTTTTTGGACTTTTCAGTACACAATCCACTCTTCTAATGTCTTTTTAAATTTAAGACGAAGTAAATATTGTCAAGTGTTGTTACAATTTAACATTGAATAAGATTGATTGTATTTAGCAACATTGTAAATGAATTATAGTGTATCACATTTCACCGGGGGGCTTTAATATACTTTAAGTAAAAAGAAGGCGGAGCATCCTGTTTAAAACTAATGGAGTGAATACTCCAATCATACATAGTCGGAAGAAGCCCGTAGGAAGCACGTGTGAAACGTGCGTAGCTTGTTTGTTTACAGCGGTGTTGGCAACTGAGTACCGCTGAACATTGTTTTCTCTGCATCACTAACGCTCAATCTCTTCCCGGAATCGTAAAGGCGTGCTTGGCACTTAAAGAGCCTTTTCGGAATTGAGGGGTGAAGATACACCGGAGGTTACAGATTTGGTCCGGTCCGGAAAACTACAATTCTTAGATATGTTTGAACGAGCAGGTAACACACAGCTGTACTATGGCCGCTCACTAAACAGGTAATATTGAAGCGATGTTCAACTTGTGCTGCTTTGTCTTATTATACGTTCAAGAGAATGGTTATAACATTTTGGCAGTGACTGTAACGAAGGTTGTTTGCTCACAATCAATACGGCAAATGAAAAGTAATATGATGTCACAAATAACACCTGTGTGAGTTGAATTGGCATAGTGCTGTGCCTGCATGAACGTTTCACTTACCTTAAAATTGGATTACAATTATACATCTGGTGTGATGTTCTATTGGTTTTGGGAAATATATATCCGGAATATGGACTCTATTTTGGACTTTATTTAGTCATTCTGTCAACCCGGGTTGATCTAATTCTGATGCAGAGCTATGTAATTATGTTGCTCAATAACAAATAATATAAATATTTTGTTTAAAACTTATTACTGTGATAGTGTCTCCTTGTAGCATTACTTTGGTTTAGCTTATATTAATATGTGATATAGTCTGTTGCTGGATTAAATAAGGGTTCTGTATTTCTCCTTGTAATATATATATATTTATATATATATATATATAGATAATTATAGGAATATATATTTAGAAATACTTAAAACATATTCTACTATGTGCAGAACATTGGAATGGGAATATTGCATAAATATGGCAAAGGGCTCCAATGCACTTCTATATATGTGTATATATGCATACATATGTATGTACGTGTATATATGTCTGTAAATACATGTATACTCATGTAAATACATACATACATGTAGGTACACATATTTAGACATTTATATATGCATACATATACAATTTATCTCAATGTTAAAGCCCTTTGCCTGCCATTTTTTTTCTAAAACCTATCTTTGAGCACATATACATTTTTTTTGCAATATTTTAAATATAATTTTTATTAGATAGTGTTATTATAAATGTAACTGTACTTTGTAATGTATTTTTGATGTTTTTTGTGACACTTTTATGTTTTGCAGAAAACAGTTAACCACAGCTCTGAAGCTGCAGTAATTATTCTAGCGTAAATTGCAATTGCGTTTTTACTCAACTCGTAATACAAGCGGAATTTAACTTGCGCGCAAACGATTGCGAAGACCCAATCGCAAACATTTGCGCTCCACTTGTAATCTGGCCCTTAGTTGGCATGTATAGTATGTATTGATGTAATTTTCAATCAAAGTATCCATCATCTGTAAAACATGCTTTATAAACATGCTTGTTTTCGGCTGTATTTGTTCTGTGTTTAGCCTGGACTAAAACATTAAATTCACAGCAATTTAATTTGCCAATGCAAGAATATTTTGTCTTGTTTCTTCAGAGAAAATAAAATAGTAAATACTAATGAGTCCTATAGGTGCTTTATTCTATTTTTATGGCATTTTTATTCATGCACTATGGTTTTAATTCTCAACTTCATACAGCACCTATTTAACAAGCTTAGATTGACAGTAGATTGACAGTAAGTTAAATATTTTAAAATATTTTTTTATGTTCATATCCGTTTCCCTTATTATTTAAAATTGATACAAATCCATACATTGTCAAGCTATCTTTTAACAAGACACATCATTTTATGCCAATACAAAGTTTTATGTTGGAACACTTTTTAGGAACTGGAATGAAAAAAACAGAGATTACTTTTGAGGGGTCTTAAAATGCATCTTTTATAAAACATAAAGGGCCAGATAAAAAGTGTACCGGTATTTAATGCTCCCACTCACACGCTAACTTTGCTAACAGTATGCTTTTTGCATGAGTCATTGTATTACAAGTTAAAAGTAAATAGCTTTTGCTTGCGCACTAATCCGATGCGCACATAAAACTGAAGTTAGAATATAGTGACTGCGTTAACATATTTCCCCATAGAAGTCAATGAAGAAAAAAACAGTGGTAAAAAAACTAACTCCCTACTTGCGTGCATACTCGATTGCATATTCCCAAGTGCGCTAACCCGACATGAAAATATTTACTATTTCACATATGTTCTTCACATAGCAGAATATGTTCTATTTATAAATACATATTTCTACATATATCTGATGGTATTTTGGTACAATATATATGTATACCTATATATCTATTTAAAAAAACATGGAATATATTCTGCTAAGCGCAGAACATTTGAATGTGAAATATTTTTTAGTAAATACACAGCTAAACACTTTATTAAATATGAATATTGCAATAATATGATTTTACATTTTACATTTTTTCATCTAATTGCCTGCAAAAGACTCCAATGCCCTTCTATATATGTCTATATATCTAAACATATGTATTCATGTGTTTATAGGTGTATATATGTCTGTAAATAAAATATATACACATAAATACATATGTACACACATATAAACACACACATATATATATATAAAAGAGTATGAGACAAGACAAGCGCCCAGGGGCACACTTCGTGTAATACGTTCAGATCATTTACTTATAATATAGCAGTGTGAAAAATCCGCTCTCACCTGGTTCAACCTCAACTTATGAGGTATGCAAAAAGCACTTCTGTTAGTGTACTCTCAGCTCTTGTAGTCCTCCTGCGTGTCCTCCGGTCTCCAGTAAATCCGTGGAGTCTGCAGCGTATCCCTGGAACTCTGCAACCTTTATTTAAAGGGGACTCTATCCTGTATGAGGTGCCAATAAGCTGTACAGAGCAGCACGGGTTTATACGCCCCTTCTACAGGCTACCTGTGCTGCTGAGCACACATCTGTAACATGAGCTTTGTGTAAGTTTGCTTGCAATACGTCTCTCAGACGAGCAGCCTATTTCTTCATAGCACACAGGAACAAGTATTGTGGATATTAATGAACAATATACATCCATAGACTTGCCACATTTGACTGAATGAGACTGTTTTCTGTTTAACCTACAAGTGTCTTGTGTACACATATATTTTCCAGTAGTGGATGGGAAGATATATTAAGATTAACAGCATACTCATACACGTCTAGCGCTGATTTCTATAATCTCTATTACTTATATATATATATATATATATATATATATATAACCATCAGCACCTTAATGCATTATTATGAGTATACCCCTTCATTATGTTACTAACTATGTCCCTGTCATTGAATAATTTGTTGATTGTACACGTCGATTGTAGATGATGTAATATTTATTTACATTGTTGTTTAACTGATGTTCACCTTTTGATTTACTAACATTAGGAATAAGTTTGTAAATATCATATCAGATATGAAATGAATGTGGTTGGCATTGCATCTATTAATTGAAATTAATTATAGTGGTTTTTTATTAACTGATTAAGGGGCAGGGTATTGCCCTATAAAAGCACACCCTCTGAGAAGGGGGATATGTCTATGATTACTGCCAGACTGGCCGAAACATGTTAGGCCAGCTCTGCTGTTCAGGGTCTTTTTACTCTGACTATACTTTGCTAAATAAAATTTGGATTTTACCTCAACACGGACGCCTGGAGAACTTTTCATTATTTATTCGATATATATATATATATATATACAGACACATATTTAGACATGTATATGCATGTATCTCTATGCTAACGTCCTTTGCCTGCCTTTTGTTTTCGAACACCTCATATCTTTGAGCCCTTATAACCATTTTGTGCAATATTTTTTTTTTAAATATTTTTTATTAGATGGTATTATGAGTGTATCTGATCGTTTTGCAAAACAGTTAACCAGAGTTGTGAGGTCACACTAATCATTCTAGCGTTAATCGCGATTGTGCTCCCGCATTCGCATATACTTTCAACTTGTAATATGAGCACTACATCCAACGTGTACAAACAGCCACGATAAACCTGATATCTCTCATGTGTAACTGTTAGCGTGCCACTCTTAGTCTGGCCCAAAGTAGGTTCATTTTTGCCCTTTTGACAATGGGTAAACATAGGAAATTGAGGTGAGATTATATCATATATATCTAGATTTAAACTTTTACAGTTTGAGTGCAGTACCCTAGTATTGTGAATGTACCTTATTTAAAACATTCACTTTATTTTCTCTTTTTTCTTTTTATTATATATGATTTGCCCCTAGGTTGCACCTGCTGAATTATTTATGAATTGCCTTAGGGTGAGCAAACTGATTTTTGATATTTCTTTAATATACATTGCCTTACTTTTACCTCTTTTGCCTTACTTTTCATCTGTTTACTTCATTCTATAATTCTGTAATGCATTAGGGCACTTCTTTTCTTTCTCTTTTGGGATCTTTGTGCTTTAGTACTGCAGATGCTTGTTTTCCAGTTTATATTTTTTACCTACAGGTACTTAATGGGATATAGCACTTAAAAAGGTCTGTCTTGTTTATAGAAACCCAGATATACTTGCACACACAGCTTTGCCCTTTACACACAGAGATTTGACCAGATTCCTTGAATCTTTTAATTATATTGTGCACTGTAGAAGGTGAAATGCCCCAAATCCTACCGATTTGTCTTTGGGGAATGTTGTTCTCAAATTGTTGGATTATTCACTAACGCATCTGTTGGCAGATTAGTGAGCCTCGACCCATCCTTGCTCTTAAAGGACTAGCTTTATTAGAGGATCCCTATATACTTTGATTACATGATTGCCTCACCTTTTTCACATCACCTTCTTATTTCAACAGGTCACATCGCTATTAGTCCTAAATTGCCCTCCATGTGGGAACATTCATTAGATTTGAAATGAGTGTATATTTTAAAAAATAGATTACATTTACAAGTAAAACATCAAATAATGTGTTAATAATGTGTTTTCAATATAGTACAGGGTCATTTGAATTTTCAAATGACTCTTTTTATTTGATTTTTTTGCATTTTCCATACTGTCCCAACTTTTTCAGAGTTGGTGTTGTAGATAGCTAGATAGATAGATAGATAGATAGATAAAATTAAAAAGGTTATGCAAAAGCTGTTTAAATATAAAGTGAAAACTAATACCTACGACTCTATTGCTCTTTAGCTGACAGGGACACCAACCACAGAAAAAGAGACATTTATTCAACAAAGGGAAATAGCACTATAGTCCATTTTAAATGTTATGCTTTTGAAATGGAGATGGAGATTTTTATACAAAGTCCTTTTAACCTTGGTGCAAAGAGTTTTAGTTTGTCAAATTTCTATTACTTGGCTAATAAAAGTCACTGCAGGGGAAAACTGGTAAAAATTATCTGGAAACACTATAGATATTGTTATTTGATGGTTAAGGGAATAAAGCTCCATATATTCATAGGGTAATCTTGGTATATGGCTAGCTGCCAACCTTTGCTTGATATAGGCTCATTTATTTATTTTCATTGACTCATAGAAAAACCTTTTGCATAATGACATCATTCAACATCCAATTATGTGGTGACTTTACCATCACAAACACAAATTCCAAGTTTTATAAGGATACTAGCTGCTCCCTTCCCCGCAACACACATGCTCACTCAAAACTATATATTATATGAAATTAAGATATTTGTTATATTTAACATAAGTTATATTGAACATTGAGATAAAAAGCCTTCTTCCATTATTTCTACTTTCTATGTGGGTTATATTATTCATCACTACAATCTACAATGCATGTATTACTCAATAATAAAAAAAATTTACTGCATAGACTTTAGCACTGTAGACTTGGCTAATGACAAGCTGCTGGCTAATGACAAACTGCTAGAAATACCTATTTTGCAGCCCAAGAAGACCCAATTTAGCTGGTCTTCAACTACTGTATATTAAAACTAGGGATGTGCATTCAGCAGTTTTGTGAGCTGCCAAATGTAGACGAAGGTGGCCGTTCGCATCATTTGCCTCTTTTCAGAGCCAAATTTCATCTTTTGAAAGTGCAACACACTAAGTTCTGGATTTGCACAAGAAGAAATCCAGCTCTGAAAATAGCCATATGCAACGATCGGCTGCCTTCTTCCGTATTTGGCAGCTAACAAAACTGCTGAATATACATGCCTGAAATAAAGCTCCTCTTTTCTTGGTCATCATTGTATCCTTAATTTTATAAATAATGGGTGATCTTTCTACCAGTTCACAAGTTTTCGCCACACATGGACCTCGTGTTACAGGATGGTTTCCTTTTTTACAATCCAAACATCTGTACCATTTACATACCAAACACTGTTTGCCCACTGAACAATACCTCAAACACTAATGTAAGCGTTGTATAGTAATAAGTGTTATTAGAAATGGTCCTATTACTGGTATCTCAAGTGGGGAATACCATGTTCTTTCTATGTATGGGATTGTTTATTTGTGAATGTTGAACTAATGATTGCAATTGTATGTTTAATTATTGACTATATACACAGTCTATGTATGGATTACTTGCTATAGCCATGATTCTACTGTATATGTCAAATTAACTGCTATATGCATGGATAATACTGTATATTTGATGAATTGCTTTATACACATCTGTATGTTTGTTTACTGATGTATGTTCAAAGAAAGACGGTCCCAGCTGCATTAAAACAATAATCCTTTATTCTTTATTCATAGTTTAAAACATGAACATGAAGAAGCACAGCAAACGATGTGAAAGGTGCTGAGGGCGCAGCACTGTATGGCTTACATGTTTCGGAAAAGATCCGTAGTCATAGCCTACAGTGTTGTGCCCCACACCTGTTTAAAAGGGATTCAAACAAATGTGATTCGCTAATAGTAAAACCCGCCCTCAGACTAGACCTAAACACACCTGATTGATACATTAATGTCTAAGAGTAGTTCAGCACGCACAAACAATGTAAAAGGAATAGACTGCCTACTATATAGGTGATGAATATAAAAGAGTCAGGTGTTACAAGAAGGACAATAATAATATGTCCGGGCAAAAACATATACATATACACACTTTGGAGGCATACAAAGAAGAGGCAATAATAAAAAAACTTAGGTTAAATAGATTAAAGGGAGCAGAATTCCACACAAGTCCTATTAAAGGGAGCGGATTTCCACTGTGGTCCTTACATAATAAAGACCAGAAAATTGTACTACAAATACGCAAAACTCTGTGCCCACAATAGAAGCAATGAAACCAGGGTGATATATAAAATATAATATATACATACATACACGCTCTGTTATATTTTTATAGTTTTATAAAAAGTGATGCTATATTCCACCATGTGTAGTGGCTTATAGGGCATTATTCTGTGCTGCTATAGAAAATGGCCTGAGCAGGATAGGGCTCTAAAGCCGTCCTTCTAAAATATAGCTTAATAATACTATATGTATAAAACATTGTAAGAGCCCTATGCATAGTAGTAATCTCTGAATATGAGGATATAATATGTAACCCTAAAAGCTCAGTGGGGAAATATAGAATGAAATAATAAATAAGTGGAAATCAAATTATGATAATGAATAATGTAACTATAAAATACAAAAATAAATAAATAAATAATAAATAAAAAATGAAGAATAATAATGTTAGTGAGGTTGTTTGTTGATCTGCATAAGAGCAACAATTAGTCTTGTTAATATCCCTGTCTATGTATGAACAAATGTACACAAGTGTGTACTCGTTATTATCACTAATATGCATAGGAGCAAACATATAGATATTCCAAGCTGTGTATGTGGAGTATGTATATATAAGGAGAAGTATAGGAGATATGAGTGGTAATAATGATGGTAATAATGAAACATAATGAGACAAAGGAGGGGACAAAAGGGGATAATTATGGGTGAGGAAGGCAACCAAATAAAGCAAATGGGGCTATTTGAGATATTGCAAGCACAGTGATAATGAAAGAAAAAAAAAATCTTTCGAACTGTTATGGTTATTCCCAGAGATTTAAGACATCATATCTGGAATTTAATCCATCCGGCACCCGGGTGCCCATTGTGAAAATCCAAAAAGCTTCACGTCTAGCGAGAAGTGTGTCAACATACCCTCCCCTGGTAGGTCTATTGACCTTCTCAATAGCACACCAGGTAAAACCCTGAAGATTATTATCATGAAAAACCCCGAAGTGTTGAACTTTAGGGGTTGATGCCCTCTTGGTGTTAAATGAAGACAAATGTTCTCTGATCCTAGTATTTAGGTCACGTGAGGTGAGTCCTATATACTGGATCTTACACAAAGTGCACTCAATCAAGTAAACCACTGACTCCGTCTTGCAATTCATGCAAGATCTGATCTGTTATTGTTTTTTTGCTTTTTCACTAGTAAACTCACAGGGTTTACATTTTCGATGTCCACACTTGTACATGTTGGTGTGCTTGAGCCAGGAGCTTTGTTTGTCCCTGCTGTTTATGGTCTATCAAGGAGCATGTGTGTTGGGCGTCTGTATTAAGCAACTCACAGCTAACGGCTATCAGCACCCCCAAGTCTCACAGAGTTACGGAGCGGAGTAGAGGGGAGGAGCATTTCAAGACTCAGGAGGATCGTAGCCGGGATAAGTTGAGGCGGGTGAGAAGTTCACCACTTCGTCCCGGTTTGTTTCTTTCCCCAGAGTGACATTGTTCCTATACGGAGCCTTCTACGAGGACATAGGCATCGATACTGCCCGAAGTACCCCCACTCCCTGGCCCACTGGTGAGTGAAGCATTTCGTTGGTCTTTGTGTGCATTATTAGCTGTCTGTCTATTGACTTACCTTCAGCCTGCCTGTTTGCATGCGACTGTTTGCGGCTATTTGATTTTCACCTGCTTGTCTCTTTGCCTTGCTAATACACATATACGCTCCAACATACATTGGATTACTATATTTCTGGATTGCAGGTACAGTTTTAAGGGTTTCTCTTTGACTTTTGTTTACTGATGTACACATTCTTTGTAAATTAGATTATATTATATAATCTAATCTCTGTGGCTACAAATGCATGCATATCTGTGTGTAGGTTGCAGGGTATGTAACAGCTGTATGTATACTACAAGACAAGAAGCAGCATGGACATATGGTCCCTCCATTTCTAATGCTCTGCATCACTACTTGACTAATATAGCCTACTGCTCCCTGCTATTAATGCTAATTTGGTCCCTGCAATCCATACACAATGGGGCTGCTGTTTACTTCTCTTCTCAGAATGTGTTAGGACTCTGGGCTTTAAAGGTGAAAAGGATAAAAAAAATGATGGGAAGGAGAAAAGACCAATATATTGGAAGCAATGGTGTTATGCAGATGTGAAGCATTCTGAGGGTCAACGTCATTTGCAGATAAGAATCTTAATCTATTAAAATAATTAAAGTGTTACATGCTGATTGTATTAATTCTAAGGATTCCATTATGTATTTCTCTGCCTATAAAACTCTGAGATCTAAAATTAAAAGAGAATGAGAACAAAATGTATCACTATACTAATAATTAATTCTATATTAACAAAAGAACATAACATTTGTAAGAGCTACACAGCTCATATAATCTCTCCAATTTTATAAATCCTGCTTTGGGGACAAACCTCACACACTAACTTTTCCAGTATTGCCAACCTTACCACCCTAGATAACTGATTCACTAAAGCTCACTTTCCTTTACACACTTTAGTGAACCAGCTGCACAGAAAAAAGAACTAGTGAAGCTGGAGAAGACAAATACACCTCTTAGTGAAATCTGGGCACTGTTGTGGCTATGAGTTTAAAATAATTCATTTGATGTGGAAGTTTATATTAACAATAATAAATTGTGTTTTTTTTTTAAACATCAAGTCATCATAATACTAACTTGCACAAACTTAAAGGGACAGTTTACTCAAAAAAATGATCTTCCTAAATTTGTTCCCAATGATCCACTTTACCTCCTCGATTGTATTAAATTGTTTACCAGTATTTCCTTTACCCTTATATTGGCATTTTAAATAGTTGAATTAGCCTGTGGTATCCCCACCTATTCTGAAAGTTTCTGGCCATAGGTCCAAGCTATATATAATCTGTGTAAACATAGCCAGCAGAAGATATTACACTCCCAGTGGGGTTTAGAAGAGATAAGGTAATAAAATGTTAATTTTCTATTGTTCTCTCCAAGTATTGGTGATTGGTTTACGGACAGATATAAAATAATGAAGCATGCATATGTACACAATGTGATAACATAATCTGATCTGATTATACCCACAAGCTCAACCCATTTCATTAGGTTGTGGCTTTAAAACACAAACGGCTAGATTTAGAGTTTGGCGGCCAAAGGGGTGCGTTAGCTAGGCGTGCTTTTTTTCTCCCGCACCTTTTAAATACCGCTGGTATTTAGAGTTCACAGAAAGGCTGGGTTTTCAGTGCGTTAGGCTCCAAAAAGGGAGCGTAGAGCATAATTTAACAGCACTGCATCTCTAGATACCAGCGGTGCTTACGGACGCGGCCAGTTTCAAAAACGTGCTTGTGCACGATATCCCCATAGAAAACAATGGGGCACCTGCAAAAAAGCAGCGTTCAGCTCCTAACGCAGCCCCATTGTTTCCTATGGGGAAACACTTTCTACGTCTGCACCTAACACTCTAACATTTACCCCGAGTCTAAACACCCCTAACCTTACACTTATTAACCCCTAATCTGCAGCCCCCGCTATCGCTGACACCTGCATATATTTTTTTAACCCCTAATCTGCCGCTCCGTACACCGCCGCTACCTACATTATCCCTATGTACCCCTAATCTGCTGCCCCTAACACCGCCGACCCCTATATTATATTTATTAACCCCTAATCTGCCCCCCACAACGTCGCCGCCAGCTACCTACAATAATTAACCCCTAATCTGCCGATCGGAGCTCACCGCTACTATAATAAATGTATTAACCCCTAAAGCTAAGTCTAACGCTAACACTAACAACCCCTAAGTTAAATATAATTTTTATCTAACTAAATAAATTAACTCTTATTAAATAAATTATTCCTATTTAAATCTAAATACTTACCTGTAAAATAAACCCTAATATAGCTACAATATAAATTATAATTATATTGTAGCTATTTTAGGATTAATATTTATTTTACAGGCAACTTTGTATTTATTTTAACCAGGTACAATAGCTATTAAATAGTTAAGAACTATTTAATAGCTACCTAGTTAAAATAATTACAAAATTACCTGTAAAATAAATCCTAACTTAAGTTACAATTAAACCTACACTATCAATAAATAAATTAAATAAACTACCTACAATTATCTACAATTAAACCTAACACTACACTATCAATAAATAAATTAAATACAATTCCTACAAATAAATACAATGAAATAAACTAACTAAAGTACAAAAAATAAAAAATATTTACAAACATTAGAAAAAAATTACAACAATTTTAAACTAATTACACCTACTCTAAGCCCCCTAATAAAATAACAAAGACCCCCAAAATAAAAAAATGCCCTACCCTATTCTAAATTACAAAAGTTCAAAGCTCTTTTACCTTACCAGCCCTTAAAAGGGCCCTTTGTGGGGCATGCCCCAAAGAATTCAGCTCTTTTGCCTGTAAAAAAAAACATACAATACCCCCCCAACATTACAACCCACCACCCACATACCCCTAATCTAACCCAAACCCCCCTTAAATAAACCTAACACTAAGCCCCTGAAGATCTTCCTACCTTGTCTTCACCATGCCAGGTATCACCGATCGTTCCAGGCTCCAAAATCTTCATCCAAGCCCAAGCAGGGGCTGGCGATCCATAATCCGGCGGCTGAAGAGGTCCAGAAGAGGCTCCAAAGTCTTCATCCTATCCGGGAAGAAGAGGCGATCCGGACCGGCAACCATCTTGATCCAAGCGGCATCTTCTATCTTCATCCGATGACGACCGGCTCCATCTTGAAGACCTCCACCACGGACCCATCTTCTTCTTCCGACGACTTCCCGACGAATGACGGTTCCTTTAAGGGACGTCATCCAAGATAGGATTCTATCAGCCAATCGGATTTAAGGTAGGAAAATTCTGATTGGCTGATGGAATCAGCCAATCAGAATCAAGTTCAATCCGATTGGCTGATTCAATCAGCCAATCAGATTGAGCTCGCATTCTATTGGCTGTTCGATCAGATTAGGGGTTAATACTTGAAGTTAGCTGTCGGCGATGTTAGGGAGGGCAGATTAGGGGTTAATACTATTTATTATAGGGTTATTGAGGCGGGAGTGAGGCGGATTAGGGGTTAATAACTTTATTATAGTAGCGGTGCAGTCCGCTCGGCAGATTAGGGGTTAATAAGTGTAGGCAGGTGGAGGCGACGGTGAGGGGGGCAGCTTAGGGGCTAATAAATATAATATAGGGGTCGGCGGTGTTAGGGGCAGCAGATTAGGGGTTCATAGGGATAACGTAGGTGGCAGCGGCGTGCGGTCGGCAGATTAGGGGTTAAAAATTTTAAAAGAGTGGCGGCGATGTGGGGGGACCTCGGTTTAGGGGTACATAGGTAGTTTATGGGTGTTAGTGTACTTTAGAGCACAGTAGTTAAGAGCTTTATAAACCGGCGTTAGCCCAGAAAGCTCTTAACTACTGACTTTTTTCTGAGGCTGGAGTTTTGTCGTTAGATTTCTAATGCTCACTTCAGCCACGAGTCTAAATACCGGCGTTAGAAAGATCCCATTGAAAAGATAGGATACGCAATTGACGTAAGGGGATCTGCGGTATGGAAAAGTCGCGGCTTGAAAGTGAGCGTTAGACCCTTTAATGACTGGCTCCAAATACCAGAGGGCGGTAAAAACCAGCGTTAGGAGCCTCTAACGCTGGTTTTGACGGCTACCGCCCAACTCTAAATCTATGCCATAATCAGCTATTTCATATGCACAAATAAATCTTAAAAAGTAAATCTCATACGTTTTATACTCAGCTTGTAAAAATGCAGCTTGTAAAAAAAAGTAATTGGCAACACATTAACGAAAAAACTATTTATTTCATGTAATTGGCAGGAGTATGGGGGATATCTATCAAGCTGTCAACTATGCTGCATTTGCCAGCACCCATATGCTCGCTAACATCGCGGCCGCGTATCTCAATATGCTCTCCATATTTATGAAAAAAGCCGGCAAAAAGACGCGCACCAAGTACGGGGCGATGAGCATCGGACTGTTGTTAACTAACAGTCATCGATTTTGCGTCTATTCGGCTTTTTTCAAACTTTATTTATACCCTGTCACTAAATGCCGCCACTATACTAAAATGTTTAACCCCTATCCTGCTGCTCCCCAACACCGCCGCAACCTAAATAAAGTTATTAACCCATATCCCGCCACTCCCCGACCCCGCCGCAACATAACTAAAGTTATTAACCCCTATCCCGCCACTTTCCGACCCCGCTGCAACATAACTAAAGTTATTAACCCCTATCCCGCTGTTCCCCGACCCCGCTGCAACATAAATAAAGTTATTAACCCCTATCCCACCGCTCACCAACCCCGCCGCAACCTAAATAAACATATTAACCCCTAAACTACTGGCCTCCAACATCACTACCACTAACTAAACCTAATAACCCCTAAACTGTCAGCCCCCCACATCGCCAAAAACTAAAGCTATTAAAACCATTACTAAAATGTTTAACCCCTATCCTGCCGCTCCCCGACACCGCCGCAACCTAAAGTTATTAACCCGTATCCTGCCACTCCCCGACCCCGCCGCAACATAACTAAAGTTATTAACCCACTATCCCGCCACTTCCCGACCCCGCCACAACATAACTAAAGTTATTAACCCCTATCCCTCTGTTCCCCGACCCTGCTGCAATATAAATAAAGTTATTAACCCCTATCCCACCGCTCACCAACCCCGCCGCAACCTAAATAAACATATTAACCCCTAAACTGTCAGCCCCCCACATCGCCAAAAACTAAAGCTATTAACCCCTAAACCTAACAACCTCCTAACTTTAAATTAAAATTACAACATCCCTATCTTCAAATAAATTAAAACTTACTGTAGAATTGAAATAAACTATTTTAAACTATTAATTGACCTACCCTAAATATTATCCTACAATTAAATTAAGCTACCAATTAAATAAAATAAATTATATATTAAAAAACCTAACCCTATTCAAATTAATTAGATATACTATTAAACATTATTAAAAGTACTAAATTACAGAAAAACAAACAAACACTAAGTTACAAAATAAACCGCCGTAAACTTATTAAGAGGATGCTCTGCGCCGGATGTCTTCAGGATGGACCCACTCTGTGCCGGATGGATGAAGATAGAAGATGCCGCCCGGATGAAGACTTCTTGCCGTCTGGATGATGACTTCTCCGGCTGGATGGATCCTTCAAGTGGGACTTCAAGAACTGTAAGTGGATCATCAGGGGGTTAGTGTTAGGTTTTTTTAAGGGTTTTTTGGTGGGTTTTAGTTTTAGATTAGGGTCTGGGCATGTAAAAGAGCTTAGCCCATGGCAATGGGGAGCTTATGTTATTTTAGATAGGTTTTTTTATTTGGGGGGGTTGGTTGGTTGGGTGGTGGGTTTAACTGTTGGGGGCGTGTTTATATTTTTTTTTTACAGGTAAAAGAGCTGTTATCTTTGGGGCAATGCCCCACAAAAGGCCCTTTTAAGGGCCATTGGTAGTTTATTGTAGGCTAGGTTTTTTTTTTATTTTGGGGTGCTTTTTTATTTTGATAGGGCTATTAGATTAGGTGTATTTTTTTTTTGATAATGTGGGTTTTTTCCCCCCGTAATTTAGTGTTTTTTATTTTTTGTAACTTAGCTTTTATTTTATTTGGTACTTTAGTACTTTTAATAATTTTTAATTGTATATTTAACCCCTTAACGACCAAGGACGTGCCGGGCACGTCCTCTGGGGTGTGAAGCTCTGGAAGGGATCATTCCAGCAGCTTCTAAGGTATTGCAGTGATGCCTCAATATTGAGGCATCACTGCAATACCTTTTTTGGCACACCGATGCAGAGAGGGCCACTCTGTGGTGGGACAGGGTGGTGGGTGGCGGTTGTGGGTGGGAGAGGAGGGGAGAAATAATTGTTTAAAATAGATCTAGGAGGGGGAGGGGGTAGGGTATGCAGGGGGGGCAGCTACACTACAGAAAAAAAGTGGTTATTTAAAAAACTAAAAAAAAAAATTAAGTGCAAAGTGGATACTGGCAGACAGCTGCCAGTACCCAAAATGGTGGGAAATAGTTAGTGGGGGGAGGGTTAGAGAGCTCTGTGTGGGGGATCAATGAGGTTGGGGGCTAAGGAGAGATTATACACAGCAGAATATATATATTTTTAAAAAAAAAAATGAAAAAAAGCCATTTATTTTAGTACTGGCAGACTTTCTGCCAGTACTTAAGATGGCGGGGACAATTGTGGGGTGGGGAAGGGATGAGAGCTGTTTGAGAGGGATCATGTGGTGGGATGTGTCAGGTGGGAGGCTGATCTCTACACTAAAGTTAAAATTAACCCTTCAAGCTCCCTACAAGCTACCTAATTAACCCCATCACTGCTGGGCACATTACAAGTGTGGTGCACAGCGGCATTTAATGGCCTTCTAATTACCAAAAAGCAATGCCAAAGACATATATGTCTGCTAATTCTGAACAAAGGGGATCCCAGAGAAGCATTTGCAACCATTTGTACAATAATTGCACAAGCTGTTTGTAAATAATTTCAGTGAGAAACCCAAAGTTAGTGAAAAAGTTAACGATTTTTTTTATTTGATCGAATTTGGCGGTGAAATGGTGGCATGAAATATATCAAAATGGACCTAGATCAATACTTTAGGATGTCTACTACACTAAAGCTAAAATTAACCCCACATTCTCCTTACAAGCTACCTAATTAACCCCTTCACTGCTGGGCATATTACAAGTGTGGTGCGCAGCAGCATTTAGCGGCCTTCTAATTACCAAAAAGTAATGCCACAGTAATAAATGTCTGCTATTTCTGAACAAAGGGGATCCCAGAGAAGCAGTTACAAACATTTGTGCCATAATTGCACAAGTTGTTTGTAAATAATATCAGTTAGAAACCTAACGTTTGTGAAAAAGTTTGTGAAATTGGCGGTGAAATGGTGGCTTGTTTTTTCATCATATTTTATAAAAAAAAATTATAGTAAATTATAAGCTATGATGAAAATAATGTTATCTTTAGAAAGTCCGTTCAATGGCGAGAAAAATGGTATATAATATGTGTGGGTACAGTAAATGAGTAAGAGGAAAATTACAGCTAAACACAAATACAGTAGAAATGCAAAAATTGCCTTGGTCCCAAACAGTCAGAAAATGGAAAAGTGCTGTGGTCACTAAGGGGTTAAATAATTTGAGTAGTGTTAGTTTTTTTAAAAAGGAATTTACTTTAATTCATTGCTAGTTTAATTTAGTTGTAGTATAATAGTTAGGGTAGGTTAATTTATCTTTTAAAATTTGTTTATTTTAATTCTACAGGTAAGTTTAAATGTATTTTAAGATAGGGATCTTGTAATTTTAATTTAAAGTTCGGGGTTTGTTAGGTTTAGGGGTTAATAGCTTCATTTAGTTTTTGGCGATGTGGGGGGCTGACGGTTTAGGGGTTAATAGGTTTAGTTAGTGGTGGTGATGTAGGAGGCCAGAGGTTTAGGGGTTAATAAGTTTATTTAGTGGTGGCGGTGTCGGGGAGCAGCGGAATAGGGGTTAATACATTTTATTTAGGTTGCGGCAACGTTGTGGCGGCAGATTAGGGGTGTTTAGACTCGGGGTTTATGTTAGGGTGTTAGATGTAAACGTAACTTGTTTTCAATCATAGAAGTCAATGGGATATCTGGCAGTATCGAACATTAGCTTTCGGTGCTTTCAGACTCCCATTGATTTCTATGGCATCTGCGGCCTTCAGGGTTGCGGATTGATAACCAGGTACACTGCATCAGAATAGCCACGAGCATACCTGTTAAAAGTTTAATAACTGGGAAAAAGTGTCAGATAGAGCCAAATCTGTATTCGGAACATCTGTAATGACGTAAGCATCGATCTGCGTCGGATTGAGACCGGAAGATCGTATGTTACTGTACGTCACAAATTTCAACATTTGCCAGTCTGTAGGCTTTGATAACTAGGTTGGATCAAGCTTGCAACAATTACGCTGCGGAATTCCGGCGTATTTGTGGTTGACAGCTTGATAGATAGGCCTCCATGAGCTAGTGACATATGGGATATACAGTCCTACCAGGAGGGGCAAAGTTTCCCAAACCTCAAAATGCCTATAAATACACCTCCCACCACACCCACAACTCATATTTACAAACTTTGCCTCCTATGGAGGTGGTGAAGTAAGTTTGTGCTTGATTTTTTTGTTTTCTTCTATGATAAGCGCTTCTAAGCATTTTGAAGCCCAATTCCTCTCAGAGTACAGTGTTTGTCAGAGGGATGTGAAGAGAGTATCGCCTATTGATTTTTTATGGGAAATCTTTTCAAGGGTTTTCTGTTATCGGGATTCATCTCCTACCTCTCTTTTTAGATCGACGATATACTCTTATACCATTACCTCTGCTGATAGTTTTCAGTACTCCGTTTGGCTATAGGCTATATGTGGATGGGTGTCTTTCAGTAAGTATGTATCATTATTTAAGACACTCTCAGCTATGGTTGGCACTTTATGTATTTATATAACATTCTAAATATATGTATTTACTTATGTTTGCCATGAGTCAGGTCTATGTATATTTCCCTTTGCAGTCTAGCAGTTTCAGTATGGGCATCATTTTTAGGAAGTTTTTTTCTTACCTGGGGTATAGTCTTCTGTTCCAATTTGAATTTTTTGGCTCTATTTTGCATTTATGATGCCGCAAGTTCGTCATTTCCTGCGTCTTAGTTGACGCCAGGTTGTTTCTGTTATGACGCGAGTTGCGTCATTTCCGGATGTTTGTTGGCGGCAAATATTTTTTATACTTTCTTTTGCGTTGTATGTCATACTTGGCGCCAAAAAAATTTGTTTTATTTTACCCCACTTTCTATATGCTCCTTGCATTCTTTATGCTCAGAGGGCTATGCTATTTGCTTTTTTGCTTATTTAAGCATTTGCATTTTTTTCCCATTCCTGAAACTGCTATATGAGGAAATAAGATATTTTTGTTTAAATGTTATTTTTTCTTTAAAATTTTACAAGATGTCTCAACCTGTTCCTGTCTCAGACGTTGCTGTAGGAACCATGCTGCTTGAACACAGTTCTATCAAAGCTAAGTGTATCTCTTGTAAGCTAGCTGAGATTATATCTTCAGCTGTAGTATGTAACAGTTGTCATGATAATCTTTTGTATGCCGAAAATGCGCCTATTAGTACTAGTCCAGTATCTGTTGTTCCCTCAACATCTAATGTACATGATATCCCTGTTGATATGAAAAATTATATTGCTGATGCAATACAGAAGGCTATGTCTGCTATTCTGCCTTCTAATAAATGTAAAAGGTCTTTTAAAACTTCTCATGATACTGATGAATTTTGTAATGACCGACAACATACTGATATATCCACCTCTGATGAGGATCTCTCTGACTCAGTAGATCCTACTTCAGACATTGATATTGATAAATCAACTTATCTTTTTAAGATTGAGTATATATTCGTTCTTTGTTTAAAGACGTGTTAGTTACTTTGGATATTGAGGAGTCCGGTCCTCTTGATAACAAATCCACTAAACATTTAAATTCTGTTTGTAAACCTCCTGTGATTACTCCTGAGGTTTTCCCTGTTCCTGATGCTATTTCTGATGTGATTGCTAAGGCATGGTATAAGACTGGTACTTCTTTTGTTCCTTCTTCTAGGTTTAAAAGGTTGTACCCTTTGCCAGTGACTAATTTAGAGTTTTGGGAAAAAGTCCCTAAGGTTGATGGGGCTATTTCTACTCTTGCCAAGTGTACTACTATTCCAATGGAAGATAGTACTTTGTTTAAGGATCCTTTAGATAGGAAAATTGAATCTTATCTAAGGAAAGCTTATTTACATTCTGGCTAAATTCTCAGGACTGGCATTTCTATGGCTGATGTTGCGGCTGCATCGACTTTTTGGTTGGATAGCTTAGCACAATGGTAAAAAGATCCTGATTTATCTAGCATTGTTCGTTTGCTTCAACATGCTAATCATTTTATTTGTGATGCTATTTTTGATATCATCAAGATTGATGTTAAATCTATGTCTTTTGCTAGTTTAGCTAGAAGGGCTTTATGGCTCAAATCATGGATTGCTGACATGGTATGTAAATCTAGGTTACTATCTCTATCATTCCAGGGTAATAATTTATTTGGTTTTCAGCTGGATTCTATTATTTCCACTATTACTGGGGGGAGGGAGTTTTTTGCCCCAAGATAAAAAAATCTAAGGGTAAATCTAAAGCTTCTAATCAGTTTCATTCCTTTTGTCAGAATAGAGAACAGAAAACCACTCCTTCCCCTAAGGACTCTGGCTCCAATTGGAAGCCATCTTCGAGTTGGAATAAATCCAAGCCTTATAAGAAACCAAAGCCAATTCAGTTCTACTGGTGGGGGGCAGATTGAAATTATTTCAAGATGTTTGGGCAGGTTACATTCAGAATCATAGGTTTCAGAATAAGACCGCCTGTGAGAAGATTTTTTCTTTCTCACATTACAAAAAATCTTGTGAAAGCTCTGGCCTTTCTGAAGTGTGTTTCACTGATCTGGAGCTTTCAGGGGTAATTGTACCAGTTCCACTTGTGCAACAGGGTCTGGGTTTTTATTCAAATTTATTCATTGTCCCGAAGAAGGAAAATTCATTCAGACCAGTTCTGGATCTGAAATTTTTGAATAACTTTGTAAGGGTCCCAACTTTCAAGATGGTGACTATAAGGACTATTCTGCCTTTTGTTCAGCAAGGTCATTACATGTCCACAATAGACTTACAGGATGCATATCTTCCGATTCATCCAGACCACTATCGGCTTCTGAGATTCTCTTTTCTAGACAAGCATTACCAATTTGTCGCTCTTCCATTTGGCCTAGTGACAGCTCCAATAATCTTTTTGAAGGTTCTCGGTGCCGTTCTATCTGTAATCAGAGAGCAGGGTATTGCAGTGTTTCCTTATTTGGACAATATCTTGTTACCAGCTCAATCTTTTCATTTAGCAGAATCTCTCACAAATCAACTAGTGTTGTTTCTTCGAAGACATGGTTGGAGGATCAATTTACCAAAGAGTTTCTTGATTCCTCAGACAAGGGTTACCTTTTAAGGTTTCCAGATAGATTCAGTATCCATGACTCTGTCTTTAACAGACAAGAGATGTTTGAAGTTGGTTTCAACCTGTCTAAACCTTTAGTCTCGATCATTCCCTTCAGTGGCTATATGCATGGAAGATTTAGGTCTCATGACTGCAGCATCGGATGCGATCCCCTTTGCTCCTTTTCATATGAGACCTCTGCAGCTTTGCATGCTAAATCAATGGTGCAGGGATTATACTCGGATATCACAATTGATATTCATAAATTCCAACACTCAACTCTCTCTGACTTGGTGGTTAGACCATCATCGGATTATTTAAGGGGCCTCTTTTTTTCGTTCTTCCTGGACTGTGATTTCAACAGATGCAAGTCTCACAGGTTGAGGAGCTGTCTGGGGGTCTCTGACAGCACAAGGGGTTTGGAATCCACAAGAGGCGAGGTTACCAATCAATAATTTAGAACTTTGTGCTATTTTCAGGGCTCTTCAGGCTTGGCCTCTATTAAATAGAGAATCATTCATTCATTTTCAGACAGACAATATCACAACTGTGGCATATGTCAATCATCAGGGTGGGACTTGCAGTCCTTTAGCGATGAAAGAAGTATCTCAGATACTTTCTTGGGCGGAATCCAACTCCTGTCTAATTTCTATGATACATATCCCAGGTGTAGACAATTGGGAAGTGGATTATCTCAGCCATCAGACTTTACATCCAGGGGAGAGGTCTCTCCATCCAGATGTATTTTGTCAGATTGTACAGATGTGGGGTCTTCCCGAAATAGATCTGATGGCTTCCCTTCTAAAGAAGAAACTTCCCAGGTACCTTTCCAGGTACAGGGATCCTCAGGCGGAGATGGTGGATGTGTTAGCAGTTCCTTGGTTTTATCAACCTGCTTACATTTTTCCACCTCTAGTTCTTCTTCCAAGGGTGATCTCCAAGATCATAATCAAACAATCGCATGTGTTTCTGATATCACCAGCATGGCCTCACTGATTTTGGTTTGCGGATCTTGTCCGGATGTCAAGTTGCCAACCTTGGCCACTTCCGTTAAGACCAGACCTTCTGTCTCAAGGACCGTTTTTCCATCAGGATCTCAAATCGCTAAATTTGAAGGTATGGAAATTGAACGCTTAGTGCTTAATCATAGAGGTTTCTCTGACTCAGTGATTGATACTTTGCTACAGGCTCGTAAGTCAGTTTCAAGGAAGAGATATTATTGGGTTTCGAAAAATCTATATTTCATGGTGTTCTTCTCATAAATTCTCTTGGCATTCTTTTAGAATTCCTAGATAGTGATGTCGCAAACCTAAAATTTTGGGTTCGTGAACGGCAAACGCGAACTTCCACAACTGTTCGCGAACGGGCAAACCGCGCGAACTGCCATTGACTTCAATAGGCAGGCAAATTTTAGAACCCACAGGGACACTTTCTGGCCACAATAGTGATGGAAAAGTTGTTTCAAGGGGACTAACACCTAAACTGTGGCATGCCAGAGGGGGATCCATGGCAAAACTCCCATGGAAAATTACATAGTTGATGCAGAGTCTGGTTTTAATCCATAAAGGGCATAAATCACCTAACATTCCTAAATTGTTTGGAATAGCGTGCTTTAAAACATCAGATATGATGTTGTATCGATCAGGTAGTGTAAGGGTTATGCCCGCTTCACAGTGACAGAACAAACTCCCTATTTACCGCACCGCAAACAACCGCAAACAGTCCATTTGCACAACCGCAAACTCCCCATTTGCACAAGTTTTGATACCAAGCTAGCCATGTCCCGTTCCTTGTCCTCAATGATGTCATTGAAGGTCTATTCCTCCACCCAGCCACGTACAACACCAAGGGTCCCCGAAAGGTGACAACACGCCCCCTGGGACGCCTGCTGTGTTTGGTCTTCCACCTCCTCAAAGCCACCTTCCTCCTCTGACTCCTCTTCTTCAGACTCCTCTCTCTGCATTGCCTCTCTCTCCGTTATTATAAGGTGTGTTAAGTAGTACTATTCCTATCAGTTTAATCCCTGTCACGTCCCCTATCAGGGGACGTGTATATGGCATTGATTTTAGGAACTGGGAGATGGAAAAAGATGCTTGGTCGGTCCTCCTACTTCAAATTTGGGGCACTGCGCGTGCAATCTAATGTACCACCAGATAGTAGTGATGTGTTAAGTAGTTCTATTCTTATCAGTTTAATCCCTGTTATGTCCCCTATCAGGGGACGTGTATATGGCATCGATTTTAGGAACCGGGAGATGGAAAAAGATGCTTGGTCGGTCCTCCTACTTCAATTTTGGGGCACTGCCTGTGCAATCGAATGTGCCACCAGATAGGAGTGGTGTGTTAAGTAGTACTATTCTTATCAGTTTAATCCCTGTTACGTCCCCTATCAGGGGACGTGTATATGGCATCGATTTTAGGAACCGGGAGATGGAAAAAGATTCTTGGTCGGTCCTCCTACTTAAAATTTGGGGCACTGCATGTGCAATCTAATATGCCACCAGATAGGAGTGGTGTGTTAAGTAGTTCTATTCTTATCAGTTTAATCCCTGTTACGTCCCCTATCAGGGGATGTGTAAATGGCATCGATTTTAGGAACCGGGAGATGGGAAAAGATGCTTGGTCGGACCTCCTACTTCAAATTTGGGGCACTGCGCGTGCAATCTAATGTGCCACCAGATAGGAGTGGTGTGTAAAGTAGTACTATTCCTATCAGTTTAATCCCTGTTATGTGCCTTTTTTGGCTTGGTTTTTGAAGCCACAGTGCAGCACCAGAGGCCAGAAAAATTAGGCATGTGCACATGACTGAAAAATTAGGTATTGTTGCAGCCGCTGCTGTAGCAGCAGCCAGACACATTGATGTTTGATTCCCAGGCAGAAAGTGCCCTAAAATATTGCGGCTTGAACCCTAGTTGGTGGCGGAAAAGTCACGCAAGTCATCCGGCATTCAGAGATAAAATACAGCAGCGTGTGGACCATTTTTAGCCCAAGACAGCTCATCTCATCAGGCCTTTTTTAGTCAAATGTATCACCCACTGTCAGTCCCTTCGGGATCCATCCCTCATTCATCTTAATACAGGTGAGGTAATCTCAGTGACAATACCTCCTGCTGCACTGAAGGTCCTTTCTGACAGGACACTTGAAGCAGGGCAGGCCAGAAGTTCTATTGCAAATTGGGATAGCTCAGGCCACAGGTCAAGCCTGCAAACCCAGTAGTCAAGGGGTTCATCGATCCTCAGAGTGTCGATATCTGCAGTTAAGGTGAGGTAGTCTGCTACCTGTCGGTCGAGTCGTTCTCTGAGGGTGGACCCCGAAGGGCTGTGGCAATGCATAGGACTTAAAAAGCTCTGCATGTCCTCCATCAACAACACGTCTGTAAAGCGTCCTGTCCTTGCCGGCGTGGTGGTGGGAGGAGGAGGATTACTTTCACCTCTTCCCTGTTAGATTCCCATTGTGCTGTGACATCACCCTTATGCGCTGTGTAAAGCACAGCAACAGGCACGACATTATGAAAGACCCCATTTGCACAAGGTTGGATGCCGAGCTACTCATGTCCCGTTCCTTGTCCTCAGTGATCTCACTGAAGGTATCTTCTTCCCCCCAGCCACGTACAACACCACGGGTACCAGATAGGTGACAATGAGCACCCTGGGATGCCTGTTGTGGTTGGTCTTCCTCCTCCTCCTCCTCAAAGCCACATTCCTCCTCTGACTCCTCTTCCTCACAATCCTCTTCCAGCGTTGCCGCAGGTCTAGCAAGCGATTCTGATAAGGCTGTTTCTGGTGGTGATGGTGACCACAACTCTTCCTCTTCACGCTCATCTATGGCCTGATCCAGCACTCTTCACAGGGCACGCTCCAGGAAGAAACAAATGGTATGATGTCGCTGATGGTGCCTTCGGTGCGACTGACTAGGTTTGTCACCTCCTCAAAAGGACGCATGAGCCTACAGCCTTTGCGCATAAGCGTCCAGTAACGTGGAAAAAAATTCCCAGCTCCGCAGAGGCTGTCCTAGCACCCCGGTCATACAAATAGTCGTTAATGGCTTTTTCTTTTTGGAGCAGGCGGTCAAACATTAGGGGTATTGAATTCCAACGTTTCGGGCTATCGCAAATCAAGCGCCTCATTGGCATGTTGTTTCGCCGCTGGATATCTGAAAAGTGCGCCATGGCCGTGTAGGAACGCCTGAAATGGCCACACACCTTCCTGGCCTGCTTCAGGATGTCCTGTAAGCCTGGGTACTTATGCACAAAGTGGTGTACGATCAGATTACACACATGTGCCATGCACGGCACATGTGTCAACTGCCCAAATTCAATGCCGCCACCAAATTTCTTCCGTTGTCACAAACCACTTTGTCGATCTCCAGTTGGTGCGGATCAGCCACTGATCCACCTGTGCGTTCAGGGCGGATAGGAGTGCTGGTCCGGTGTGAATCTCTGCTTTCAGGCAAGTCAACCCCAAGAAGGCGTGACACTGCCGTATCCAGGATGTGGAATAGTACCTGGGGAGCTGGGGGGGGTGCCGTTGATGTGGAGCAAGACGCAGCAGCAGAAGAGGACTCAGCCGAGGAGGTTATGGAAGAGGATGGAGTAGGAGGAGTAGAGGAGGTGGCAGCAGGCCTGCCTGCAAGTCGTAGAGGTGTCACCAACTCGTCTGCAGAGCCACGCATTCCATGCTTGGCAGCCATCAGCAGGTTTACCCAATGTGCAGTGTAGGTGATATACCTGCCCTGAGCATGCTTTGCAGACCAGTATCAGTGGTCAGATGAACCCTTGCCCCAACACTGTGTGCCAGACATGCCATTACTTCCTTTTGCACAATCGAGTACAGGTTGGGGATTGCCTTTTGTGCAAAGAAATTTCGGCCGGGTACCTTTCACTGCGGTGTCCCAATAGCTAGAAATTTTTTAAATGCCTCAGACTCCAAAAGATTGTATGGTAAAAGCTGATGGGCTAAGAGTTCAGACAAGCCAGCTGTCAGATGCCGGGCAAGGGGGTGACTTTGTGACATTGGCTTCTTACGCTCAAACATGTCCTTGACAGACACTTGACTGTGGGCAGATGAGCAGGAACTGCTCAAGGCGAGACACGGAGTGGCGGATGGTTGAGAGGGGGCAAGGAGGACAGCAGTGGTTGATGTGGCTGAAGATGCTGGACCAGGAGGAGGATGGCGGCTTTGAGTTTGTGTGCTGCTTGTACTCATGTGTTGATCCCATAGGCGTTTGTGATGTGCGATCATGTGCCTGAGAAGAGGACTCAGCCGAGGAGGTTATGGAAGAGGATGGAGTAGGAGGAGTAGAGGAGGTGGCAGCAGGCCTGCCTGCAAGTCGTAGCGGTGTCACCAACTCCTCTGCAGAGCCACGCATTCCATGCTTAGCAGCCATCAGCAGGTTTACCCAATGTGCAGTGTAGGTGATATACCTGCCCTGAGCATGCTTTGCAGACCAGTATCAGTGGTCAGATGGACCCTTGCCCCAACACTGTGTGCCAGACATGCCATTACTTCCTTTTGCACAATCGAGTACAGGTTGGGGATTGCCTTTTGTGCAAAGAAATTTCGGCCGGGTACCTTCCACTGCGGTGTCCCAATAGCTAGAAATTTTTTAAATGCCTCAGACTCCACCAGCTTGTATGGTAAAAGCTGACGGGCTAAGAGTTCAGACAAGCCAGCTGTCAGATGCCGGGCAAGGGGGTGACTTTGTGACATTGGCTTCTTACGCTCAAACATGTCCTTGACAGACACTTGACTGTGGGCAGATGAGCAGGAACTGCTCAAGGCGAGACACGGAGTGGCGGATGGTTGAGAGGGGGCAAGGAGGACAGCAGTGGTTGATGTGGCTGAAGATGCTGGACCAGGAGGAGGATGGCGGCTTTGAGTTTGTGTGCTGCTTGTACTCATGTGTTGATCCCATAGGCGTTTGTGATGTGCGATCATGTGCCTTTGCAAAGCAGTTGTACCTAGGTGGGTGTTGGACTTCCCACGACTCAGTTTCTTTTGGCACAGGTTGCAAATGGCATCGCTGTTGTCAGAGGCAGACACACAAAAAAAATGCCACACTGCTGAGCTCTGCAATGACGGCATTCTGGTGGTAGCAACAGCATGCGTTGATTGGTGTTCTGTCTGGCTGACCCCGGGGTGCCGATGCATGCTGTCTGGCTGTGCCACTAGCTCCTTGCAACGACCTCCCCCTGCTTCCAACTCGTCTCCTCCTCCTCTCTGTCTCCCCATCTGAACTTTACCCCTCTTCTTCTTCTCTTCTAGCGGGCACCCACATGACATCCACGGACGCATCGTCATCATCAACCGCTTCACTTGTATCTGACAACTCAGCAAAGGAAGCAGCAGCGGGTACAACATCATCATCATCACACCGTGCGTCCATGTGTGTAATGCTGCCTGACTGAGACATATCCCTGTTATCTACATCCTCTGGCAATAATGGTTGCGCATCACTATCACTCATTTCTTCCAACTCATGTGTAAATAAATCCTCTGACAGATCAAGTGAAGCGGCTGTGGTGTTAGTGTTGGTGGTGGCGGCAGGCGGGCGAGTGGTAACTTGAGAGATGCCCGAAGCTAAGCTGGAGGAGGATGGTGCGTCAAGGTTCCGAGCGGAAGCAGTAGAAGATTGTGTGTCCTGTGTTAGCCAGTCAACTATGTCCTCAGAACTATTCGAGTTCGGGGTACGTGGCCTTTGAACACTGGGCATTATTCTAGGGCCAAAGGGAATCACAGCACCACGAACATGACGGCCCCTGCGGGGTGGCCTGCCTCTGCCTGTCATTTTTTTTTTCCGATTAGTGGTACTATGCGTGCAAGCTACTGTGACAACAGATATGAGTGGCACTGTGCACTGGCAGAAGTTGGCAGAGTAGACGCTGTAGGCCTGACACACACGCTTGCAGACAACTAACTGCTATTCAATCTATTACAGTCAAAAAATTTTTTTTTTTTTAAAATGTACACTACTGAGTTGCACTGGGGTGACACTGTGCTCTGGCAGGCACTGAAACGCACCCGTGTGAAGGAAACTGACTGCTATTATTTAACACAGTCAAAAAAGTGTTGTTTTTTTTAAATGTACACTACTGTTATACCAGATATGAGTTGCACTGGGGTGACACTGTGCCCTGGAAGGCACTGAAACACACACGTGTGAAGGAAACTGACTGCTATTATTTAACACAGTCAAAAAAGTGTTGTTTTTTTAAAATGTACACTACTGTCAGGGCTGGTGCTAGACTATTTTGTGCCCTAGGCGAGACCAGTTACTTGCAGCCCCCCCCATGCAAAAAAAAATAAAAAAAATTAAAGAAACAAATCATAACACTTTTAAATTTCTTTTAATTTTCATGAATAAGTGGTGTGGCATAAGATGCCAAAAGCAACAATATTAAAGGCAAAATATAAAGTAACCAAATGTTAAATTGCCTATATTATCAAAAAATATATTTTAACTTTTAATTAAACAAAATATATATTAACTGAGTCTGTATTTTCCTTACAGCCATAGAAACAAACAAAAAAAACACAGATTTGTCAGAAATTTTTTTACATTTCAGACACCTCAAAATCTCACTCTGCGTGCCTTTTCCTTTGCAAATTTTGTCACCATTTCAGCCAGATCAAGTGCTGCTGCCTGTGTATGTTCAATAGATATAGTTGCCAAGCCAACTAGTCTCTTTTCCAACATTGTAGAACGTATTTAACTTTTTATAAGTTTGAGCTTTGAGAAACTACGTTCACCACTTGCCACTGATACTGGAAGTGTGAGAAGGATCCTCAGAGCAACAGCAACATTGGGCACGTTATCCAGAAGTTTATTTTGTAGTATGAAGAGAAGTACTTCTTGTGACGGCATAGGTTTTGGAATTCTTCCAGCTATTGCTTCAAGTTCACAACGCAGATCTTCAGCATCAATATCTTTGTTTCCATTATGCATCAATGACTTTTCCAAATTATTACAGTCCTTAAGTAAATCTTCTGTTGATTTTTTCTTTATACTGTATATGTCATATAGAAAGCCAAATAGTGAATTATATTTTTGTAGCTGTTGGAATCTCTCTTCAATCGATTGTATTGCCATGTCTAAAACAGCATAGTAAAAACCTGTTTTGAATTTCTGCTTTGGATCTTGTGGTGCTTCTTCTCGGGCCTCATAATCAAACTGCCGTTTCTTTCTCCTGTTTCAAACTTGATCTTCTGTCTCAAAGTTTGGTACTATCTGTATCTCATTTGCAATCTCAGTAGCATCTGTCAAAACTTGTTGAAAACCCTTATCACACCTGCAGGTTATGAGATAATTCTTGGTCACTTGCAATTGTCTTGTAGCCGAATTTAAATCAGCTTCCTTATTTTGTAGTAGCTTGCTTGTAAGATTGACTTCAAAAAGGATGTTGTACCATGTAACAAGGGATACCACAAACTTGAATTTACTAACTGCATAAGCAAGGCCCTTGGCTTCAACTCGGGATCGGGAAGTATTTCCAGATGGACCTGATAGGCTTGTATCCTCAAAAATCTCTATCAAAGCATCATATATATTATCAAGATGATATCTCAGTGGTTTCAAAGCATTAATCCGACTCTCCCATCTTGTTTCACTCAATGGCTTAACAGTTATGCCTAAGTCTGATATATGGCTAATTAGAACTTGCCAACGCTTAGTTGATGTAGAGAAATAATTATAAATCTGTTGAACTAACCCGAAGAAAGTAGTTGCTTCCAGACAACACCTAGCAGCATCATTGACTACCAAGTTTAAAGAGTGTGCATTGCAGGGAACAAAAAAACGCACGTGGGTTTAAGTCCAGTATTCTCTTTTGTGCTCCATTTTGTTTGCCTTTCATGTTACTTCCATTGTCATACCCTTGACCACGCAGATTTTCAATTGGCAATTGAATTAGCTTTAGCTGTTCAAGAAAAGTTTCTGCTATAAAGGCACCTGTAGTCTCCTGTAGTGGAATAAATCCTAAGAAATGTTCTCTTATAGTAATACTTTCAGACTCATTATCTGATGGTTTGCTTACATCAACAAAACGTACAATCATTGTCATTTGCTCAATGTGAGAAACATCGGGTGGGCCAATGCATATGCATATAGAACGCTTTATTTATCATGAAACCAGCACCACCTCATGATCCTGATCCATCCACTACAAGTGTAAGATTTTGGATGAAATTAAACTTACTTAGACAGTAAGTTTTTCTCAAACACAGTGACTAGCCCTAGCCGCACGTGGCTCACACATGAGTTTTGTAACCAGGCGGGAAAATTATCAAATACACAAATTTCCTTCCACCACTGTCCACAATCCAAACTAAGTCTAAGAGTAGACAGACAGACTGACTATTCTATATATAAAATACTAGTTTGCAAATTGCAGGCAGCAGCATGGATTAATAAAAATAACACAATCAATAATTGATTCAATTGTGTTATTTTTATTAATCCATCTGCTGCCTGCAAATTTGCAAAATAAACAGTTTATTAACAAACTACCACCGGCAGCCCTCAACCATTAAAATGATGTAGATTATAGACAGTGAGTCAATGACTTTAGTACTACTAGTACTACACTAAAGTCACTGACTCACTGTCTATAATCTACATCATTTTATTTTAATGGTAATAAATAATGTACTAGTATAGTCTAGTCACAATCAACAACATACACATGAATGATGATCAGATTCATGCCATGCCAAGCCATCATTGAATTTGACCTCCATATATCCATATTATATTTCAAAAATCAAAAAAGCAGAAATTTAAAAAATAATTTCTCCTGACTCAGCTCTCCTGGCTGAGTCTCTGAGCTCTCACCTCTGTTTGTCGTCGTCCTCGACCTCGTCCTCCTCCGTCCTGCCTGGGCTGGGTCCACTGTCCTTGCCACACTGTCCACACACTGCACGGCCACACCCGGTCCATCCGTCGACCAGTGCTGATCTGATCGGCTCTGTCTCTGTCTGGGCTGGCTAACTGAGCTCTGCACATGACACTGCACGCAGCACACTGTGTCGTCTGCCAGCCAGGGCCAGCCAGCAGGCTCTCAGTCTCTACCCTCAGGCCTGGCTCACCGCCCAGTAAGTTACGGTAACGGACTACCTAGTAGTGTCAGTGACACTGTCACTCTCTCTCCTCGACCTCAGGCTCTGTCTCTGTGACTGTCTCTTCCGGCTGCTGCTGTGTGTGTAAGGCTCAGGCTGGCATAGCACAATGAGCGGCAAAGCAGGCGGGGTGGTCACGTGATGGATCAATGTTGGTGACGTAAATGACGTTGAGGGTGCTGACGTTGGCATCGCCTAGCGGGCGGCCTAGCATAGAAGTGTCCACGAGGTCAAGAAGTACTGACTGTCTGTGTTTGTGTGAAGACTGTCTGTCTCTGAGTCTGAGACTCTGACTTTAACTTACTTAATAAATAAAAAAAATATGTAATAAAAATATGTAATTGTAAATACACTGTCACAGAAATGTGTTTTTTTTTTTTGGGCCATAAAAGTAGTTGGCTGGCTCTGCTGCCTGCGCCCTAGCTGGCAGTGCACCCTAGGCGACTGCCTAGCTTGCCTAGTGGAAGCGCCGGCCCTGACTACTGTTACACCAGATATGAGTTGCACTGAGGTGACACTGTGCCCTGGCAGGCACTGAAACGCACCCGTGTGAAGGAAACTGACTGCTATTATTTAACACAGTCAAAAAAGTGTTGTTTTTTTAAAATGTACACTACTGTTACACCAGATATGAGTTGCACTGGGGTGACACTGGGCCCTGGCAGACATTGAAACGCACACGTGTGAAGGAAACTGACTGCTATTATTTAACACAGTCAAAAAAGTGTTGTTTTTTTAAATGTACACTACTGTCAGGGCTGGTGCTAGACTATTTTGTGCCCTAGGCGAGACCAGTTACTTGCACCCCCCCCCCCATGCAAAAAAAAAAATAAAAAAAATTAAAGAAACAAATCATAACACTTTTAAATTTCTTTTAATTTTCATGAATAAGTGGTGTGGCATAAGATGCCAAAAGCAACAATATTAAAGGCAAAATATAAAGTAACCAAATGTTAAATTGCCTATATTATCAAAAAAAATATTTTAACTTTTAATTAAACAAAATATATATTAACTGAGTCTGTATTTTCCTTACAGCCATAGAAACAAACAAAACAAAAAAACACAGATTTGTCAGAAATTTTTTTACATTTCAGACACCTCAAAATCTCACTCTGCGTGCCTTTTCCTTTGCAAATTTTGTCACCATTTCAGCCAGATCAAGTGCTGCTGCCTGTGTATGTTCAATAGATATAGTTGCCAAGCCAACTAGTCTCTTTTCCAACATTGTAGAACGTATGTAACTTTTTATAAGTTTGAGCTTTGAGAAACTACGTTCACCACTTGCCACTGATACTGGAAGTGTGAGAAGGATCCTCAGAGCAACAGCAACATTGGGCACGTTATCCAGAAGTTTATTTTGTAGTATGAAGAGAAGTACTTCTTGTGACGGCATAGGTTTTGGAATTCTTCGAGCTATTGCTTCAAGTTCACAACGCAGATCTTCAGCATCAATATCTTTGTTTCCATTATGCATCAATGACTTTTCCAAATTATTACAGTCCTTAAGTAAATCTTCTGTTGATTTTTTCTTTATACTGTATATGTCATATAGAAAGCCAAATAGTGAATTATATTTTTGTAGCTGTTGGAATCTCTCTTCAATCGATTGTATTGCCATGTCTAAAACAGCATAGTAAAAACCTGTTTTGAATTTCTGCTTTGGATCTTGTGGTGCTTCTTCTCGGGCCTCATAATCAAACTGCCGTTTCTTTCTCCTGTTTCAAACTTGATCTTCTGTCTCAAAGTTTGGTACTATCTGTATCTCATTTGCAATCTCAGTAGCATCTGTCAAAACTTGTTGAAAACCCTTATCACACCTGCAGGTTATGAGATAATTCTTGGTCACTTGCAATTGTCTTGTAGCCGAATTTAAATCAGCTTCCTTATTTTGTAGTAGCTTGCTTGTAAGATTGACTTCAAAAAGGATGTTGTACCATGTAACAAGGGATACCACAAACTTGAATTTACTAACTGCATCAGCAAGGCCCTTGGCTTCAACTCGGGATCGGGAAGTATTTCCAGATGGACCTGATAGGCTTGTATCCTCAAAAATCTCTATCAAAGCATCATATATATTATCAAGATGATATCTCAGTGGTTTCAAAGCATTAATCCGACTCTCCCATCTTGTTTCACTCAATGGCTTAACAGTTATGCCTAAGTCTGATATATGGCTAATTAGAACTTGCCAACGCTTAGTTGATGTAGAGAAATAATTATAAATCTGTTGAACTAACCCGAAGAAAGTAGTTGCTTCCAGACAACACCTAGCAGCATCATTGACTACCAAGTTTAAAGAGTGTGCATTGCAGGGAACAAAAAACGCACGTGGGTTTAAGTCCAGTATTCTCTTTTGTGCTCCATTTTGTTTGCCTTTCATGTTACTTCCATTGTCATACCCTTGACCACGCAGATTTTCAATTGGCAATTGAATTAGCTTTAGCTGTTCAAGAAAAGTTTCTGCTATAAAGGCACCTGTAGTCTCCTGTAGTGGAATAAATCCTAAGAAATGTTCTCTTATAGTAATACTTTCAGACTCATTATCTGATGGTTTGCTTACATCAACAAAACGTACAATCATTGTCATTTGCTCAATGTGAGAAACATTGAGTGGGCCAATGCATATGCATATAGAACGGTTTATATATCATGAAACCAGCACCACCTCATGATCCTGATCCATCCACTACAAGTGTAAGATTTTGGATGAAATTAAACTTACTTAGACAGTAAGTTTTTCTCAAACACAGTGACTAGCCCTAGCCGCACGTGGCTCACACATGAGTTTTGTAACCAGGCGGGAAAATTATCAAATACACAAATTTCCTTCCACCACTGTCCACAATCCAAACTAAGTCTAAGAGTAGACAGACAGACTGACTATTCTATATATAAAATACTAGTTTGCAAATTGCAGGCAGCAGCATGGATTAATAAAAATAACACAATCAATAATTGATTCAATTGTGTTATTTTTATTAATCCATCTGCTGCCTGCAAATTTGCAAAATAAACAGTTTATTAACAAACTACCACCGGCAGCCCTCAACCATTAAAATGATGTAGATTATAGACAGTGAGTCAATGACTTTAGTACTACTAGTACTACACTAAAGTCACCGACTCACTGTCTATAATCTACATCATTTTATTTTAATGGTAATAAATAATGTACTAGTATAGTCTAGTCACAATCAACAACATACACATGAATGATGATCAGATTCATGCCATGCCAAGCCATCATTGAATTTGACCTCCATATATCCATATTATATTTCAAAAAGCAGAAATTTAAAAAATAATTTCTCCTGACTCAGCTCTCCTGGCTGAGTCTCTGATCTCTCACCTCTGTTTGTCGTCGTCCTCGACCTCGTCCTCCTCCGTCCTGCCTGGGCTGGGTCCACTGTCCTTGCCACACTGTCCACACACTGCACGGCCACACCCGGTCCGTCCGTCGACCAGTGCTGATCTGATCGGCTCTGTCTCTGTCTGGGCTGGCTAGCTGAGCTCTGCACATGACACTGCACGCAGCACACTGTGTCGTCTGCCAGCCAGGGCCAGCCAGCAGGCTCTCAGTCTCTACCCTCAGGCCTGGCTCACCGCCCAGTAAGTTACGGTAACGGACTACCTAGTAGTGTCAGTGACACTGTCACTCTCTCTCCTCGACCTCAGGCTCTGTCTCTGTGACTGTCTCTTCCGGCTGCTGCTGTGTGTGTGAGGCTCAGGCTGGCATAGCACAATGAGCGGCAAAGCAGGCGGGGTGGTCACGTGATGGATCAATGTTGGTGACGTAAATGACGTTGAGGGTGCTGACGTCGGCATCGCCTAGCGGGCGGCCTAGCATAGAAGTGTCCACGAGGTCAAGAAGTACTGACTGTCTGTGTCTGTGTGAAGACTGTCTGTCTCTGAGTCTGAGACTCTGACTTTAACTTACTTAATAAATAAAAAAAATATGTAATAAAAATATGTAATTGTAAATACACTGTCACAGAAATGTGTTTTTTTTTTTTTGGGCCATAAAAGTAGTTGGCTGGCTCTGCTGCCTACGCCCTAGCTGGCAGTGCACCCTAGGTGACTGCCTAGCTTGCCTAGTGGAAGCGCCGGCCCTGACTACTGTTACACCAGATATGAGTTGCACTGAGGTGACACTGAAACGCACCCGTGTGAAGGAAACTGACTGCTATTATTTAACACAGTCAAAAAAGTGTTGTTTTTTTAAAATGTACACTACTGTTACACCAGATATGAGTTGCACTGGGGTGACACTGGGCCCTGGCAGACATTGAAACGCACACGTGTGAAGGAAACTGACTGCTATTATTTAACACAGTCAAAAAAGTGTTGTTTTTTTTAAATGTACACTACTGTCAGGGCCGGTGCTAGACTATTTTGTGCCCTAGGTGAGACCAGTTACTTGCACCCCCCCCCATTCAAAAAAAAAATAAAAAAAATTAAAGAAACAAATCATAACACTTTTAAATTTCTTTTAATTTTCATGAATAAGTGGTGTGGCATAAGATGCCAAAAGCAACAATATTAAAGGCAAAATATAAAGTAACCAAATGTTAAATTGCCTATATTATCAAAAAATATATTTTAACTTTTAATTAAACAAAATATATATTAACTGAGTCTGTATTTTCCTTACAGCCATAGAAACAAACAAAACAAAAAAACACAGATTTGTCAGAAATGTTTTTACATTTCAGACACCTCAAAATCTCACTCTGCGTGCCTTTTCCTTTGCAAATTTTGTCACCATTTCAGCCAGATCAAGTGCTGCTGCCTGTGTATGTTCAATAGATATAGTTGCCAAGCCAACTAGTCTCTTTTCCAACATTGTAGAACGTATGTAACTTTTTATAAGTTTGAGCTTTGAGAAACTACGTTCACCACTTGCCACTGATACTGGAAGTGTGAGAAGGATCCTCAGAGCAACAACAACATTGGGCACGTTATCCAGAAGTTTATTTTGTAGTATGAAGAGAAGTACTTCTTGTGACGGCATAGGTTTTGGAATTCTTCGAGCTATTGCTTCAAGTTCACAACGCAGATCTTCAGCATCAATATCTTTGTTTCCATTATGCATCAATGACTTTTCCAAATTATTACAGTCCTTAAGTAAATCTTCTGTTGATTTTTTCTTTATACTGTATATGTCATATAGAAAGCCAAATAGTGAATTATATTTTTGTAGCTGTTGGAATCTCTCTTCAATCGATTGTATTGCCATGTCTAAAACAGCATAGTAAAAACCTGTTTTGAATTTCTGCTTTGGATCTTGTGGTGCTTCTTCTCGGGCCTCATAATCAAACTGCCGTTTCTTTCTCCTGTTTCGAACTTGATCTTCTGTCTCAAAGTTTGGTACTATCTGTATCTCATTTGCAATCTCAGTAGCATCTGTCAAAACTTGTTGAAAACCCTTATCACACCTGCAGGTTATGAGATAATTCTTGGTCACTTGCAATTGTCTTGTAGCCGAATTTAAATCAGCTTCCTTATTTTGTAGTAGCTTGCTTGTAAGATTGACTTCAAAAAGGATGTTGTACCATGTAACAAGGGATGCCACAAACTTGAATTTACTAACTGCATCAGCAAGGCCCTTGGCTTCAACTCGGGATCGGGAAGTATTTCCAGATGGACCTGATAGGCTTGTATCCTCAAAAATCTCTATCAAAGCATCATATATATTATCAAGATGATATCTCAGTGGTTTCAAAGCATTAATCCGACTCTCCCATCTTGTTTCACTCAATGGCTTAACAGTTATGCCTAAGTCTGATATATGGCTAATTAGAACTTGCCAACGCTTAGTTGATGTAGAGAATAATTATAAATCTGTTGAACTAACCCGAAGAAAGTAGTTGCTTCCAGACAACACCTAGCAGCAT
The DNA here is from genome assembly GCF_027579735.1 of Bombina bombina. Lineage (NCBI taxonomy): Eukaryota > Metazoa > Chordata > Amphibia > Anura > Bombinatoridae > Bombina > Bombina bombina. The sequence goes on from NC_069500.1 coordinate 378,684,864, forward strand.
CAATGACTACCAAGTTTAAAGAGTGTGCATTGCAGGGAACAAAAAACGCACGTGGGTTTAAGTCCAGTATTCTCTTTTGTGCTCCATTTTGTTTGCCTTTCATGTTACTTCCATTGTCATACTCTTGACCACGCAGATTTTCAATTGGCAATTGAATTAGCTTTAGCTGTTCAAGAAAAGTTTCTGCTATAAAGGCACCTGTAGTCTCCTGTAGTGGAATAAATCCTAAGAAATGTTCTCTTATAGTAATACTTTCAGACTCATTATCTGATGGTTTGCTTACATCAACAAAACGTACAATCATTGTCATTTGCTCAATGTGAGAAACATCGGGTGGGCCAATGCATATGCATATAGAACGCTTTATTTATCATGAAACCAGCACCACCTCATGATCCTGATCCATCCACTACAAGTGTAAGATTTTGGATGAAATTAAACTTACTTAGACAGTAAGTTTTTCTCAAACACAGTGACTAGCCCTAGCCGCACGTGGCTCACACATGAGTTTTGTAACCAGGCGGGAAAATTATCAAATACACAAATTTCCTTCCACCACTGTCCACAATCCAAACTAAGTCTAAGAGTAGACAGACAGACTGACTATTCTATATATAAAATACTAGTTTGCAAATTGCAGGCAGCAGCATGGATTAATAAAAATAACACAATCAATAATTGATTCAATTGTGTTATTTTTATTAATCCATCTGCTGCCTGCAAATTTGCAAAATAAACAGTTTATTAACAAACTACCACCGGCAGCCCTCAACAATTAAAATGATGTAGATTATAGACAGTGAGTCAATGACTTTAGTACTACTAGTACTACACTAAAGTCACTGACTCACTGTCTATAATCTACATCATTTTATTTTAATGGTAATAAATAATGTACTAGTATAGTCTAGTCACAATCAACAACATACACATGAATGATGATCAGATTCATGCCATGCCAAGCCATCATTGAATTTGACCTCCATATATCCATATTATATTTCAAAAATCAAAAAAGCAGAAATTTAAAAAATAATTTCTCCTGACTCAGCTCTCCTGGCTGAGTCTCTGAGCTCTCACCTCTGTTTGTCGTCGTCCTCGACCTCGTCCTTCTCCGTCCTGCCTGGGCTGGGTCCACTGTCCTTGCCACACTGTCCACACACTGCACGGCCACACCCGGTCCGTCCGTCGACCAGTGCTGATCTGATCAGCTCGGTCTCTGTCTGGGCTGGCTAGCTGAGCTCTGCACATGACACTGCACGCAGCACACTGTGTCGTCTGCCAGCCAGGGCAAGCCAGCAGGCTCTCAGTCTCTACCCTCAGGCCTGGCTCACCGCCCAGTAAGTTACGGTAACGGACTACCTAGTAGTGTCAGTGACACTGTCACTCTCTCTCCTCGACCTCAGGCTCTGTCTCTGTGACTGTCTCTTCCGGCTGCTGCTGTGTGTGTGAGGCTCAGGCTGGCATAGCACAATGAGCGGCAAAGCAGGCGGGGTTTTCACGTGATGGATCAATGTTGGTGACATAAATGACGTTGAGGGTGCTGACGTCGGCATCGCCTAGCGGGCGGCCTAGCATAGAAGTGTCCACGAGGTCAAGAAGTACTGACTGTCTGTGTCTGTGTGAAGACTGTCTGTCTCTGAGTCTGAGACTCTGACTTTAACTTACTTAATAAATAAAAAAAATATGTAATAAAAATATGTAATTGTAAATACACTGTCACAGAAATGTGTTTTTTTTTTTTTTTTGGCCATAAAAGTAGTTGGCTGGCTCTGCTGCCTGCGCCCTAGCTGGCAGTGCACCCTAGGCGACTGCCTAGCTTGCCTAGTGGAATTCCGGCCCTGACTACTGTTACACCAGATATGAGTTGCACTGAGGTGACACTGTGCCCTGGCAGGCACTGAAACGCACCCGTGTGAAGGAAACTGACTGCTATTATTTAACACAGTCAAAAAAGTGTTGTTTTTTTTAAAATGTACACTACTGTTACACCAGATATGAGTTGCACTGGGGTGACACTGGGCCCTGGCAGACATTGAAACGCACACGTGTGAAGGAAACTGACTGCTATTATTTAACACAGTCAAAAAAGTGTTGTTTTTTTAAATGTACACTACTGTCAGGGCCGGTGCTAGACTATTTTGTGCCCTAGGTGAGACCAGTTACTTGCACCCCCCCCCCATTCAAAAAAAAAATAAAAAAAATTAAAGAAACAAATCATAACACTTTTAAATTTCTTTTAATTTTCATGAATAAGTGGTGTGGCATAAGATGCCAAAAGCAACAATATTAAAGGCAAAATATAAAGTAACCAAATGTTAAATTGCCTATATTATCAAAAAATATATTTTAACTTTTAATTAAACAAAATATATATTAACTGAGTCTGTATTTTCCTTACAGCCATAGAAACAAACAAAACAAAAAAACACAGATTTGTCAGAAATGTTTTTACATTTCAGACACCTCAAAATCTCACTCTGCGTGCCTTTTCCTTTGCAAATTTTGTCACCATTTCAGCCAGATCAAGTGCTGCTGCCTGTGTATGTTCAATAGATATAGTTGCCAAGCCAACTAGTCTCTTTTCCAACATTGTAGAACGTATGTAACTTTTTATAAGTTTGAGCTTTGAGAAACTACGTTCACCACTTGCCACTGATACTGGAAGTGTGAGAAGGATCCTCAGAGCAACAACAACATTGGGCACGTTATCCAGAAGTTTATTTTGTAGTATGAAGAGAAGTACTTCTTGTGACGGCATAGGTTTTGGAATTCTTCGAGCTATTGCTTCAAGTTCACAACGCAGATCTTCAGCATCAATATCTTTGTTTCCATTATGCATCAATGACTTTTCCAAATTATTACAGTCCTTAAGTAAATCTTCTGTTGATTTTTTCTTTATACTGTATATGTCATATAGAAAGCCAAATAGTGAATTATATTTTTGTAGCTGTTGGAATCTCTCTTCAATCGATTGTATTGCCATGTCTAAAACAGCATAGTAAAAACCTGTTTTGAATTTCTGCTTTGGATCTTGTGGTGCTTCTTCTCGGGCCTCATAATCAAACTGCCGTTTCTTTCTCCTGTTTCGAACTTGATCTTCTGTCTCAAAGTTTGGTACTATCTGTATCTCATTTGCAATCTCAGTAGCATCTGTCAAAACTTGTTGAAAACCCTTATCACACCTGCAGGTTATGAGATAATTCTTGGTCACTTGCAATTGTCTTGTAGCCGAATTTAAATCAGCTTCCTTATTTTGTAGTAGCTTGCTTGTAAGATTGACTTCAAAAAGGATGTTGTACCATGTAACAAGGGATGCCACAAACTTGAATTTACTAACTGCATCAGCAAGGCCCTTGGCTTCAACTCGGGATCGGGAAGTATTTCCAGATGGACCTGATAGGCTTGTATCCTCAAAAATCTCTATCAAAGCATCATATATATTATCAAGATGATATCTCAGTGGTTTCAAAGCATTAATCCGACTCTCCCATCTTGTTTCACTCAATGGCTTAACAGTTATGCCTAAGTCTGATATATGGCTAATTAGAACTTGCCAACGCTTAGTTGATGTAGAGAATAATTATAAATCTGTTGAACTAACCCGAAGAAAGTAGTTGCTTCCAGACAACACCTAGCAGCATCAATGACTACCAAGTTTAAAGAGTGTGCATTGCAGGGAACAAAAAACGCACGTGGGTTTAAGTCCAGTATTCTCTTTTGTGCTCCATTTTGTTTGCCTTTCATGTTACTTCCATTGTCATACTCTTGACCACGCAGATTTTCAATTGGCAATTGAATTAGCTTTAGCTGTTCAAGAAAAGTTTCTGCTATAAAGGCACCTGTAGTCTCCTGTAGTGGAATAAATCCTAAGAAATGTTCTCTTATAGTAATACTTTCAGACTCATTATCTGATGGTTTGCTTACATCAACAAAACGTACAATCATTGTCATTTGCTCAATGTGAGAAACATCGGGTGGGCCAATGCATATGCATATAGAACGCTTTATTTATCATGAAACCAGCACCACCTCATGATCCTGATCCATCCACTACAAGTGTAAGATTTTGGATGAAATTAAACTTACTTAGACAGTAAGTTTTTCTCAAACACAGTGACTAGCCCTAGCCGCACGTGGCTCACACATGAGTTTTGTAACCAGGCGGGAAAATTATCAAATACACAAATTTCCTTCCACCACTGTCCACAATCCAAACTAAGTCTAAGAGTAGACAGACAGACTGACTATTCTATATATAAAATACTAGTTTGCAAATTGCAGGCAGCAGCATGGATTAATAAAAATAACACAATCAATAATTGATTCAATTGTGTTATTTTTATTAATCCATCTGCTGCCTGCAAATTTGCAAAATAAACAGTTTATTAACAAACTACCACCGGCAGCCCTCAACAATTAAAATGATGTAGATTATAGACAGTGAGTCAATGACTTTAGTACTACTAGTACTACACTAAAGTCACTGACTCACTGTCTATAATCTACATCATTTTATTTTAATGGTAATAAATAATGTACTAGTATAGTCTAGTCACAATCAACAACATACACATGAATGATGATCAGATTCATGCCATGCCAAGCCATCATTGAATTTGACCTCCATATATCCATATTATATTTCAAAAATCAAAAAAGCAGAAATTTAAAAAATAATTTCTCCTGACTCAGCTCTCCTGGCTGAGTCTCTGAGCTCTCACCTCTGTTTGTCGTCGTCCTCGACCTCGTCCTTCTCCGTCCTGCCTGGGCTGGGTCCACTGTCCTTGCCACACTGTCCACACACTGCACGGCCACACCCGGTCCGTCCGTCGACCAGTGCTGATCTGATCAGCTCGGTCTCTGTCTGGGCTGGCTAGCTGAGCTCTGCACATGACACTGCACGCAGCACACTGTGTCGTCTGCCAGCCAGGGCAAGCCAGCAGGCTCTCAGTCTCTACCCTCAGGCCTGGCTCACCGCCCAGTAAGTTACGGTAACGGACTACCTAGTAGTGTCAGTGACACTGTCACTCTCTCTCCTCGACCTCAGGCTCTGTCTCTGTGACTGTCTCTTCCGGCTGCTGCTGTGTGTGTGAGGCTCAGGCTGGCATAGCACAATGAGCGGCAAAGCAGGCGGGGTTTTCACGTGATGGATCAATGTTGGTGACATAAATGACGTTGAGGGTGCTGACGTCGGCATCGCCTAGCGGGCGGCCTAGCATAGAAGTGTCCACGAGGTCAAGAAGTACTGACTGTCTGTGTCTGTGTGAAGACTGTCTGTCTCTGAGTCTGAGACTCTGACTTTAACTTACTTAATAAATAAAAAAAATATGTAATAAAAATATGTAATTGTAAATACACTGTCACAGAAATGTGTTTTTTTTTTTTTTTGGCCATAAAAGTAGTTGGCTGGCTCTGCTGCCTGCGCCCTAGCTGGCAGTGCACCCTAGGCGACTGCCTAGCTTGCCTAGTGGAATTCCGGCCCTGACTACTGTTACACCAGATATGAGTTGCACTGAGGTGACACTGTGCCCTGGCAGGCACTGAAACGCACCCGTGTGAAGGAAACTGACTGCTATTATTTAACACAGTCAAAAAAGTGTTGTTTTTTTTAAAATGTACACTACTGTTACACCAGATATGAGTTGCACTGGGGTGACACTGGGCCCTGGCAGACATTGAAACGCACACGTGTGAAGGAAACTGACTGCTATTATTTAACACAGTCAAAAAAGTGTTGTTTTTTTTTTAAATGTACACTACTGTTACACCAGATATGAGTTGCACTGGGGTGACACTGTGCCCTGGCAGGCACTGAAACGCACACGTGTGAAGGAAACTGACTGCTATTATTTAACACAGTCAAAAAAGTGTTTTTATTTTTAAATGTACACTACTGTTACACCAGATATGAGTTGCACTGGGGTGACACTGTGCCCTGGCAGGCACTGAAACGCACACGTGTGAAGGAAACTGACTGCTATTATTTAACACAGTCAAAAAAGTGTTTTTATTTTTAAATGTACACTACTGTTACACCAGATATGAGTTGCACTGGGGTGACACTGTGCCCTGGCAGGCACTGAAACGCACACGTGTGAAGGAAACTGACTGCTATTATTTAACACAGTCAAAAAAGTGTTTTTTTTTTTTTTTTTAAATGTACACTACTGTTACACCAGATATGAGTTGCACTGGGGTGACACTGTGCCCTGGTAGGCACTGAAACGCACACGTGTGAAGGAAACTGAATGCTATTATTTAACATAGTCAAAAAAGTGTTTTTTTTTTTTTTTAAATGTACACTACTGTTACACCAGATATGAGTTGCACTGGGGTGACACTGTGCCCTGGCAGGCACTGAAACGCACACGTATGAAGGAAACTGACTGCTATTATTTAACCAGATATGAGTGGTGGCACTGGGCAAGTGGTCACAGTATATGCTGTGAGCCTGACACACACGCTGGCAGGCAGGCAACTGCAATTAGATTACACAGGAAAAAAAAAAAAGCAGACTGATGTTCTAGCCCTAAAAACGGCTTTTTGGGGTGCTGTCCTTACAGCAGAGATAAGATGAGTCCTTCAGGACTGTAGTGGACACTGAATACACTAGCCTAGCTATCGATTTCCCTATTAAATCAGCAGCAGCTACACTGTCCCTCCTCTCACTAAGAATGCAGCTTCCGAATGAATCTAAAATGGATGCTGTCCAGGAGGTAGGAGGGTCTGGGAGGGAGGGTCTGCTGCTGATTGGCTGGAATGTGTCTGCTGACTGTGAGGTACAGGGTCAAAGTTTTACTCAATGATGACGAATAGGGGGCGGATCGAAAATTGCATATGTTCGCCCGCCGCGGCGAACACGAACAAGCTATATTCGCCGGGAACTATTCGCCGGCGAACTATTCGCGACATCACTATTCCTAGAATATTTCTTCAGGATGGTTTGGATAAAGGTTTGTCTGCAAGTACTTTGAAGGGACAAATCTCTGCTCTTTCTGTTTTATTTCATAGAAAGATTGCTAATCTTCCTGACATTCACTGTTTTGTTCAGGCTTTGGTTCGTATCAAGTCTGTTATTAGATCAATTTCTCCTCCTTGGAGTCTTAATTTGGTTTTAAAGACTTTGCAGGCTCCTCCTTTTGAGCCTATGCATTCTTTGAATATTAAACTACTTTCTTGGAAAGTATTGTTCCTTTTGGCTATCTCTTCAGCAAGATGAGTTTCTGAATTGTCCACTCTCTCTTGTGAGTCTCCCTTTCTGATTTTCCATCAGGATAAAGCTGTTTTCCGGACTTCATTTAAATTTCTCTTCCTAAGGTTGTGAATTCTAAAAATATTAGTAGAGAAATTGTTAATCCTTCTTTGTGTCCTAATCTTAAAAATACTCTTGAAAGATTTTTACATTCTTTGAATGTTGTAAGAGATTTGAAATATTATGTCGAAGCTACTAAGGATTTCAGAAAGACTTCTAGTCTATTTGTTGTTTTTTCTGGTCCTAGGAAAGGTCAAAAAGCCTCTGCCATTACTTTGGCATCTTGGTTAAAGCTTTTGATTCACAAGGCTTATTTGGAGGCGGGACAGTCTCCACCTCAGAGAATTACAGCTCATTCTACTAGATCAGTCACCACTTCTTGGGTTTTTAAGAATGAAGCTTCGGTTGATCAGATTTGCAAAGCAGCAACTTGGTCTTCTTTGCATACATTTACTAAATTTTGATGTATTTGCTTCTTCTGAAACAGTCTTGGGTAGAAAAGTTTTTCAGGCAGCTGTCTCAGTTTGATTTTTCTGCTTATGCTTTAAGTTTTTTTCTTTAAATTTATAAGAAAGACTTATTTTTTTGTATGGATTTAATTTTTCAGCGGAAATAGCTGTTTTTATTTTATCCCTCCATCTCTAGTGACTTTTTATAGTGGCTTTTGTTTTGTTTTTTGTATAAAAGCACAATTATATTTCCAGTTCCTCTTTTTGTATGCTTTTTTTACTCCTTTTTCTTTCACCCCACTACTTGGCTATTCGTTGAACTGAGTTGTGGGTATGGTAGGAGGTGTATATTTATAGCATTTTGAGGTTTGTGAAACTTTGCTCCTCCTGGTAGGATTGTATATCCCATATGTCACTAGATCATGGACTTTTGCCAATATGAAAGAAATTAATTTATCAGGTAAGTTCTTACATAAATTATGATTTTACAGATTTTACAGAATATCAATGTACAGAATATCAATAATCAATATAAAGATTTTTGGGCATGTGACCTTCTCTAAGAAATTTCACCAGTATTATGAAGCCTCTGTAATAATTGTCTAAAGGCAGTTTTTACCTTGAGAACAATGGGACTTGCAAAAGGTTGTTCCCTGCTTTAATTATGTGAGGGAGTTGCATACATCACAATAGGTCTCACAAAAAATCTTAAAATATTGCAATAAAAATTAAAAATTGTATTCAAATTATGAAGGAAAAAAAAAAATCTGCCACACATTAACATTAATAATAAAATATACTGCATATGCAAAACTGTGTGACATTTTACAAACATGTAAATTAATATGTTTTTTTTTATTCTTTATTATAAAGAATTTTCCTGCCTCTACATGTAGGCTTAACAGGGGCATTCCATGGGCATAGTTAAAAATTCTCTGCCAGGTCTGTTGTATTCTCTAAAGATTTTCCACCTACACGTCTTGCAAACTGAAAGTTGGCGATATTGTGTCAAAATACACATGCATAAGAAAATAGAGGTGATTTAAGTACTTTATGCAGAAAACAAGGTCACCTGATTTCAATTGGTTGCAGTATTTAATTTCTAAAGCATCCCCCTTGCTCCCGCTATCTTTACCCTCCCCAGCAAAGTTTATTCTTTACAGAGAACTGTAATACTTTCTACAGGAGGCATCACAAGACTCACAGGGACAGATCATTTTTTTTATATATAACGGCAGCCTCTGCAAGTGTCACTGAGGTTGTTCATGTCTAATCTAGTGAATGCTAAATAATAAGTATTTTCATTAAATCTCCTGGAGCATCATCATGTCTCCAGTACTTGGGAACATTCCAAAGGATTTGATTATTTTGGTCCAGATTACGAGTGGCGTGCTAACAGTTAAGTGCGAGCGATATCGGGTTTATCATGGCTGATTGCGCGCATTGGATGTAGCGCGCGTATTACAAGTTGAAAGTAAACGTGATAACTTGAGCACAATTGAATTTATAGTGTGTCAGGGTTAGCGCAACCTCAGAATAACACTATCTAATAAAAAATATTTTAAATAGCATTATTGCACAAAAAAGTTATAAGGGCTCAAAGATATTAGGTCATAGGTGTTAGAAAAAAAAGGCAGTCAAAGAGCTTTAACATAGAGATACATACATACACATGTCTAAATATGTATATATCTATATGTATATATGTGTGTACATATGTATTTATGTATTTATATGTGTATATGCACATAAAAAGCTTACGAGCAGGAGAGATAAATTCTGCTCCATTTGTAATCTGGCCCTTTGTTGTTTAAAGGGACAGTCAAGTCCAAAAAAACCTTTCATGATTCAGATAGAGCATGTGATTTTAAACGACTTTCCAATTTACTTTTATCACCAATTTTGCTTTGCTCTCTTGGTATTCTTAGTTGAAAGCTAAACCTAGGAGGTTTATATGCTAATTTCTTAGACCTTGAAGGCCGTCTCTAATCTAATTGCCTTTTGACAGTTTTTCACTACTAGAGGGCATTAGCTCATGTGTTTCATATAGATAACATTAAGCTCATGCATGTGAATTTACAGAGGAGTGAGCACTGATTGGCTAAAATGCAAGTCTGTCAAAAGAACTGAAATAAGGGGGCAGTCTGCAGAGGCTTAGATACAAGGTAATTACAGAGGTAAAATGTGTATTATTATAACTGTGTTGGTTATGCAAAACTGGGGTATGGTTAATTAAGGGATTATCTATCTTTTAAAACAACAAAAATTCTGGTGTTGACTGTCCCTTTAAGTGCAGATGAGACCATTAGAGTGGATAAGATACTGGTCATCCACCTTGTCTAAAGCAGAAATATGTGGAAATCATGGACAGATTTCTTAAAATTGGCACTAAGAAACACTGGTCTCTTGAAAAGAATGATAGTCTTTAAAGGAGTTTTCAAGTTCTTTCAAATTTAATTATCTTTTCACCCTTACTTTGCTACTCTAGCAGACTTAAGTATTTCACTTATCCCAAAACCTCCATTATACTTAAACATTCTTTCACTTCTCCTGTTTTATTTATATATATCTATACTATAATCACATTTGTAACACGTCCGTCGGTGTCGCCCGTTGCGCACGCATCCTCAAAGGAATGTTGGCTGCGCGCGAAGCCAAAAGAATCCACCTGGATGCAGGTTGTGGATTCTTTCACCACCCTGCCATTTTTGGAATCCACCTGGATGCAGCATAGGCAGATGAAGCCTTTAAAAAAAAAAAAAAACAGGTAACCTCTCGCATGAAACAACAAAAAAACACTTAACCGCCCACAAGAAATAAAAAAAAAACTAAACGTAAAAAAACTAAAAGTAAACAATTACTCTTGATAATGACTACAAAGACAAAAGAATCTACTCCTGGCTCCATGGTAACACACAAAGAGGACCACAGAGACCGAGAAGGCAACGTAACTATAGATCCAGGTTCCTCAACACTGTGGACACCAGCTCGGGATCTGACACTGAGGGCGGCCATACCCAACAACACCAACAGGGTCAAGTACTAGTAACACCTAATGCCTCTTTTTTAGGGGTAACTACCAGGTCAGGCAACACACGTGGTTGAGGCCGCACCCGAGGAGGGGCAACTACTGTCGGCGGAAGACCACCCCAACTACCCAGGTAGTGAACCCTGATATTGTCATTAACATCAGCAACAGGACACTTGACAAAGCTGAGATCAGCCAACTGAACAAAGGCCTTACGTTTATTCCTACCTTCAGAAGTGACAACTTCGACACCTATTTGGATATACATAAATTCCAGAGAAACCTCAAGCTCAAAGAACACTTTGGGGGTTTTGTCACTACAGAATGGCACAATGGAGAAGGGCACAATATGAGAAGGGCACAATGGATGTATATAACCATGAATACATCAGGTGTTACAAAATATACATTGATGATGTATTCTTCATCTGGCAAGGACACAAAGAATCACTGACGTTATGGGTTGAACAATTGAATAGCCGAGAGTCTCCGATAAAATTTGAATTAAAACATGATTGTGAGTATATTGACTTCCTCAATCTAAGAATCTATAAGAAACAATGCAAACTATACACAACTCTCTACACTAAACCAACAGACAGAAACTCCCTACTTGAGGCTACCAGTAACCACCCACCACATACCCGTAAGGCGATCATTAAGTCACAAATGATAAGAGTTATGAGGAATAACACCAAAACATCAAACCGGGAACAGCAGCTGGAGATGATGGCCGACAAATTTCTCCTACTTGGCTACAGGAATAGCCTAATTAAAGAGGTCATACAGGAGATTACATCAAAGCCTAATGATAAACTAGGCCCAAGGATAAACAACAAGATGAGGATGGCCTTTACTACCACTTTTAACAAAGAGAAGAAGGAATTGGCTGATAACATCCAGGACAGATGGGAGATCCTTGAAACAGATAAGACCCTACCATTTAGTCAAAAGGACCCACCAATCATGGGATACAAATGTAGGAGAAACCTTAGAGATAGACTGATGCTCACTGACCCACAACATTGCTATCAGAAACAACAATGGCTAAAGACAAAGAAAATTGGCTGCTTTAGATGTACGGGTTGTACAACTTGCAATGGGATGATTCCATGCCAAACATTCTGACATCCCCACACGACTCAAAAGTATACTATAAAATACTTAGTCACATGTACTACAAGTCATGTGATTTACCTTCTCAGTTGCCGCTTTGGTCAATTTTATTTCGGGAAAACGATTGACAATGCTTGCCTACGGATGGCTAATCATAGATCTGCAATACTTAGTGCATTGAATAAAGGAGTATCGGACCAACCAGTAACAAGACATTTCTTGCATGCAAAGCACAAAGTTACCGACTTGCGGTTCATTCTGTTTGATCAAGTTCCCCCCCTAAAACGGGGTGGTGACAGAGATAGAACACTTTTTCAACTGGAATCTCGATGGATATGTTGACTTGGTACCCTGTATCCGCATGGCCTGAACATGTGTAACGAATGGCGTTGTTTCCTATGAACCCGGGAAGTATGGGTGAGAAACATTAACTAACTTTGAAGCTATCCTATGATCTTGGACATCAGACCGATGTGGATTCCATGTCATAATGGGGTCAACACTATGTTAGACCCAGCAATTGCCAAAGAGTACATATAGCATGATCTTGGTTTGGCCCAATAGGATTGAGGTTTATATGATGCCTGAAACAGCAATGATGAAGGGGGTACCATACAAGGTATGACCTAATTGGATAACGTCCCTAGGTACTTTGCCTGCTTTCAATCGCTAAGGGTTCATCTATGGAAACCATGAACTACACTTGACTCTGATACCTATTCAAACTTTGTCGGATATTACAGCTCAAGTTATGACATTGAACAGTAGACCAATGATATATAAGAATACTTTGAGGTCTGGCTGTAAGAGTCACTCATACTCTGACACAAGGTATGCTAATAAACCATGATTTTCGCTTGTCAGTAGGCAGACCTATGATTTTATAGATGAGGTCTGATCACACACCCCTTTGGGGGGTTTGACACATGGATAACTACATTAATATTGTTAATTTTGTTAATATTGTTCACACCCAACAGAGACAGTTACTGTGACATAACCAGAATATGTTGATACTATAATGGTAACAATCATGCCAGAAGAATACTTAGTAGCTTTTGTTTCAGGGTATCACATATATGTACATACATGATAATAACATAGAATAAGTGTTAGCATTCAAGATAGCAGTACATATACACACACTACTTGTCACAGGCTAAATTGTCATTTACTCTATTGAATACGTGATATACACTGTACGTGTTACTTAGAGGGTATGAGTTGATACTGTAGTAAATATTTGATTGATATAGTGTTATGACTGGGCTAACAGACTTAGAACAATATAGATGGAAATATAAGAGCGCCAACGGCTTAAAGTTACTCGTAAACTAAATCGTATATCAAAGCAAAGATAATAAACTGTGATAGAATCTAAAAACAAGTGTTTAATGATCTAAAAATGGATAATTACAATCAATTAACTGACCAAAGAAGGACACATTAATGACAATTTATGCTGAATTATATTAATGACCACCTACTATAGAGGTGTAGAGAACAGTGACCAATAGATATGTAAAAATAGAGGCTAACAATAATAAAATAGTATAAATATTTAGGAAGTGTGCAAAATATTAAATAAGCAAAGAGTTGACTCCCTATTGGAGCAAATCCCCAATCAGAAAGGGATTCAAATAAGTACACATGTACAAAATATAATGAGTGTCACTCAAGTGGCAAAAAGAGCCGATTAGGATGAAAAAAAAATACATATAATGAAAAAATATAATGAAAAAATAGTCCTAAGCAAAGTCCTAGTGATATCCTTAAGAGCAACCAAAATGAGTCCTTGTAAAATCTCAAGTGATACTGAAGACAATGTGAAGTGTCGAACTAGGTGATTTGTGGCTTTCAGTGTAATTACCTGTAAAAAGAATTAAAAAACTAATGCAAAAACAGTAACAAAAAAGAAAGAAATAGACTCACCAGGGAAGAATAACAGCCTCCTTATGTAAAAGTCTACTCGTTTCGGTCCGTGAATGGGCCTTTTTCAAGACATAAGGAGGAGTTAAAAAGATAGACCTTTTAACACATCTATCTACCAATCAGATTACAATTGCTGATGAAATGATTGCAGCCAAAAAACAAAAGCATGCACACGCACATCATGTATGTGAGTCAGTGTTTCCAGTTCCGGACAGGTACTTCCGGTTTTGCGGACATATGTCATATCCGGTTCCTCGTAAAAATGTGACTTCCGGTTATGGGATGTTATGGGATGTTAAACGTATCCATATTGAATGAGGGCAAACATTACCTTGGGAGGAGTTAGTAGTTAGCTAACATAAGGTCTAAACTAAGATCACAAAAATGAAAGTCACAACTACGATAGTCATATGACCATAAGTAAATGGCTGATATGTATTTTAATTAGAGGAATAACCCTGAAGGGATATGTGCATAAACATTATACATAATATGAAAAATATAATAATATAAAAATATGTAAATATATGTAAATGCACGTGAAAAAAGTACACATAAAAAAATTAAAATAGAAATGTTGAAAATATTAAAAAATGTATTTAAAAATATATTTAAAAAGGAGGTTCATATGCTTCCCTTAACAATTTACCACTCATAGGCCTAGATTTGGAGTTTGGCAGTAGCCGTGAAAACCAGCATTAGAGGCTCCTAACGCTGGTTTTAGGCTACCGCCGGTATTTGGAGTCAGTCAAAAAAGGGTCTAACGCTCACTTTTCAGCCGCGACTTTTCCATACCGCAGATCCCCCTACGCCATTTGCGTATCCTATCTTTTCAATGGGATCTTTCTAACTCCGGTATTTAGAGTCGTGGCTGAAGTGAGCGTTAGAAATCTAACGACAAAACTCCAGCCGCAGAAAAAAGTCAGTAGTTCAGAGCTTTCTGGGCTAACGCTGGTTCATAAAGCTCTTAACTACTGTGCTCTAAAGTACACTAACACCCATAAACTACCTATGTACCCCTAAACCGAGGTCCCCCCACATCGCCGACACTCGATTACATTTTTTTAACCCCTAATCTGCCGACCGCCACCTACGTTATACTTATGTACCCCTAATCTGCTGCCCCTAACACCGCCGACCCCTGTATTCTATTTATTAACCCCTAACTTGCCCCCCACAACGTCGCCCCCAGCTACCTACAATAATTAACCCCTAATCTGCCTACCGCAAAGCGCCGCCACCTACATTATAGCTATGTACCCCTAATCTGCTGCCCCTAACACCGCCGACCCCTATATTATATTTATTAACCACTAATCCGCCTCACTAACCCTATAATAAATAGTATTAACCCCTAATCTGCCCTCCCTAACATCGCCGACACCTAACTTCAATTATTAACCCCTAATCTGCCGACTGGAGCTCACCGCTATTCTAATAAATGTATTAACCCCTAAAGCTAAGTCTAACCCTAACACTAACACCCCCCTAAGTTAAATATAATTTAAATCTAACAAAATTAATTAACTCTTCTTAAATAAATTATTCCTATTTAAAGCTAAATACTTACCTGTAAAATAAATCCTAATATAGCTACAATATAAATTATAATTATATTATAGCTATTTTAGGATTAATATTTATTTTACAGGTAACTTTGTATTTATTTTAACCAGGTACAATAGCTATTAAATAGTTAAGAACTATTTAATAGCTAAAATAGTTAAAATAATTACAAATTTACCTTTAAAATAAATCCTAACCTAAGTTACAATTAAACCTAACACTACACTATCAATAAATAAATTAAATAAAATACCTATAATTATCTACAATTAAACCTAACACTGCACTATCAATAAATAAATTAAATACAATTCCTACAAATAAATACAATGAAATAAACTAACTAAAGTACAAAAAATAAAAAAGAACTAAGTTACAAAAAATAAAAAAATATTTTTAGGGATTAGGGGTTAATAAGTATAGGCAGGTGGAGGCGACGTTGTGGGGGGCAGATTAGGGGTTAATAAATATAATATAGGGGTCGGCGGTGTTAGGGGCAGCAGATTAGGGGTACATAGGGATAATGTAAGTAGCGGCGGTTTACGGAGCGGCAGATTAGGGGTTAAAAATAATATACAGGGGTCAGCGATAGCGGGGGCGGCAGAATAGGGGTTAATAAGTGTAAGGTTAGGGGTGTTTAGACTCGGGGTACATGTTAGAGTGTTAGGTGCAGACGTGTTAGGAAGTGTTTCCCCATAGGAAACAATGGTGCTGCGTTAGGAGCTGAACGCGGCTTTTTTGAAGGTGTTAGGTTTTTTTTCAGCTCAAACAGCCCCATTGTTTCCTATGGGGGAATTGTGCACGAGCACGTTTTTGAGGCTGGCCGCGTCCGTAAGCAACTTTGGTATCGAGAGTTGAAGTTGCGTTAAATATGCTCTACGCTCCTTTTTTGGAGCCTAACGCAGCCATTCTGTGGACTCTCAATACCAGAGTTATTTTAAAGGTGCGGCCAGAAAAAAGCCAGCGTTAGATACGCGGGTCCTTACCGACAAAACTCTAAATCTAGCCGTATGTATTCATTAGTACTGGTGGCAATTATATAGCATAATATAATAATACACAAATTAACAATTAAAGTACCAAAAGTATAAGGGGACAATTCCATTACCGCTATAGGTAAGATAACACGGATAACAGACATACCCATATACAGAGATTCCCTCCAACATACAACTAAATTGGACCAAAATGTTAACAAGCTAGTATGAACATACATACATGTAATATGAACCTTAATTGTATGAGGGGATTGATTAAGGAACCATTACTGAACAGTGCAAACTTCTAAGGGTTTCAATCGGAAAACTATAGTAGGTTGGACAGTATGGGCTCAGATGAATGAAGTAGAGGACATATATAAGCTAGAACAAATGTACTACTTCAAAATTGGCATTTAGGCCTTTGGGGTAGATACAATCCAGGTTGAAGATCTGCTTACATTCTACCCTGAGCATTTGCTGTTCAATGTCACCCCCTCTCCAGTCTTTCATTACCTTACAGATACCCATATATTTAAAAGTAGCGTCTTTACCCTGATGTTTGTCTTTGAAGTGTCTTTAAATAGGTAAGTCTGTTTGCCCCATTTTATCTGGAGGAAATGTTCCCTAATTCTATCCTTCAAATGACGTGTTGTTTGTCCTACATGTTGTAGACCACATCCATTCTATCAAATAAATGACACATTTGTCAGTGCAGCGAATGATATCTTTGACTTTAAATGATTCTCGGTTGGTGTGTGATTTGAAGGTGTCAGTTTTCTTGCCATGTGTGCAGGCTTTGAAGAGGTGGCATGGAAAGATACCCCTGAGTTTGCTACCCTTTAGATCTCGGTCATTCCCACATCTCTTAGTGGGTATTCTAGGGGCTAGAATCGTTTTGAGATTCTTAGCTTTACGATATATGAATTGGGGTTTATTAGTCAGATACTCCCCTATCACTTCATCATCATCATTTATTAAGTGCCAGTGTTTTTTTAATAATATATTCTATGGAGCCCCTTCTTTCATTATACTGGGTGAACGGTATGTTAAGTTCAGTATTTAGTATTGGGGTTGTCTTATTCTTGTTTTTATATTTCAAGAGGGACTTCCTATCAATCTTACCAACTTCCTTGATACTATTATCTATAAGTTCTTCAATATATCCCCTTTCTAGAAATCACCCCTTAAGTTTGAGGGATTGTGTGATCCAGGTGTTCTCATTTGAACAATTCTTTCTAATCCACATGAGTTGTCCTTTTGGGATGTTATTAATCAATCTATTGAGATGACAATTTGTATGGTGGATATAATTGTTGCAGTCGACATCTTTAAAATATGTCGCTGTTTCAATGATACCACCTTTCACCTGGGTATCAAGTTCTAGGAAGTTAATGCAATCTTTACTTACTAGATAAGTACATTTTAGGTTAGCTTGGTTTTGATTTATCACCTCTAGAGTGTAAATGAGGTCTTCATAGCTGCCCCTCCAAATCATTAATATATCATTGATATATCTTTTTTATAGGACAGGAATCCCAAAATATTGATTCCCATTTGCCCATATATAAATTTGCATAGCTTGGCTCGAACCTGGTTCCCATGGCTGTGCCCCAGATGTCTATAGAATTTGCCTTCGTTGTTGAAATAGTTGTGATTTAAGATGTACTCAATGCCATTCAAGATAAACTCTTTCTGCTCTTGAGGCATATCTGAATCTTTATGCAGAAAATATTCCTCTGAGTTTAGACCTTCCTTATGGGGAATACATGTGTAAAGAGATGTCACGTTACACGTTGCCCATATGTAATTTTCTTCCCATTCTATGTTGTTTAATATATTAAGAACTTCAGTGGAGTCACGTAAATAAGAGGGCAAATTTTTAACAAATTTCTGTAATTTTTTTGTCAATATATTGTGACAAATAACAAGACAGGGATCCAATGCCAGATATTATAGGTCTACCGGGTGGGTTAGACCTATAATTTCTGGCATTGGATCCCTGCCTAGTAATTTGTCACACTAGGGGAGTATCTGACTAATAAACCCCAATTCATATATCAAAACTATTCTAGTATACCCACTAAGAGATGTGAGAATGACCGAGATCTAAAGGGTAGCAGACTCAGGGGTTTCTTTCCATGCCACCTCTGCAAAGCCTGCACACATGGCAAGAAAACCTTGAAATCACACACCAACCAAGAGTCATTTAAAGTCAAAGATATAATTTGCTGCACTGACAAATGTGTCATTTATTTGATAGAATGTGGCTATGGTCTACAATATGTAGGACAAACAACACGTCATTTGAAGGATAGAATTAGGGAACATCTCCTCCAGATAAAATGGGGCAAAACAGACTTCAAAGACAAACATCAGGGTAAAGACGCTATGTATAAATATAGGGTATCTGTAAGGTAATGAAAGACTGGAGAGGGGGTGACATTGAACAGCAAATGCTCAGGGTAGAATGTAAGTGGATCTTCAACCTGGATTGTATCTACCCCAAAGGCCTAAATGCCAAGTAGCACATTTGTTCTAGCAGTAATGGTTCCTTAATCAATCCCCTCATACAATTAAGGTCCATATTACATGTATGTATGTTCAAACTAGCTTGTTAACATTTTGGTCCAATTTAGTTGTATGTTAGAGGGAATCTCTGTACATGGTTATGTCTGTTATCTGTGTTATCTTACCTATAGCGGTAATGGAATTGTTCCCTTATACTTTTGGTACTTTAATTGTTAATTTGTGTATTATTATATTATGCTATATAATTGCCACCAGTACAAATGGATACTATGAGTGGTAAATTGTTAAGGGAAGAATATGAGCCTCCTTTTTAAATATATTTTTAAATATATTTTTAAATACATTTTTTTAATATTTTCAACATTTCTATTTTTAATTTTTTTTGTGTACATTTTTTATGTGTATTTTTTTCATGTGCACTTACATATATTTACATATTTTTATATTATTATATTTTTCATATTATGTATAATGTTTATGCACATATCCCTTCAGGGTTATTCCCCTAATTAAAATACATATCAGCCATTTACTTATGGTCATATGACTATCGTAGTTGTCACTTTCATTTTTGTGATGTTAGTTTAGACCTTATGTTAGTTAACTACTAACTCCTCCCAAGGTAATGTTTGCCCTCATTCAATATGGATATGTATAACATCCCATAACCGGAAGTCACGTTTTTATGAGGAACCGGATAGGACGTATGTCCGCAAAACCGGAAGTACCTGTCCGGAACCGGAAACACTGACGGCATCACATACGTGATGCGCGTGTGCACACTTTTGTTTTTTGGCTGCAATCATTTCATCGGAAATTGTAATCTGATTGGTAGATAGATGTGTTATAAGGTCTATCTTTTTAACTCCTCCTTATGTCTTGAAAAAGGCCCATTCACGGGCCGAAACACATAGACTTTTACATAAAAAGGCTGTTATTTTTCCCTGGTGAGTTTATTTCTTATTAGACTCTTTTTTGTAGCTGTTTTTGCATTGTTTTTTTATTTTTTTTTTACAGGTAATTACACTGAAAGCCACGAATCACCTAGTTCGACACTTAACATTGTCTTCAGTATCACTTGGGATTTTACAAGGACTCGTTTTGGTTGCTCTTAAGGATATCACTAGGACTTTGCTTAGGACTATTTTTTCATTATTTTTTCATTATATTTTTTTCATTATATGTATTTTTTTTTCATTCTAATCGGCTCTTTTTGCCACTTGAGTGTTACTCATTATATTTTGTACAAGTGTACTTATTTGAATCCCTTTCTGATTGGGGATTTGCTTCAATAGGGAGTCAACTGTTTGCTTATTTAATATTATGCACACGTCCTATATATTTAAACTATTTTATTATTGTTAACCTCTATTTTTACACTGTTAATTTTTACCTATCTATTGGTCACTGTTCTCTACATCTCTATAGTAGGTGGTCATTAATATAATTCAGCATACATTGTCATTAATGTGTCCTTCTTTGGTCAGTTAATTGATTTGTAATTAGCCATTTTTAGATCATTAAACACTTGTTTTTAGATTCTATCACAGTTTATTATCTTTGCTTTGATATACGATTTAGTTTACGAGTAACCTTAAGGCATTGGAGATCCTATATTTCCATCTATATCTCCATTACTCTGTTGGGTCCTGTTGTTAGGAGTTCCCTTTATAGTGAGCTTGGTTCCTTATTCAGGCTCAGTCTTTTACCACTGCCACATTGTTTAAGACTTAGAATGATACACCTCTCCCTGTGTCTGTCTGCTTTGCGCATATTGACACGATACCCTATTAGATTATAGCATTGACTAGCTCTCCTGTATACATATATTGAGTATCGCTATAACTAGGGTGACCATATTGCCGCTTTAAAAAGGGATACATATGAAAAATACATATGTCAGGGCTGTTTTTATGGCTGTTTAAAGAAATGTTTTGTATAATAACCCTGGCATATGTATTTTTCATATGTGTCCCTTCTTAAAGCGGCAATATGGTCAGCCTAGCTAGAACACACACAGTGGGAATATATATTAATCTGATATCAGGCTATATTAGTAAGGATCTTATGCTTAATATACCTGTTTAGTTTGTACTGAGATCTGTATGGCATACGTCACAGTAGTATGCTAATTAGCCATGTGCTTTGACTATACATGAAGCCGCGCACACGTTGGCCCTGTAAAATTGCGCCCAATCCGCTACAGAACACAGAGATGTTGCTTAGCAGTGTACTATTAAACATTGTTTGAACGAGCTATATCATAAGCTTGATTATATAACCTTAACATGTAAACATGATACAAAGATTATTCTCCCTACGATGTTTTCATAACAGGCACCATGGGGTATACAGACACTGACTTTAATCTACGGTATTCATAGTAACAGGATCACACTCATGAGACTTCATTTATTGCCAAAATGACAGGGTAGTCTGGAGCTACTAGACGTATTAGATTTATATGTTTGTACAGCGGACACTATATCTTTTTTGCTTCTACCTCTGCATTCACTGGTTTACTCGTTGCACTTGTTGTTCAAGCTTAATATGATACATATGAGCTAACTCAGGTTGTGTTATCTAACCTTGAATCTATAGAGTTTGACAATAAATTTTAACTGAATGGTACTTACACACATTATGTTGTTTTTCACTAATAATAGGATTTGATGGGAACACACTATGCATTGAATGTTTATATTTATATATGTCTGTAACAAGGCAACTGTGATGTTGCCATGGAATCACAAATTTGGCGCAATTCTTTAAACTGTTTGATGGGTGGGGCTTAGTACATTTAAGATTCACTGTTTTCACTTGCACATTGTTTGGTCTGAGGAAGGGGTCTACGAACCCCGAAACTTTACCACGTAATAAATAAGTTTTATTTTATCTAAATCCAGTGAGTGCAGTCCCTGCTTGAAGAAATAATCTATTAATATACTGACTTTGCAGTCTGGTCGATGACCCACCTGAATTGTGAGTGCAGATACACATGGGAGATATAGATGGATAGATAGATAAATAGATAGATAGATAGATAGATAGATAGATAGATAGATAGATAGATTGTATGTATATATATATATATATATATATACACATACATTTTAATGCCTTCTTTTTTTACAAGAATGCACTTTAACATCTTTCACTTATACACATTGCTTTCTTATATGTGCAAAATATTTATTTTATTCTTCCATTTTCATCGATTCTAGTCATTTCTCTCATTAATCAACTTAAAATGTATTCAGTCCATTACTTGTCTTTATTACCCTTAAACCAACATTTGAATACCCTTTTTCTGGACCACTTAACTTCTGATTATTTCACTTACCTTAATAATCAACACTTACCCAGATTTATTAGCAATTCAAAGAACTATCTGCTGTGACAAATCTCTCCAATTCCCATGTTGTCATGGAAGTAATTATATTTTGACCAATCCTTTCCATTCTTTTGGATAAAAATACATACTTCAAAGTGATAAACAATTCCACGGAATTGCAGAGGCCACACAGATTAAACAAGGATAACGTGTTTTATTTCAAGTGATTTAATATGAAAACCTGTTTGAAGGGCTCCTAGTTACCTCTGGTCTGGGGTAGATTTGCATATTTATACCAAAATACACAATAGCTAAATACTATCACTCAAATGTTTGTCCAACATTCTAACATTCGCTTGTGCAGTGAAAGTCCATGAGAATTATCATTTGAGTGGTACGGTTTGTTCATTTGAATGTTATCTCCCTTAAATGCAGCAATTTCAATATATGTTAATGTAAATCAACGTTTAAATGTTACATTTAATTTTTATGAAAATTATGTCTCAAAGGCTCCTAATCAGTTCATTGTGCATCTGGGAGAAGAAAACCAATATTAGAAATACAGCCTTAATGTTTTGTGGTGTGAAATCATTGTTTTTAACTGAGCTATTTTTTGGCTTTTGTATTATCTCTATTTTTGTCCATTAGAAGCTTGTTTGTTTGAATAAATAACCCTGCAATGCCTATAAGCTAGATTACAAGTAACGCACAATCGAAAACACAGGTTACATTATCTTTTGCTCAGTCCCACACTAGGTATACCATACAATCTGGTGGATGGTTAAAAATGTTAACAAGAGCTTCTTAATGTGACTGAAATGTTTTTTTAATAAGCCATATACTTTTAATGGATAGCACTGGGAGCGTGCTTACTGAGCTCCTATCACAAATGTTGAGTGAAAGAAATATGAAACAGTACTCATTTTGTATAAAAAATATGTTAAAACAAAGCAAATATAAAAAGAAACATATTGTGTTTAAAATGGCAAACAGCGTACTTGTTTTCTTGCTAAATAAGCATTTATAAATGATCAGAGTAGCCACTTCCTGCAACTAGAAAAGAGAGCAGACATTACAGAACTTACAATCTACTGTGACATGATTTTTGCAGCAAAAGTCCTCTACTGAGCAAGGCCAATAAACTGGCTACAGCTAGAGCAGATGTCTCCTAAAAATCCTTGAAAGGAAAAGCTGCTTGTTTGCCTTCCTGCAGAAACCACAGCCCCCTTGTGCGGTTGTGACAGAAGTAATGGACCCTATACAAATTAAGTTAAAAAAATAAATAAATTATATAATCCTTTCAAAATTATGAATGATACTGCTTAGTAATTTTATTACAACAATATCCCTTGTGTTATGATCAAGTGCAATTCAAAAGATCACTTTATAATTTAGCGTTTCCGAGACCTGAAGTAAACCATTATTATTAATAGTAAAGCACAAAGCTATATGAAGAACTCCACAGCTTGCTTTCACCATCGGCTTAAAGGGACAGTCTACTATAGAATTTTTATTGTTTTTAAAGATAGATAATCCCTTTATTACCCATTCCCCAGTTTTGCATAACCAACACCGTTATATTAATATACTTTTTACCTCGGTGATTACCTTGTATCTAAGCATCTTCTGACTGCCCCCTGATCACTTGACTTTTTATTTATTATCTGTTGACTTGCATTTAGTACTGTGTTGTGCTAACTCTTAAATAAATTGATGTTATCTATAAGGCCCACCTGGATTAGCAGTCTCTTGTTGTGAAAAGCAAATAAAAAGCATGTGATAAGAGGCTGTCTGTAATGGCTTAGAAACCAGTAGAAATTTAGAGGTCTAAATGTTATAAAGTATATTAATATATCAATGTTGGTTGGGCAAATCTGCGTAATGAGTAGTAAAGGTGTTATCTAACAATTTTAGTGTAGACTGTCCCTTTAAGCAATATCCAACATGATTTTTACAGCACACTGCACTTATTGTATTGATTATTGGTAACAAATATTCTGAAAAATTAGTTTTCAGACTATTCATTTGCTGCACTATTCTGTATTTTTAAATTAAACAAGTACTTTTTTGGCAGGGGGCAGACCTCCTCTTGTATTTATTTATTTGTTTTGTTGTGTTTTTTACGTATCTGTAATTGTTTTTACCATGATTCAGTGTCACAAATTCCCTTTACTCATGTACCTAGAGCTACAGAATTTGAGGGCATATTACAAATAAATGATGGTGATGATGATGATAATAATAACACTAATAATAATAATAATAACAACCTGTAAAACTGGTGTGAAATGTGTTTTATGATGGATTGGAATGCGGTTAGTAAAGAGTCTCAGCACAAAATATCTGACAATTTCACCAAGTGAAAAATAGTTGGAAACCATTTTGAAAATTGTGACTGCTTGTGGATAATAAACAGCTCTGTTTGTCAGAGCGATTTCTGATTGATGAATTTCTCTTTGTCATACGTGTGTAACCAATGCCAAGTAGTTAAAGGACCACTGAATGCAGTAGAATTGCATGATTTACAAGTGCATAATAACCAGACAATGATTTGACACCTACTATGAATTTCAAATAATTAGTAGATTTTTTTTTTCTGACAAATGTCTTTTTCTCTCTGATTTTCTGGCCCCTGTATCATATGACAGACATCAGCTAATCACAGAGTAGTATACATATACCCTGTGAGTTTGTGCACATGCTTAGTAGTCTTTTGTTCCCCTGAAAGTGTGAATATAAAAAGACTGTGCAAAATTTTATAATGGAAGAAAATTTAAAAGTGTCTTAAAACTGCATGCTATATCTGAATCATAAAGGTTTATTTTGACTTGAGTGCCCCTTTAAACATAATGGTAAATTTACATACCTGGCTTGCTCATGTGACACATAGGAAAATGCCGGTGCATATAAACTAATAGCTACAGAGTGATACATATATAGGTTTTCTGGATCAGCACAGGAGTGTATACCAGTGCATAAATGTACTTAGGTGTTTAACTTTTTAGCAGGGGTTAAACACATATGCATAAAAAAATAAACTGCTCTAATGAAAATAAGGTTTTTTTCCTGTGCCTTTAAGGAAAACCAATCTAAGTATTGGTTCTATAGAAACATTCACTAGGACATAATCTATGTCCAGAGGACATTTGTTCATCCATTTGAATATAATTTTTCTTAACATTCACTCATCTCTCAAAAAGAGTCTCTGAATCATTTTGTACTACTATGTAAAGTCATTGTCCTATTTTACGCAACTGTTGTGCTGCTTTGTACATAACTTGATATTAAGCTGGAACTCTACCAAAAAAAATATTAAAAACAAAGCATTGTCATAATGTATTAAACTATAGTGGTACAGTAATGCTATTAGTTTTCAGCTGTCATGCAACATCACAAACACAAACAGCATTATGATGATTTTTAACCCTTTGATGATTTTAGCAGTGGCTGCTG